>NC_045445.1:57047852-57127854 GCF_002776525.5 Piliocolobus tephrosceles
TTTTTTTTTTTTTTTTTTTTTTTTTTTTGAGACGGAGTCTCGCTCTGTCGCCCAGGCTGGAGTGCAGTGGCCGGATCTCAGCTCACTACAAGCTCCGCCTCCCGGGTTTACGCCATTCTCCTGCCTCAGCCTCCCAGGTAGCTGGGACTACAGGCGCCCGCCACCTCGCCCGGCTAGTTTTTTGTATTTTTTAGTAGAGACGGGGTTTCACCGTGTTAGCCAGGATGGTCTCGATCTCCTGACCTCGTGATCCGCCCGTCTCGGCCTCCCAAAGTGCTGGGATTACAGGCTTGAGCCACCGCGCCCGGCCGACTCTTTATTACTATACTAAATAGGACTTTTTATTCCATTAACAATCACTTAGGCCTGGCGCCGTGGTTCCCACCTGTAATCCCAGCAATTTGAGAGGCCAAGGCAGGCAGATGGCCTGAGGTCAGGAGATCGAGACCAGCCTGGCCAACATGGTGAAAGCATGTCTTTACCAAAAATACAAAAAATTAGGTGGGTGTCTTGGCAGGCGCCTGTAATCCCAGTTACTCAAGAGGCTGAGACAGGAGATTCACTTGAACCCAGGAGGTGAAGGCTGCAGTGAGCCAAGAGAGTGCCATTGTAATCCAGTCTGGGTGACAGAGCTAGACTCCATCTCAAAACAAACAAACAAAACACACATACAATCATTTAACTTGTTTTATATGTATATGTGTGTGTGTATATATACACAGTATATATATATTAAAATGCTATTTTTACATATTTTATCAGATAGTCACATAATGTGAAAAAATACATATTTCTTTCTAAATCTTTTTATTTCCTTCTCTCTCTTATTTAATTGCATTGGCAGATACACACTCCCCCTTCCTCTCTAAAAAAAGGGAAAAAAAGGCTAAAAAATACTAGTGATTGTGAACATCCTAGTCTTGCTCCTCACATGGGAATTCTTCAAGTGTTTTAGCACTAAACAGAACAGTGCCATTTGGTTTGCAATATATAGCTTTATCAGACTAATATAATAATGAGTGGGAGCTACTTTATGTGGGAAGTTAGGAAAGGTTTCTTTGACAAAGCGATGCTTAAGCTAAGACCTGAATAACAAGAAGGAGTCAGTTAAGGAAATAAGTACTTATCGTATTGTATTGTATTAACTTTTATAATCGGAAAGCATGCTAAATTTTATCAAGGACTTTTTGACAATATATACTGAGATAATATGGGTTTTTTTTTTTCTTCTGTCTGTGGCATTTTAAAAGTATAAATGGAATAATTTCATTTATCTATCCATTTATATTCCAAAAAAAAAAAAATCTAAACTTATCATTTAGACACAATTTTCCCCGGCAACAATGTGCTGCCTGCCTTTCCACCAAATGATGCATATTTGTATAAATGTATATGGCTTGCTTACTTGTTCACAGAAACCACATCAATTTCCCTGGTATTGAAAGGGGAGTAGAAAATTCTACAACGTAAAGATGAAATAAAAACTTTACAACATCCAAGTAACTTCTAAAGTTTTCTAAACTCTTTTGTGAGACACTAGTATCTCATGGATGATGAAAAATGCCCTGAAATCACCTAAGATTTAGAAACAGTGAGTTCAATAAAGGTAATTAATTTTTCTACCATAGGACATTTCAGATAATTTAATATGTTAATGTGCACTGTAATTCTTCAAAGGGAAGCGGCAGGTGTGCAGCGTGCAAAATTTCCCAAAGTTATTCGGCCAAGACATCTTCCACATGTAAATGTGACAAACAACATCACACTAGGCACTAGCATTGAAACACAGAAATTGTCCAGTCAGTTTGTTTGCTCTCATTGCTGCTGATAAGCAAGACTTTGGCCAAATCAAGATCCACTAAGAGAAGAGGAGATGAGAAAATGACAAAATTCTAGTAATACAGGCCCATTCTTATCCCTGTCCCAGGCTTCACTCCTATCCTTACTGGGTCCATGTACACTGACCTCCATGAGAAGAGCAGCAGCTCTCAAAATGTGGTCAAAGGATTCCAGGGTATCCCTGGGACCCTGTCAGAGGTGTATGTAAATTCAAAACTATTGTTGTAACAAGACTAAAAGTTACTTGAGGCTGGGCGTGGTGGCTCATGCCTGTAATCCCAGCACTTTAGGAGGCCAAGGTGCATGGATCACCTGAGGTCAGGAGTTTGATACCAGCCTGATCAACATGGTGAAACCTTGTCTCTACTAAAAACACAAAAAATTAGCCGGACAAGGTGGTGGGCACCTGTATTCCCAGCTGTGAGCCGAGATGGCACCACTGCACTCCAGCCTGGGCAGCAGAGAGAAACTCCAAAAAAAAAAAAAAAGTTATTTGTCTATTTCACTCCTGTGTTCTCACAAGTGTACACTGGCGTTTTCCAAAGGCTGCATGACCTGGAATGGCATCATCACTCTGACGGCAAATGGACTGTGCACGCTGTGTGTTCTTATCTTTTTAAATTTTCTAAGTTTTAAATCAAATTGGAAAATAACACTAGATATGAACCACACAAAAAAGTTCTTCCGGGTCCTCAAAAATTTTAAGACTGTAAATGGCCCCTAAGACCAAAAAGTTTGAAAGGCATCATAATTTATTGGTCTAAGTAAGGTTTGTCCCTGTAACACAATTGGCTTTGCTATCCCTTGAAAAGTAGCCTTCTAGGTCTTTTGGGGTGCTAATGCTATTCTTAATCTAACATGCTCTCTTCACCTGGACTATGGTTTAATAGACATATAACAGAATAATTTTTTCTTTGCAATAAACTCCTTAACTCTGCCAATTTGCTACTCAGAGAATCATTTTCCAGCCCTTGGTTTGCTTTTTCTCTTTAAATCTTTAGCTAATATCTTCCCCGTGTTTTACAATAAGACATCCAGATCATTTCAAAGTGTTAGATAACAGATAAGACGTAGAATATCAGAAGTATGCTTTAAACCTATGATCTAATCTAGGCTCAATTATTGATATGGAATAATTGTTACCAAGTTTTCTAAGAATGTTTTGTTTTAATAGATCATTTCCTGCTTTATACCAATATTTAATCAAGAGAATGTGTTCAAGTACAAGAATATGTTTCAAAAAATATTTTAAACTTAATACTTATTTGTCACTTCATTAAAAATAATTGTATTTCAAATGTTTAATAATTTCAACCAAATAATTTAAACATTAACTTTCACATAGTACGTTTAAGTAATCTATAACTAGTAATATAGCTCTAGAACCAGCTATATAACCTTGGGTAAGACACTGCCCTTGCCCTCTTTAAAAAAAGAGCATTGAGCCAGGTGCAATGGCATAGTCTATAGTCCTAGCTACTTGGGAGGCCGAGATGGGAGGACCACTTGAGCCCAGGGGTTCAAGTCCAGCCTGGGCAACATAGCAAGACACCATCTCTAAAAAATAAAAATAAAATACATTTTTAAAAAAATTTTAAAGAGGGTTTTGGACTAAATGATCGATTTCAGCTCTAGCCTTCTCTGACTTTACAAATCAGGTGTGTTCCTCACCATTTAGATAGATCAGCCTAGAGTCCCTCCCCAAGGCAAAGTGTACACAACATATTCAACTTACATTGAATACTGGTATACAGTTTGACTCTCACAGATAATGTAAAAGGGTGGCAATTCACATATTGGTAACTGATAGTAAAGTGAATCTTTCTGTGTTGTCCTAATTGTAATTATTATTGGTTTTACATCATTAAGGGTTTTTTAATGGCTTTAACCATTAAAACCAACTTTTTTTTTTTTTTTTTTTTAAGACAGAGCCTTGCTCTGTTGCCCAGGCTAGAGTACAGTGGCACGATCTCGGATCACTACAACCTCCACCTCCTGGGTTCAAGCGATTCTCCTGCCTCAGCCTCCCAATTAGTTGGGATTACAGGTATGCACCACCACGCCTGGCTAATTTTTGTATTTTTAGTAGAAATGGGGTTTCACCATTTTGGCCAAGCTGGTCTCAAATTCCTGTCCTCAAGTGATCCACCCACCTCGGCCTCCCAAAGTGCTGGGATTACAGGCATGAGCCACCATGCCCGGCCAAAGCCACCATCTTTTAAACTCATTTTGTGTTAGGGGGACTTGGATTACAAAAATGCAATGAACATATGAGCCAAATAGTGATATAAGAAAAAGGACTTCATGAAGCAATACTCTTTCTAGGAGTGTTTTATTTGAACACTGGATAAAATTAAAAGAATTGCATTTTTTAAAAGTAGTAGGGAGGAGACTAAGCTTTATAAAGGTAATTCTGAAGGCATTCTGGAGGATGCATTCAGAGATAGGATATAGAGAAGACGAAGGTGAAGATTCAGGAAACTACTCAGGAACTGATCGATAATGAGGAGTGGTTGACCCTGGAGAAGAGAGTGACGGAATGAGGGACAGGTAACCCAGATTTGTTCAACTGAATGAATGATGATGTTAGCAGCAACAAGGACTACAGAGATAGGGCAGATGAGGAGTGACTAGAGTAGGTAACAAGGAAAACTTACAAAGTTCATATTAGATATAATAAGTATAAAATGCCAGTGGAACATTCAAGTATAACTTAAAATAATCACTATTAAGGGATAGAGAACACAGAATGTTCTCATGTAACAAGCAAAAAAAGATTATTACAACTATCTAGATTTTTGATAAACTGACTTAGACAGCAAGAAATAGCTCTTGTTTCCAGTTTCGTGATTTAGCATAATTTCCTACCCATACAAACAGGGCCAATTAAAAAAACCTACTTAAAAATCTCTGTGAAGATATACATAGTGTCAACTTATAACTAACCATATTCTTTAGCAAAATAGTAAAAAAATAAAATTCATGTACTAATCAAATAATTTACATTAATATTTCAAGTTTTTCAAATTGAAATTTTTATCTGATTAAGAAAGTATTAGAAAAACATTAATACAGCCGGGCATGGTGGTTCATGCCTGTAATCACAGCACTTTGGGAGGCCGAGGCGGGTGGATCACTTGAGGTCAGCAGCTCGAGATCAGCCTGGCCAACATAGCAAAACCCTGTCTCTACTGAAAAGAAAATACAAAAATTAGCCGGGCGTGGTGGCACGCGCCTGTAATCCCAGCTACTCACGAAGCTGAGGCAGGATAATTACTTGAACTTGGGAGACAGAGGTTGCAAAGAGCCGAGATCATGCCAATGTACTCCAGCTTTGGGGACAGAGTGAGACTCTGTCTCAAAAAAGAAAAAAAAAAAAAAAGAAAGAAAGAAAACCATTAATACTGGTGAAGGAGGGAAAAGCTTATTTTAGTTACATATAAAAAACCACTTACCAAGGGATTAAATGTCTCACCTTAAGAGAGATACCTAAGCAGAGCAATTGTCTTTGTTAGTATGAATTTGCTAATTTGCAGGATAGGTCTGTGATATGTGATGTGTGTTCACTTTAAACCCTTACATAAATAATTAGGGGATAAAATCATATGGTTCATAGACCTGATTGTTTACATATGCAAAACAACTGACATTTTCTTAAAGAGCTCATGAGATTGGTCTTCTGAGAAAATCAAAAACACTTTGAGGGAAAGCATCCCAATGAACATCTGTAGGTAAATTGAACTAGCATATTTGCCCCTTACAAGTATACATGATGTTATCATCTCTTCTCTTTCTGAATATATTATCTAAAGCTGACATGACATTGTAAAGCATTTACTGGTTTTTTTTCTTTTTATTAGAGCTTAGTGTCATGAAGAGCTTGGACAGTGGGACTCCTACTTGTAATACAAAGAACAGATGGGAGGATGTAACCAACTAACAGACTTGTTTCTGTTTTACTCTTCACATCTGTACCAAAGCATTTCATTTCCAATACGTTGATAATTTAAGGACATACAATCTCCCCCATGTGTGCTCTTCAACTCTGAATGTCTGGTGCTCAGTTAAATTTCATCTGTTTGCAATTTTTTCCCTTATAAGGCGTTATTTTTAGCTTCCCAGCCTATTAAAAGAGCACAAAACCTGGCTACAAATCTATTTCTAAATGTTAACTCTCATTAAATTAATTATCACTGTAGAATCCACAAATAAAAGACCCCTACAGATGTGGTGAAAATAAATTACTAATATGATGTCCATTGTCTAAAGTTTAAGACCAGATGTGACCAGAATGATCAGAGTGTTGAGGGAAAGGTGAAGATATTTATATATCTATTTTCTTTCTTTATACATCTTTCTTTATATATATATTTCTTTCTTTATATATATACCTTTATATTTCATTATATATATTTCTTTATATATGTTTTCCTTTAATCAAATCAAGAGTATATAACATACTTGTCTTTTTGAATATCTAAAAGAAATGCTAAGTAAAAGAGGTGCTGTGGCTTACTTTGCCCCCTTCCACCAAGAAAAAACAGAAAATATATTTCCATCTTTTATAAACATAATGGAATACAAATAGTTCCTGTTGCTAAACACAAAGTTGGTAAACAAGGCAAAAATAGAGCTTATTAATTCTATCATTAATTGCTACACTGTCAACGCTGAGGGAATAAAGATAATATAATTGAACCCTTTCTCCTTTATCATTTTTTCCTTTTGCCTCATTTCACAACTAATACAAGTTCATTGTTAAAAATTTGGAAAACAGAGTTAATGCAAGAGAAGAAAATAAAAAAATCACCATAATTTCTCACATAGAGAGACGTACTGTTAATATATTTTATCACTTGGTCTAATCATTTTTCCCATGTGCAATATATTCTCAAAGAAAATTGGAGTCACACTATTGGCTGTACATATATTTTACATTCTGCTTTATCATTTACTATATCATAAACATCTCCCATATAATTATATAGATTATTTTAATTATCATACAATTATTTTAAAAATCCTTTATTATTGGGCATTTATGCTCTTTCTAATTTTTCACAACTAGAAATAATTCTGAAGTGAACACTACAGATACATCTTTTATACATTTGCTTCATTAGGACAATTTTCTAGAAATGGAATTGCTAGGTGTGAATATAAATATTTTCACTGCTTGTGTTTCATTCTGCTAAATTGCCCTCCAGAAAGGTTGTACTATTCTACAAATCAACCATCATGAAATGAGAGTGCATGCTTCTCCGCACCCTCACATATCAGATCATTATTTTAAATCCTTTTTGTCTATTAAACTGCACTATTTTTTAAATACTCATTTCTCCTATTGCTAATTAGGCTGAATATATGCACAGCCATGCACATTCATACAAGCCCATTCATACATACCATATACACCATGCACATTATATATGTAATTTATACTTTATGAATACTATGTTCAATATCTTTGTTTATATTTCTATCAGGATATACATTTTCATGTTACTATATAAGAATACTCATAAAGGTATTAATCCATTATCCAAATTGTCTAAAATTGTTTAAAATCGGCATTTGCCCTTTAATGATATACACTATGTTCTTGATTTATAAAAGTTCTTCATTTGTGTACAGTCAAAAATATATTTTTTAGCTTCTACTTTTGTTTTTATTTTCACAAAGCTGCTCTTATTTCAGGTAAATATTACCTATATTCAGGCCTAGTTTGTGTATGGTTTTATATTTATAACTCATTGTTCTGAAGCTTATTCTGGTAAATGGTATGATACAGGGAATCAAATGATCTTTTCCCCCCAAATACTTTGTCTACTGTTCTAGTAACACTTACTGATTTGACATGTCTCTAATTTTTTAAATTCACCTATCTCTCCAATTAAAAATTTTACAACATATGCTTAAAGGCATCCAAACCTTTGAATTAACACAATCACTTTCATTCAAACAATTCCAGGGCACAATGTATTCAAGTTTTCTTTTTAATTTCATGCACAATCCAACAGCAAGTCAGTGGGTACTAGGATGGGAGGGAAGAAAGGAATATAGTATTCAGGGAACTAAATCCACTATTCCTTTGTTTTAATATATCATGCCATAATAATTATTTTCATATTATTGAGAGAAATTGATAATACAGAGAAGTAGAGTTTAATGTACATTTGATGGTTTCTTGTGGCCAGGTCTATAAGATTCTCATCTTTCATAGGACTTAACTGCACTTTATATTCTATATGTAATCTAAGAAAAAATAGTGCAGAAACTTTCAAAAAGTCAAGACAAAAAAAAATCCACAACCTAGCAGGTATGTCTTTAATGTTTTAGAAGCAGCCACAACAATGTATTCAACATGAAAATCTAAAGCAGACATATGGAATTTTGCCTGTTGTGAGCTTTGTATGTGGGAGCCTTGTGCTACTATGTCTTGTATATAAAAATGGATTATAGAGCTGTAGAGAAAGAGTTCAATGCATCTTTAAAGTGTTTCCAAAGTGAAAATAACTTTTAAAAGAGCTAAAAGTCAGATCCAGTACCAGTATAAGTGACAGAAAACTATCAGTTACATTCACTCTCTTACTTTCAAAGGCCATAAAAGTTATATAATAGAACCAAATAAATACTGCAGTCTTAAAATTATGGGAAGGTAACTAATATGAGATTTAAGACTGAAAAGCTGCATTTCAGCCATAAAGTAACTTAAAAGAACAAAAAAATTCACTATCAAAATTATAAATATTAGTATATTCTTTAGAGATTTCACTTTATTTCCAACTCTTTAAATAACTTCAAAAATGCTAAATGGTTGATTCAATCAATCACCAGTGAGACGTGGGTGTGATCATCACTGATTGCATATCCATCTAGCAAATTAGAAAGCTCTGGACTCCTGCTTCCCAACCCCTTGGCTGACGCTCTGTCACAGCTCCTTCTGCAGCTGGGACTAAGTATCACTATAAAGGGGTTAGTCTATCACTATCACATCTTTCCACTTTAATTCTTTCTATAGCACTTTCTCTCCACAGCACTCACTGTGGAAGTGAGAGACTGAAATCCAAAGTAAAGCAAAAAGTCAATGGGTTCTGCTGCTTCATCAGGAGAAAAAAAGAGTGAAGGAGAATACAAAACAAATAATGAAATGAAATAAAATGAAAGACTGGAACATTAGATTGCCTGTGTTTAAGTGAAGCCTAAACTATTGTGATTGACGTTTGGCTTATGAGCGGCTGGGAAGCACTCAGGGTTGGTTACTCAGAAAGCATTTTACTTTAAAGACAAATAGTAGTTTTAGCTCAGTTAACATATGTAAACGGCTCTACTTGATCTAGCCTCCCCCTCACTCTGTGATCGATTCTCCTATCACTTGGTCCTCATACTACTTCCTACCCAAACTGGCTTTCTTATTGTTTTTCCACCAAACCAAGTTCTTTCCAATATTAAGGCTTTTAGTTTAACTGTTCCCTCAGCCTAGAAAGGTTTTCCTCCTGATCTTCATGTGGCTGGTTTCTTCATTTCATTCAGGTTTCAGGTTACAAATCACTATATCAGGAAAGCCTTTTGTAAGTATCACTATAAAGGGGTTAGTCTATCACTAACACGTCTTTCCATTTTAATTCTTTCTATAGCACTTTCTCTCCACAGCACTCACTGTCTTGTTTCCTTAGTCAATTACTTGCTCTCATGGTTTCTACTCTTTACTGCAAGCTCTAAGGCAGGGAGTTTTGTTGTTTTGTTCACTGATCTATCTTCAGCATTCAGAACACTGTCATATACTAAGTGTTCAGTAAGTTTAGCAAATATATATTTAACTGCTTTGCATTTTTGTTTTGAAAACCAATCAACTATAAATGTTCCTGATTACTTCTAAGAACACAGTAGGTCTCAGAGACTATGTCTTATTTTGACCATAAATCTGCTCTCAAAATATTTTAGGATTAACAAACTGTATTTCTTTTTTTCTTTTTTCTTTTTGAGACAGAGTCTCACTCTGTCACCCAGGCTGGAGTGCAGTGGCACAATCCCAGCTCACTAGAACCTCTGCCTTCCAAGCTCAAGCAATCCCCCCAACTCAGCCCTCCCAAGTAGCTGGGACTACAGGCATGCACCACCATGCCCGAATAATTTCTGTATTTTTAGTAGAGATGGGATTTCGCCACGTTGGCCAGGCTGGTCTTGAACTCCTGGCCACCCGCCTTGGCCTCCCAAACTGCTGAGATTACAGGTGTGAGCCCCTGTACTCAGCCTAGGATCAACAAACTCTATTTCTTATCAGCTTTTTCTGACTCATATTCGTGAATTTTTGAATACAATGGAAGTTGGACAAGAGTTCTTCCTCCTGCCCCCCAGTTGGATTTGGCCCATTTATCTCTCTTACTGCCACAGCAAATAAGGTCATGGAAACGAAACAACTTTTGGTGCACATGGAGAGGAGGGGCCAATAAGAAACAACCTTCTCTTTTAATGATCTCAAAAATTAAGAGTTTAATGAACTGGAATTTGAGCTTAATCTCAGTAAAATGTCAGTTTCTTGAGAGAGGGAATATTTTTGTCTTCTTGTCTTGTTGCTACATCTCCAGCACCCAGAAGAGTACTCAGTGCATAGCAGGCATTCAACAAATATTTATTGAATGAATGAATAAATGAAAGAGTAAATGAATGAATATACAATAAGTTCCAAATACTGAATTAGAAACAAAGCTGCTTAGTCTAGTCTACTTCAAAGCCTTATGGAGAAATACAGACTACAAATAGATTTTCTATTTCTACTTCTCAGGAATTCTATATCATGTACTATTGATTATAAGATACCTGAGCAAGAAACCGCTTACAGACAATACAGAAAACTTAACCATTGATACTAGAAAGGCTTGTAATGGAAAAATAGCTCAAATATCAAATGCCCTGCAAAAATGGACAACTAAGAATGTTGACCACTTATGATGAATTGTGAAAAAATACTATAATCACTAATGTTCAGTTATACCTGATTTGCTCTTATGGAATTTGAAGTATTTTGCAAAACTATGAGAACAAATATCCATAGAAAACAGGAATAGAAAAAATATAAATCAGAATAGAATGAGATTAAAAAGAATGTTAGGACAAAGAATTAACTGTTTTCTGGTGCCCAAATCAAAGGAAATAAAAATATAACCGGTTACTTTTCAAAGAAGCAAAGGTTTTTGTAGCTTTTAGAATCAAATAAAAGGGCTCATAGGAGTTTTCATACAAAAAACACAATAACAGTACACACTGTCCTCTACAACAAGGGTCCCCAACCCTTGGGCAACAGACCACTACCCGTGGCCTGTTAGGAACCATACCTCACAGCAGGAGGTGAGCAGTGCGCCAATGAGCATTACTCCCTGAGCTCCACCTCCTGTCAGACCAGCATTAGATTCTCATAGGAGCATGAACCCTATTGTGAACTGCACATGCGAAGTATCTAGGCTGTGTACTCCTTATGAGAATCTAACTAATGCCTGATGATCTGAAGTGGAACAGTTACATCCTGTAACCATCCCTACATCCCCGCACCCCACCCATCCCGTGGTAAAATTGTCTTCCACAAAATCGGCCACTGGTGCCAAAAAGTCTGGGGACCCTTGCTATACAATATTCTTATATTGAAAGTAGCAACAGATTTTTTTTAAGGCTAGTTTTGTAACATTATGCAGTTAATGTAAAATCACAAAAAGAAACAACAAATCAGTAAATTATTTGGGGGTAGGGATGTCAGGTAACAAAACGGATCCCAATAGGTATCTTTCTTATGGATATGTCCCATAACAATAGTCACTAGCCACCTGCAGCTACTGAGCACTTCAAATGTGGCTAATGTGACTGATGATCTGAACAATTTCATTCAATTTTAATTAAATTTAAATAGCCATATGTGACCTGATGATACTTTATACTTAAATATACCATTCAACACAAACCTAACTGCAGGCAGTAGAAAAGTAGTACTTTGCCTCAGAGGACAAGTGGATACTATTCCCCTGACCCCAAAAGAGGTTCTTGGGTAATGGTTTTGCCATTAATGGCAAAAACCACAATTACTTTTCTATCAACCTATAGATTTGAGAAATGCTGGGTTTAAAGAAAGCTAAATCAAAGACTTCTTAGAAGTTTCAATAGCTAACACACTCTACTAATTTCCAAGAGGGGAATACAGTATGCAGTTTTCCTTTGTTATAAAAATGCTAAATGTCTGTGTGCCCCCAAATCCTTATGATGAAATCCTAACCCTCAATGTGATTGGGGGCAGACCTTTGAGAGGTAATAAGGTCACAAGGGTGGAGACTTCATGAATAGAATTAGTGCCCCTATTAGGGACCCCAGAGAGTTCTCTCACCCTCCTTCTGCCATGTGAAGATATAAAGAGAAGTCAGCAGTCTGCAACCCAGAAGAGGACCCTCACCAGAACCCAACCACGTTGGCACTCTGATCTCAGACATCTGGCCTCCAGAATCATGAGAAATAAATTTCTTTTGTTAATATGCCACCCAGTCTATGGTGGCTGACATATTAACATAACTTTGTTATAGCAGCCCGAAAAAAGATAGCCCCCAATATATAAAAAGTGAATGTGATGATGTTTGCATTTAAATATGGCATATTTATCTGATGATTTGGAAACTCACAATAATTAAGCCATCTTTTTCCTTCTTTTTTTGATTCCAGAAGTGTGTCTATTTTTTAATTTTTAATTTTTGTGCGTACACAGTAGGTTATATATTTATGAGGTACATGAGCTACAGTGATACAGGCATGCAGTGCATAATAATCACATATGGTAAATGGGTTATCCATCCCCTCAAGCATTTATCTTTTGTGTTACAAATAATCCAATTATATACATTTAGTTAGTTTCTTTATTTTAAAATGTACAATTAAATTATTTTTGACTATAGCCACCCGGTTATGCTAGCCACCTGGTTTTTTTGTACACATTAACCATCTCCACTTCCCCATCACTACGCTACCCAGCCTCTGATAATCATCATTCTATTCTCTATCTCCTTGAGTCCAAATGCTTTGATTTTTTAGCTCCCACAAATAAGTTAGAACATGGGAAGTTTGTCTATCTGTGCCTGGCTTATTTCACTTAACATAATGTCCTCCAGTTCTAGCCATGTTGTTGCAAATGACAGGATTTCATTCTTTTCATGGCTGAATAGTACTCCATTGTGTATATGTACCACATTTTCTTTATCCATTCATCTGTTGATGGACACTTAGGTTCCTTCCAAACCTTTACTATTGTAAACAGTGCTGCAACAAACATAGGAGTGCAGATATCCCTTCAATATACTGATTTCCTTTCATTTGGGTATATACCCAGCAGTGGGACGGCTGGATCATATGGTAGCGCAACTTTCAGTTTTTGAAGGAACGTCCAAACTGTTTTCCATAGTGGTTGTATTGATTTACATTCCCACCAACATTTTCTCTACATCATCACCAGCGTTTGTTATTGCCTGTCTTTTATTTTTTTATTTTTTTATTTTTTGGAACTGAGTCTTGCTCTGTTGCCCAGGCTGGAAAGCAGTGGCGCAATCTCGGCTCACTGCAAGCTCCACCTCCCAGGTTCATGCCATTCTCCTGCCTCAGCCTCCCGAGTAGCTGGGACTACAGGCTCCCACCACCAAGCCCGGCTAATTTTTTGTATTTTTACTAAAGACGGGGTTTCACCACGTTAGCCAGGATGGTCTCGATCTCCCGACCTAGGATCCACCCACCTCAGCCCCCCAAAGTGCTGGGATTACAGGCGTGAGCCACCGCGCCTGACCTTGTAGAGGGAAATTTATAGCACTAAATGCCCACAAAAGAAAGCAAGAAAGATCTAAAAGTGACACTCTAACATCACAATTAAAAGAACTAGAAAAGCAAGAGTAAACAAACTCAAAAGCTAGCAGAAGGCAAGAAATTACTAAGATCAGAGCAGAACTGAAGGAGATAGAGACACGAAAAAAACTCTTCAAAAAAATCAATGAATCCAGGAACTGGTTTTTTGAAAAGATCAACAAAACTGATAGACTGCTAGCAAGACTAATAAAGAAGAAAAGAGAGAAGAATCAAATAGATGCAATAAAAAATGATAAAGGGGATATTACCACCGATCCCACAGAAATGCAAACTACCATCAGAGAATACTATAAACACCTCTACACAAATAAACTAGAAAACCTAGAAGAAATGGATAAATTCCTGGATACATACACCCTCCCAAAACTAAACCAGGAAGAAGTTGAATCTCTGAATAGACCGATAACAGGCTCTGAAATTGAGGCAATAATTAGTAGACTATCAACAAAAAAAAAAGTCCAGGACCAGACGGATTCACAGCTGAATTCTACCAGAGGTACAAAGAGGAGATGGTACCATTCCTTCTGAAACTATTCCAATCAATAGAAAAAGAGGGAATCCTCCCTAACTCACTTTATGAGGCCAGGAGCATCATGATACCAAAGCCTGGCAGAGATAAAACAAGAAAAGAGAATTTTACACCAATATCCCTGATGAACATCGATGCAAAAATCCTCATTAAAATATTGGCAAACTGAATCCAGCAGCACATCAAAAAGTTTATCTACCACGACCAAGTTGGCTTCATCCCTGGGATGCAAGGCTGGTTCAACGTACACAAACGAATAAACGTAATCCATCACATAAACAGAACTAACAACAAAAACCACATGATTATCTCAATAGATGCAGAAAAGGCCTTTGACAAAATTCAACAGCCCTTCATGCTAAAAATCTCAATAAACTACGTATTGATGAAACGTATTTCAAAATAGTAAGAGCTATTTATGACAAACCCACAGCCAATATCATACTGAATGGGCAAAAACCGGAAGCATTCCCTTTGAAAACTGGCACAAGACAGGGATGCCCTCTCTCACCACTCCTATTCAACATAGTGTTGGAAGTTCTGGCCAGGGCAATCAGACAAGTGAAAGAAATCAAGGGTATTCAATTAGGAAAAGAGGAAGTCAAATTGTCCCTGTTTGCAGATGACATGATTGTATATTTAGAAAAACCCACTGTCTCAGTCCAAAATCTCCGTAAGCTCATAAGCAACTTCAGCAAAGTCTCAGGAAACAAAATCAATGTGCAAACATTACAAGCATTTCTATACACCAATAACAGACAAACAGAAAGCCAAATCATGAGTGAACTCCCATTCACAATTGCTTCAAAGAGAATAAAATACCTAGGAATCCAACTTACAAGGGATGTGAAGGACCTCTTCAAGGAGAACTACAAACCACTGCTCAACAAAATAAAAGAGGACATAAACAAATGGAAGAACATTCCATGCTCATAGATAGGAAGAATCAATATTGTAAAAATGGCCATACTGCCCAAGGTAATTTATAGATTCAATGCCATCCCCATCAAGCTACCATTGACTTTCTTCACAGAATTGGAAAAAACTACTTTAAGGTTCATATGGAACCAAAAAAGAGCCCGCATTGCCAAGACAATCCTAAGCAAAAAGAACAAAGCTGGAGGCATCACACTAACAGACTTCAAACTATACCACAAGGCTACAGTAACCAAAATAGCATGGTACTGGTACCAAAACAGAGAGACAGACCAATGGAACACAGCAGAGGCCTCAGAAATAACACCACACATCTGCAACCATCTGATCTTTGACAAACATGACAAAAACAAGAAATGGGGAAAGGATTCCCTATTTAACAAATGGTGCTCAGAAAACTGGCTAGCCATATGCAGAAAGCTGAAACTGGATCCCTTCCTTACACCTTATACAAAATTAATTCAAGATGGATTAAAGACTTAAATGTTAGACCTAAAACCATAAAAACCCTAGAAGAAAACCTACACAATACCATTCAGGACACAGGCATGGGCAAAGACTTCATGACTAAAACACCAAAAGCAATGGCAACAAAAGTCAAAATAGACAAATAGGATATAATTAAACTAAAGAGCTTCTGCATGGCAAAAGAAACTACCATCCGAGTGAACAGGCAACCTACAGGATGGGAGAAAACTTTTGTAATCTACCCATCTGACAAAGGGCTAATATCCAGAATCTACAAAGAACTTAAACAAATGTACAAGAAAAAAACAAAGAACCCCATCAAAAAGTGGGCAAAGGATATGAACAGACACTTCTCAAAATAAGATATTTATGCAGCCAACAGACACATGAAAAAATGCTCATCATCACTGGTCATCAGAGAAATGCAAACCAAAATCACAATGAGATACCATCTCACACCAGTTAGAATGGCAATCATTAAAAAGTCAGGAAACTGACTTTTTATTTCAAATGTATTTATTTCAAATGTATTTTATTTCAAATGTATTTCTTCCTAAGTTAATGACAGAGTACTAGTTGAAAAACAACTACACTATTGCTTACTGTGCAGGCCTCTGGTTGAATAAACGGCTTAATAAAAATGTTTAGAATAGAAAAGCATTCATGTTGAAAATGGGAAATGTCTTCTTTAATGGACAATTAAGCATTACCATGTTTATGTGATGTGCATACATTTTTTAACATAAATTTATAAGCAAGATTTAAACCAGCTTTGCAGATATATTCAAAATATGAGGTGGGACAGAGACAGAATGCACAAAAATTTTACTTCTGCTTAGTAAAAAACCTTTTGTCACTATAACTTTAATACAACAATTAAATTTTAGAGTGATATATAATAGGTGTTGGTGCATTTAATGGCATTTTGTAAATTTTATCATTATATTCTTTATTTATTCCACATTTATGCCTCATTTCAGCTCATAATTAATGGTAGGTGGGATTTTGTCTATTTAGTGAGTATTTGTTAAATCAGCACTATTATGGAGCTGAGAGAGTGGGAAGGATGGCAACTGAATTAAAGTACCTAGGAACTAGAGTGGTAAGTAATACAAAGAGTCATGAAACCAAACAATACATACATTTTACACTGATTCTTTGAGATATAATTACTTTTAATTCATATAAAAGATCAACCCTAAACAGGGTTCAAATCTTTTTTTAAGGATCACAAAGAGCCTTTTTTTTTTCCCCTCTTTCTACAATACCAATTCTCACTTGTGGTAGACAGTAGATGTGGGAGTTCCATCCTCCCCAATAGCCTCATAGACCAGGTGTCCTCTGAGTGTCCTTCCTGCAGTGATCTACTCTTATCAGTAGGAAAGCCCATAATTGTAAAGGCTTTAGCTCCACAGCAAGTTTAGTGAATTCGTGGCACATTTTTTCCTTTGCCTAGTGTCTCTGACCTCTGTTTAGGACTTTCTTCTTAGCTCAGACCCTCTTCTTGAGTCCTAGATTGTTTCCCAGTTTCCTAGTGTTAAAGTGAATTAATCAGGAGGCCATAAGACTAAGGGGACTCCAGCATCTTGGGACCCTATGTAAGCAAACTGAAACCCCACTCAGTGTAAACAATCACATTTTAGGAAAAGGAAAATTAAGTGTAATCAATTCGAAACTAATCTCTAACAAGGGACTTTTCACTTGAATGATCCAAATAAGGCTACGGCTCCACGTTAGCCAATCAAACTATTTTCTTTGCCTTGCTTCTGTATTCACCTGACAAAAGTCTCCACCTTATGCTTCTTGGGTGGAGCTCCTGAGCCACTTGTCATCTGGGATTGTCGGATTCAACAGTTTGCTTGCTAAAATAAACTCTTTAACATTTTCATGTACCTCAGTTTATCTTTGAATAATAGACTATTAGTGATTCCTCTTTAACACTGAAACGTATCAGACCTATGACAGTTAACTATGTTCCTTGCCTTACTTACATTTGTCCACTGGCCTAGTCAGATTATTAACCTGGATTCTCCTTCAACACTAAGTCCAGAACATCTCTGCCTATCCTTCCTTGTTGCAAGAATAAAAATGTATATACTTGGCTAAGCAAATAAAGAATGAGCAAATGTTAAAGTGACATGTCCAGTTTAACAGAAACCAGGTGCCGGAAATCAAAAGTACATTGGATCATATATAGACAGGACAAATGAAATATAATTTTTTTTTCTTTTTTGAGATGGAGTTTCACTATTGTTGCCCAGGCTGGAGTGCAATGGCACGATCAGGTCACTGCAATCTCCGCCTCCTGGGTTCAAGTGATACAGGCATGCGCCACCACTCCCGGAAAATTTTGTATTTTTAGTAGACACGGGGTTTCTCCATGTTGGTCAGGCTGGTCTCAAACTCCCGACCTCAGGTGATCCGCCCACCTCAGCCTCCCAAAGTGCCGGGATTACAGGCGTGAGCCACCGCGCCTGACTATGAAATATAATTTCCAATCTTTACATTTTCAAATTACAAGCCCTCAATGTTCTAATTTCAGCATCAGTGGTGAAATGCTATACTAGAAAACTGAGGATTTATCTGTAAAATTACATATAAGTAAAAGGAAAATTCCCAAAACAGATTATAGGATTCTGAATACTGAGGTAGAAATCTGTGACACGACTATTAGGTTTCTGTACAGAATAATCACCCAACATCCTATAAAATTACACCTGTATTTATATCAGTGATAGCAGCAACATAACAAACTAAGAGCTCGCTATTCAAATTTCTCTTGCCAAGCTTTCTGGTTTTCCCAATTACAGTGATGGTGAATAATGGGGAAAGTCAGCAACAAGGGCAGCTTCTACATAATTGGAAAAGGTAATTTCCTATACTATGTGATTTGTGGGCTACCCTAAGGTCTTATCTGCCTTCCCCTTTACCTAACGAGAAATAATCAGCATTACTCCACTCAATAGATAATAACATCAGAAGAAATGTTTCCAAAGAGTCACTGTTACACAGCTATACATTACCTAGGATTTTCCAGTGAACATTCTCACGTTATCTCTTATTTGATTTTTAGATTAGAAAATCTGCACTTAAAAAGAATCAGACTCAGGGGCTAAAGTGGTGGAATATTTTCAATCTAAATCAATTTCATAAGGTATAGAAACATTACAGTGAAATACTCCACCCCATGGTAGCACGGTAGGTATCCCAGTGATAGCTCTGACAGTCAAACAAAAAGTTAGACGTAGCACTTCCCCAGAGTGGACTAAGTTTTCCTTAGCATGGTCTCCCTATTATTACCAAAGGAATAAAATGTTAATGTATCAAGTTTTTATTTGGTTTTGACCAACTAAATCATGTAGGCACCGAATCCTTTCAGGAGTAAAGTGAGAAACAAGTAAAAAAAAAAAACCTACTAAATATAACCATACCAGATATCTTCTTGGCTCACTACCTTGCCTTATTCCCATCTTTGCTCAAATATCACATTCTCTGCAAGGCCCACCCTGATCATCCTAATTAAAATTGCAATACCCGCCCCATGGTACTCCTTACTCTGCTCTATTTCTTTTCAGCATAGCACCTACACCTATGATTATATATGTATGTGTGTATATATATGTATGTGTGTATACAAATATATGTGTGTATACATATGGATGTATGTATGAATACATACATTTTTTATCTGTCCTACTAGAACATACTGATAATCTGCTAGAATAATGCCTGGAACATCTAGGCATTCTCATTATTTTGCCTACATCAAACTCTAGTAAGTTGCCAGGGTTATCATCAGGGAACTCACCTCAGTGTTACCCTACATTTTGTTAGTATGTCAGAGAATATTAAAGAATTTCAGTGGCTCTCCTCATTCCCTATGAGATTAAGGGCTTCCACATTTAAAAATGACACTCTGATAAATTATATGCTTTTCTCAAAAGTTTGAAAATAACTCCATTTAGATTCAGAGGACATTAGTGCCTCACTGGAAAGACATGCTTTTTGTTACTACCCAGAGCAATTACTTTTTCAAGATGATAGTTATCATTTATTTATGCTGAATAAATTATTTTTAAATTTTAGCATATATTTATTACTTCATTTTTGGAACACTAAAAGAACTGAACTATTATCATTGTTCAATTAGAATGATCTTGCTCTACTTTTGCACTATTTTCCAAAATTAACTTGCCTAACTATCCCAAATTATCACTGTGAAATGATTGGTGTTTGGTGAATGAATATTAAAATTAATAATATTTCATATTACTTGGAATACAGCACATTTCTTTCCTAATAAGCATTATATAAAATGTGTCATTCCTTCCCTTATCTTTCATTTAATAAATGAAACACTTCTTTCTACTATCTCTACTTGCTAAATGGAGAATGGGGAATGTTGGGACTTTAGGATGGTAGAGAGTATGGCAGAGGCAGAGAGAGAAAATGAATATCAACATTATGAGTTTCACTTTGGATATTTAAATTTGAGAAAATGAGATAAAAGGTGATCCCTTCTAGGTATCTGAATATATAAGGCCATTAGGCAAGTGAGAAGTCTGGATTGAAGATGTAAATTTAGGAGCATCCAAATAAGGCTGATAATATGAGCTCGAGATGCCAGGCAAATTTTAATAGGAGAAGAACAAACAGTCTTGAACAAAAACTCAGGAAACAGACAAAATTATTGGAGCCAGGGAGATGAGATACTAGGACACAGACAACAGAGAAGCAAGGTACAGATAAGTAGAAAGCACAGGACATTTTTTTTTTTTTTCTTGAGACATAGTCTCGCTCTGTCCTGCTCTGAGTGCAGTGGTGCAACCTTGGCTCACTGCAACCTCCGCCTCCAGGGTTCAAGCGATTCTCCTGCCTCAGTCTCCTGAGTAGCTGGGATTACAGGCGCGTGCCAACACGCCCAGCTAAATTTGTATTTTTAGTAGAGATGGGGTTTCACCATGTTGGTCACGCTAGTCTTGAACTCCTGACCTTGTAATCTGCCCACCTCGGCCTCCCAAAGTGGTGGGATTACAGGCGTGAGCCACTGCAACCGGCCAGTACAGGAATTTTATGAAAGAATGGGTAGTAGGTGTTATCAAATGCCAAAACAAGTTTGAAGATGACATTTGAAAACAGGACTTTGGATTTGAATTCTAAGAAAAAGGTCACATAATTTTGGAAAGTGCTATTCATAGAGTATGTGTGCAGAAATTATGTTATCTAGGGCTTAAGTATTCTTCCTTTGTTCTGCAAAGCTACACTAATGTTACTACTAGGCAACTGTTGAGAACGAAAATCAGTTCAATATATAAATTACATAATATATGCTGTGGAGATTCTTTATCATGTTAAGATTAAAGGCTAGTTAAGATTTAACATATTGGTTAAATTAGGGGCTAACATATCAGATTTTCTGTATGAATTTTTGTGAGCAGGCAACATAAATTGATATATAGGATCTCTCCTTTAATTTTAAAAATAAAAATATCATGTATTATATATAATCTAAGTTAGTAAAGAAAACATCTTTTAATAAGATTGACAATAACAATTGATGATGAGTAGAACTACTGGTAGGGGTGTAAATTAATCTACCACTATGATGGTTAATATTGAGTGTCAGCTTGATTGGATTGAAGGATGCAAAGCACCGTTCCTGGGTGTGTCTGTGAGGGTTGTGCCAAAGGAGATTAACATTTGAGTCAGTGGACTGGGAGAGGCAGACCTACCCTCAATCTGGGTGAGCACCATCTAATCAGCTGCCAGTGTGGCTAGGATAAACGCAGGCAGAGCAATGTGGAATGAGTAGACTGACTGAGTTGTCCAGCCTTCATCTGTCTCCTGCGCTGATGCTCCCTGCCCTGGAACGTAAGACTCCAAGTTCTTCAGCTTTTGGACTCTTGGACTAACACCAGTGATTTGCCAGTGGCTCTCAGGCCTTCAGCCATAGACTGAAGGCCGCACTGTCAGCTTCCCGACTTTAAAGGTTTTGGGACTCCGACTGGTCCTTGCTCCTCAGCTTGCAGATGGCCTATTGTGGGACTTCACCTTGTGATCATGTGAGTCAATACTCCTTAATAAACTCCCCTTCATGTATATACCTATCCTATTAGTTCTGTCCCTCTGGAGAACCTTGACTAATACAACCACCTTGGAAAACCATTTGGCATTACTACTTAAGTTTAACCTATATATACACCCTATGATGAGGCAATTCCATATACCAAACAGAAATGCATGCATATGTAAACAAAACCACATTACAAAGGCATTCATACCAAAAACACAAATGTCTGCTAATATTTGAATGGCTCAGCTAATTGTGATATATTCGTACAATGAAATACTACAGTATACTAGAGTATTCCATTTATTTATTGTATGTATGGCAAACTACAGTCCATAGGCCAAATCTAGCCTGAAGCCTATTTTTGCAAATAAAGTTTTAATGGAGCACAATCATGTTCATTTGCTTACCATCTATGGCTGCTTTTGCTTTAGGAAAGCTGTCTCAGGGACCATATGACCCACAAAGCCTAAAATATTTACATCTGACCCTTTACAGAATAAGGTGCCCAACCCCAGCTACAGAAGAACAAAATGTAAAACTATAGTTATACTCAGGCCTGTGAATGATTCTCACAAACATGGGGTTGAGTGAAAGAAGTCAGATATGCAGAAGTAGATACTCTGTGATTTAATTTATATAGAGCTACAAAAACAGGCAGCAATAAACTGTACTATTGCAAGTCAAATTACTGGAAGTCTTTACGGAAGACAAGGACAGTAGGAATTGGGAAGAGACAGTACTGTTTTATGTCTTGAACTGGGTATTGGTTAGATGTGTGCATTCACTTTGAGGTAACTCACTGAGCTGTAATATTATGGTTTGTGTACTTTTCTGCATGTGTATCCCTTCAGTAAATGTATTTTAAAAATATTTAGAAGGATTATATACCAAATTATTAATAGTAGTACCTCTACCGTGTAGGGTGGGAAGATTTTATTTCTAATGCATATACTTCAGTATTTTTTAGCTTTTTAAACAAGATTATTATTTTAGAAATATAAAAACAAAGATTTAAAATGGTATATATTATCAAGTATAGAAATCATCATGAGATGGCTCTGTGTTTTTATCGACATGACATAAATTCTGGGCACTGAAGTGATAACAGGAGGTCAGAAACTAAATGCTTATATCACTCAACATCTCTAAGTTTTGTGAGACACTAATACAAAATCCATTTTATACCTGTTAGTCTTTATGTTTTATCTAAAAGTTTCATAATCTTATGAAACCCTCTCTCACATTTTAAAAATACAATCTTAATTATCTTTGTCAGGTTAGAGCTGTTAATACATCCCCTATCTTTAGTAGTACTGTGTATTAACATGATGGTCTTAACCGTCCCCTTAAGCTAATTCCCCTCCTTCTTGAAGAGATAAAAGACTTCAGGAATTGAAAGTGACATTTAAAAAATGGTGTTGGCATCTACCAATTGTTGCTTAAAGTAAAGATTTAAGAAAGAAATATTTCTGCATGATTTAATGATTGCTTGCTGTAGCAAAGTTCTTTTGTCTGGTCTCTAATACAACTCCCTAGAGTGTCTTGTTCAATATACAACAAAAGAATGATGTAGAGGTTTTGACAAAGAGCCCATCTCCCTATTGAGGTAGCATTACAGGATAATAGCTGCCTAAGCTATATAATTCAATGAGATATATTTTAGTATTAAAATATCTGTTAATCAGCTTTTAAAGCTGTGATGTTCAAAACTCAGAACAATATGTAAAACATTCCTTTACCAAAGGGAATGACTAATCTTCTGTACAGCTTTGATAAGTTACAAGAAATAGGTTTATCTCAGAAGACTGGTTATGATTAATATGCAGTTCGTAAAGCTCCTTAGCTCTGTATGGTCTTTCTCTAACTGAATCTAATAAAGATAGGTCACGCATTTTTCATATTCCTTTTTCACCCATGACAGATCTCTAATAGGATTTATATGCATTTGATATTAATTGTATCGGGGATTGCACCAAGTGCAATAATCCTTCATTTCTTTGCCTTTTTAAAGCTATACATAAATTACAAAGTTTCCATTTTTGTTTGACTGCAGCTCTCACTGACGATCAACCATGTTAATGACAGAGAGGTAGAGAAAGATTAAGAATCACCTCACCTAGTTCAGTGAAATGCCAAATGATAGGAAAGGCTATAAACCCAGCTTTGAGAGCTGTTTTAGCTATCCTCTACCTTGTGTCAGAGGAGCTCAAGTATATAACATCAGTGAAAACCTTGCACTCTGAATTGGAGAGGAAAGGACATGCTTTTAATAACCATCTCACAGAGGGGTGCTGGCAGTAACCCATCGTTCTGATGAAGTATGCTTTTCTAACCATCTACAGAGACAACACAGGAAATGTAAAAATGAGATAGTGCTACCTAGAATGAAAAACTGAGTGTCCTGGGGACTCAATCTAAAATAGTCCTTAATTTTAGCTCTGAACTCAAAAGAGGCTTCACTTACGTCTGGGGAAAAAGAAATGTATCTTGTGAGACTATTCAAACTATAATTGCAGTTAAGAGAAGTGGACAATTATATTTTCACATTCTATATTCTCCAGTATGACATAAATAGTGAAAAATTTCATTCTGCAAAAGAGCATAGCAAGGGATTTGAGAAACTAATAAAATGTTGCTTTATACACTACCAAAACACATGGCTATTAGTGAATAAAATCAAATGGAAAAAACTAGGTCACAATTGTAATGGTTTTCTTTTACTTGAAACAGACTACCTACAAATTCAGCATGTAAATGTCTCTCACACATATAACAATTATTTTGTAAAAACGACAAGGAACACTACATGACTGATTAAACTTATAGGACTAACCCATGGTAATTTATATATTTTATATATAATCTTATATATAATAGTACATGTATAATTTTTGTTCTAGAATTAAGAAAGGTGCATGGTATGGTATGGTATGGTATGGTATGGTATGGTATGGTATGGTATGGTATGGTATTTTTGAGATGGAGTCTCACTCTGTAGCCCAGGCTGGAGTGCAATGGCAAGATCTCAGCTCACTGCAACCTCTGCCTCCTGGGTTCAAGTGATTCTCCTGCCTCGGCCTCCTGAGTAGCTGGGTCTACAGGCATGTGCCACCATGTCTAGCTACTTTTTGTATTTTTAATAGAGACGGGGTTTCACCATCTTGGCCAGGCTGGTCTCGAACTTCTGACCTCGTGATCCACCTGCCTCAGCCTCCCAAAGTGCTGGGATTACAGGCGTGAGCCACTGCATCCAGCCAAGAAAGGTTACTTTTAAAATGTAGTGCCCAAGAAAAAAAACTGAATACAAATTCAAGGACCTATTAACTAAAGAAAGACAACCAAACACACCTCATTCATCAATAAAAGCTACAGTTAGAGATTTCTGCTTCTGGCCACAAAGAAGTAACTGGTACTAGACTAGACCTCCATCTGTAAACAACTAGAAAATCAGACAAAATATATGAAACAATTGTTTTTAGACACTGGGCAACAGGCTGCAAAGGGCTGTGATTCCTGAGAGAAAGGAGACAAATTAAGTGAGCCCTACAGCCACCCAGCCTTTATGTGTGGAAGTACATATTACAGTGCAGGGAGGGGACAAACCATGCGGAGTATTGCAGGCTTACAGAGCTGAAAAAAGACAGATGGGAGATCAGGAAGGCAGTGGCAGCTTGGATTTATAAGGCACATTACTAGAGAAGAAGAATCCCCATAGAAAAAAAAAAAACAGTTCCAGATATCTGCAGTGGAGTCTACTTGAGCCTGGCTGAATATCAATCTGTACAAGTGTACAGGAGACTCCACGAGAATGGGCACAGAACAATTATTAGAAGAACTACTGGAGAAGAATAAATATCTACTGAAGATCACACAGGACCGAGAGACATTTGAGTTCTCATCAGTCAGAGGGGAGAGACCTCATTGAGCATTTGGAAATCAGAAAAAGGACACATGTTAGAAGTAGGACTAAACCGTATCCAGAGTAAATGCTACTTTAGATTCGTGCAAAGTTTAAAAACAAGTCTTAATATGATCAAGTTGATTTGCATGTAAGTTAACTACCTGCTACAACAAAGCCTAACACTCTTTTAAGAACAACCAAATTCCAATATTTAACAATGTCACATTCTAATATCTAGCATCCTATCAAAAAATTACTATGTAATTGAAGAAACAGAAAAAGATTGCTTACTGGAAATAAATCTAGACATGACAGAGATGATGGGAATAGTAGGTAAGCACTTTAAAACAGATATTAGTATATATACAAGATATAAAGAAAAATATGAACATAATAAGAGAAATGAAACTACAACAAAAAAAGAATCAAATGAGACTCGAGAGCTGAAAAAAATACCATATCTGAAATGAAATTTTCACTGTATGGGCTTAGCAGCAGATTAGACACTTCAATAGAAAAGATGAGTGAAATTAAGATAATGGCAAAAAGAACTACCAATCTGAAGTACAGAGAGGAAAGAAAGGCTAAAAAACTATCAGAGCCTCAGTGACATATGGACAATATAAAGTGATCTACTACAGAAAAAAATTTCTAAAATGTTGAAGGGATAAATCAAAGCAAATAGTTGAAGATATAATGGCCCATAATTTTCCAGATTTGATGAAAACTATTAACCAACAAATTTAAGAACTGAAAGAATCCCAAATGACATACAGTCGGCTCCCTGTATCTACAGGTTTCACATCCACAGATTCAACCAACTACAGATCAAAACCTGCAGATATGGAGGGCCAACGGTACCACACCATTTTATGTAAGAGACTTGAGTATCTGCAGAATTTGCTATTTGTAGGGAGTCCTGCACCAATACCCTGCAGATGCAGACACACAGAACTGAGTTGACTATAAACATTGTAAAAATTAAAAACACCTCCAAAGTACATCATAATCACTTTTTCAAAACCTAATGATAAAGAAAACAATATTAATAGCAGTCAGAAAGACAGACATGTTACATAGAGGGGAACAGAGTTTAAAATGATTGCTGACTTCTTATCAAAAACAATGCAACTCCACATTTACCTATGTAACAAACCTGCACATCCTGCACATCTACCCTTTAACTTAAAAACTGAAGAAAAAGAAAAAAGACTGTTGTAAATGTTTTTAAGCGTGTGGCGCCTCCCCGCTCTGTCTCTCGCTCCTGCTCCTTCCATGTGAGAAATGCCTGCTTCCCCTTTGCCTTCTGCCATGATTAAAAGTTTCCTGGGACCCCCACAGAAGCAGAAGTCTCTACACTTCTTATACAGCCTGCAGAGCCAATTAAACCTCTTTTTTTTTTTTTTTTTGACAGAGTCTGGCTTTGTCGCCCAGGCTGGAATGCAATGACATGATCTCTGCTCACTGCAACCTCTGGCTCACGGGTTCAAGCAATTCTCCTGCCTCAGCCTCCCTAGTAGCTGGGATTACAGGCATGTGCTACCATGCCTTGCTAATTTTTGTATTTTCAGTTGAGATGGGGTTTCATCATATTAGTCAGGCTGGTCTCGAACTCCTGACCTCTGGTGATCCACCTGCCTCGGCTTCCCAAAGGGCTGGGATTACAGGCGTGAGCCACTGCAACTGGCCCAAATGTCTTTTCTTTTATAAATGAAAAAAACAAATGCAACTCAGAAAACAATGGATGAAATCTTTAAAGTTCTGGAAAAAAAAAAAAACCAAAAAAAAGAAATCTGTCATCTTAGAATTCTTCATCCTGTGAAAATGTCCTTCCAAAATGAAGGTGAAATAAACACATTTATAGATAAACATAATCTGAAAATACACAGTGCAAAATCCAATGCAAGAAAACCTGCACTATAAGAAATACTTAAAGAAAATTCTTCAGGCTAAAGAAAATTAATATCAGATAGAAACTGAGATCTACACAAAGGAATGAAGAGTGCCAGAAATGTGTGTGAAATAGAGTGTGATAATATATAAGAGAATGTTTATAGTCTATTTTTCCCCAAAATAATAAATTATTTAAAGAAAAAATTAGTACAATGTATGGTCAGACCTATAACATATATAGAAGTCAAATGTCTGAGAAGAATAAAAAAGATGGGGGTGCAAACATAAGTATGCTACTGCAAGGTGCTTATAGAAAAAAGTATACAATATTAAATAAAGCTAGACTGTCATAAGCTAAAGATGCATAATATAAATTCTATAGTAACCACTGAAAACTAAACAAAGAGCCGTATCTAATATGCCAACACATGAGATCAAGTGGAATAGTTAAAATGATACACAATCCAAATGGTGGCAAAAAAAGAGTTAAAGGAACAAAGGACAGAGAGGACAGAAAACAAGTAAGAGGCCAGCGTGTTGGCTCATGCCTGTAATCCCAGCACTTTGGGAGGCCCAGGCAGGCGGATCACCTGAGGTCAGGAGTTCGAGACCATCCTGGCCAACGATGGTGAAACCCTGTCTCTACTAAAAATACAAAAATTAGCCAGGTACGGTGGCATGCACTTGTAATCCCAGCTACCCGGGAGGCTGAGGCAGGGGAATCGCTTGAACCCGGGAAACAGAGGATGCAGTGAGCCGAGATCACACCACTGCACTCCAGCCTGGGTGATACAGTGAGACCCCATCTCAAAAAACAAAAACAAAAAAACCCAAAAAACAACAAAAAAAGGAAATTAGACATAAATACAGAAATATTAATAATTATACAGTAATCCCTAGGTATCCATGGGGGCTTTGTTCCAGGATCCCTCTTGGATACCAAAATCCACACATGCTCAAATCCCTCACGGTCAGCCCTCCATATCCACAGGTTCTGCATCCACTATTTCTCTGTTGGTTGAGTCTCCAGAGGTGAAAACTGCAGATACAAAGGGCCCACTGTATGAAATGTAAATGGATTAACCATATCAATTAAAAGGCAGACATTTTCACAAAGCATTAAAAAATTACCCAAATATATGCTGTCTACCTGACCCCCTTTAATATTAAAAAAAAGGGTTAAATGTAAAAGGATACAAAATGATATATCACACAAACCATAATAATAAAAAAGCTAGAGTAGGTAAATAATTACACAATAGAGTCAGGACAACGAATATGACCAAAGATAAAGAAGTATAATCTATGATTATGTAATGATCATTTAATAAAGAACACATAACCTTCCATGTGTATATAATAATAGGGACATGGATGCAGCTGGAAACCATCATTCTTAGCAAACTATCACAAGAAGAGAAAACCAAACACCGCATGTTCTCACTCATAGGTGGGAACTGAACAATGAGCTCACTTGGACTCGGGAGGGGGAACATCACACACTGGGGCCTATCATGGGGAGGGGGGAGGGGGGAGGGATTGCATTGGGGAGTTATACCTGATATAAATGATGAATTGATGGGTGCTGACGAGTTGATGGGTGCAGCACACCAACATGTCACATGTACACATATGTAACAAACCTGCACGTTATGCACATGTACCCTAGAACTTAAAGTATAATTAAAAAAAAAAAAATGGTGTTTCAAAATCAAGAAGCAAATTTAGTGATAGCACTAAAAATAGATAAATCCATAATTATAATTGGGGATTTCACTATGCCTCTTCAATAATTGGTAGAATAAGTAGACAGAAAGTAATTTTTAAAAAATAGGAGACTTGAACATCACTACCAACTGACTTGATCTAAACGATGTTTATGAAATGCTTTACCAAATATAGACTATACCTTTTTTTTTTTTTAAGCATAACTGGAACATTAACCTGGAACATTAACCAGAATAGACTATATGCCAGACCATAAAACTAGTCTCAAGAAATATATAAGTAATGAAACAAAGCTACTATCACTTTCCCTCAAATTTTTGATTACTGAAGTTGCAGAGAGATAACCTGTGACCTACAAGGAACTAGAAGATCAGAACGAATGACAGGGAGGTCAGAGTTAGCTTCGGTACAGACCACTGCTTTCAATATTTGCTGAAATAGTGGGTTGAATGGTGTCCACCAAAAAAATATGTCCATATTCAAACTCATGGAACCTGTGAATGTGACCTTACTTGGAAAAAGGATCTTTGCAAGTATAATTAAGGATCTCAAAATGAGATCAATCCTAGATTATCTGAATGGGCTCTAAATTCAATGACAAGTAAACTTGTAAAAGACACACAGAGAAGAGTTATACTAGGAAAAGCGTAAGACTACACGAAGTTGGAAGAAAAGATTGGAGTTATGCAGCCAGAAGCCAAGGAATCTCTGGATCCATCCAAAGCTAAAAGAGGTAAGGAAGAATTCTTTCCTAGAGCCATTACAGGGAGGGGAGCCAATATCTTAATTTCAGATTTCTGGGTTCCAGGACTATGAGATAATGAATTTCTATGCTTTTAAGCAACCAAGTTTACCTTAATTTGTTATGGCAGCCGCTGAAAACTAATACAATCAATCACATAAGTGAGACTTTCTCTAGAGTCTGTATATTAAATGAGATTTGTTATATCACAGGATATAGTTATCTTTAACTTCAGTTAATGACAACAATTTGCTCTCCAACATGATTTTACCTATTTACAGTCTCATGAGCAGAAAATGAGAGCTGGTATTATCAGACTTTTGTTTTGTTTTGTTTTTTGTTTTTTGTTTTTTTTTGGAAATTTAGTGAGTGTAAAATGGCTTTGTGTTATTTTAATACTCCTAGTGGAGTTGAACTGGTCTGGGCAACTTGGACTACCTGATCTCTAAGATGCCTGCCAACTCAAAATATCTATTTCCATAATTTTTCATTCTTCCACTTAGCTTCAGGCATTGTACTCAGAACTAAGAATACTACTATGGTCTGAATGTTTATGTCTCCCCAAAATTTATTTTGAAACCTAATCCCAATGTAATAGTATTAAGAATTAGGGCCGCCGGGGAGGCAACTATTTCATGAGGATGGAACCTTCATGAATGGAATTAGTGCCATATAATGAGGCCCAAAGGAACTTGTTTGCCCCTTCTGTCAGGTAAGAAGACTGCAAGATGGTGCCATCTATTAAGCATAGAGTAAGTCCTCACCATACATCAATTCTGTTAGTATCCTGATCTTGGACTTCCTGGCCTCCAGAACTTTGAGCAATAAATTTCTGTTGTGTATAAGCTAATCCATGTACGGTATTTTGTTATAGCAGCCTGAACAGATTAAGCCAGATACATAAATGAAGAACACATTGTCTGTCTTTCTACCTTACTAGCTGTCTCACCTCAACAGTTTTTCTCTAGTCTGAATGCCCACAGCACTTATTTACTATGCACCACACTACAGTTTGATATATGTCTTTTTACGAAAACACCAGTTATGGACTACGTTTATGTCCCCTGCAAAATAAATGTTGAGGTCCAACCTGCAACATGATTGTATTAGGAGGTGGGATCTTTGGGAAGTAATTAGGTTTAGATGAGGTCATGAGGCTGGAACCCCTAGATAGGATTAGCACCCTTATACGAAGAGGAAAAAACACCAAAGCTTCCTCTCCCTGACATGTGAGGATACAGAGAGAAGGGAACAGTCTGAGAGCCAGGAAAAGGGCCCTCACCAAAAAAGGAATATGCTAGCACCTTGACCTTGGGCTTCCCAGCCTCTAGATCAAAGGCCCCTACTTAATAAGTTTCATTTCTGTTGTTTAAAAAGTGGAAGGGGGCCGGGCACGGTGGCTAGTGCCTGTAATCCCAGCACTGTGGGAGACCGAGGCGGGCAGATCACTTGTGGTCAGGAGTTCGAGACCATGCTGGCCAACATGGCGAAACCCAGTCTCTACCAAAAATACAAAAATTAGCCAGGTGTGGTGGCGCATGCCTATAATCCCAGCTACTCAGGAGGCTGAGGCAGGAGAATCGCTTGAACCTGGGAGACAGAGGATACAGTGAGCTGAGGTCACGCCACTGCACTCTAGCCTGGGCGACAGAGCGAGACCCTGTCTCAAAAAATAAAAAAAACAAAAAACTTATTGCTCTTAAAATTATAACTCTATATAACAAAATGATATAGCAAAATCAGTCCTCATAACAGGTAGTGTTCATGTAACAGCAGCATTACAAAGGGATTCTACTGCCATCCCATTATGTTTATTCCTTGACAGGTATACTTTTTTCAGAGCATCCAAATGCATTACTAGTAATTTAACTAACAGCTCCTTGGAGCCTATTTTAAAGTAACTTTAATTTCAAAACATAATGACATTGGAATAAAATACATTACCAGGCCTACACAAATAAACTTATTTTAAAATATCTAAAATTTAAATAAATTAACATCAAAATGAACAAACCAACTCTAAGTCTCCAAAGTTACATTAAATTTACATACTATTGAAATTATGCTTTTATAGCAACTGAAGTGTTAAACTAACTGCAGCACACACAATGTCATATTTATCACAGGATTCAAATTAATAAGAATATTCAATCTAATCTGATAGAAAAAGTATCCCAAACCTCTATGTGTTATACAAGCAGTCCCAATTTATAAATGGGTTGTATTCTAAAGTCTGTTTGTAAATCAGTCGGCAAAAAAAATAAAACCCTCTGGGACATATTTCACAAGAAAAGTAAGTTTAAATAAAATGCGTAAGCACTAAAGCTATCCTGAAAAATACTCCCATAATAATAAAAGTACTAAGCTCTGAATTCCCTTCCAACTGCTGGCAGGGAAGGATGGAGACAAGAGGAAACCCTGAAAATGGAGTTGTTTGTCAGGAGGAGAGGACCACCATTACAGCTTTGGTAGCACTAGGACACTAAAAGCAACAAAGGAGAGCTTCAGCATTATGGTGGCCATGCACTCTTGTTCAGGAGGTTACATAAACTGTCTATAAAAGGAGCAATCAAGGATTGCTTGTAAGAAACTATCAAAACAATCCAGGAAGTATAACTGTACAAAACCATATAGAGATCTGTAAATATCATGAAACCACCTTCTGTTTCACAGTTCTGAACATCAAAGTAAGGAATGATAGGTCTGTATTTCATTTATTATAGGTAGATTCCCCTACTAGAAACTCTCAGAAGAATAAGGAGCCACTTAGCATTTCTTGTATATTCTTACGTCTACAATCTTCCCTGTTTCCCTGTAGAGACTGGGGCAAACCTACTAAATACCATATCATGAAATCCAAGGAGCACATTTGAGTAGGAAGCAGCACAGTATAGCAATTAAGACATTAGGGTTGAGCATCAGGCACAACTAACCCTGGGTAAGTTAGTTAACTTCTCTGAATTTCAGCTGCCTCCTAAACTGGAGATAATAATGATCTCCCCAGAGAATTACAGTGAGCATTAAATGAGGTCATCCATCAAAAAAACATTTATCACATTGCCTGGCAAGCACAGTAAGTGGTCAGTAAATGTTATTGGAGGCTTGCCTACCAAACATGCTAGGACAGAAATAAACCATTATGTAATAAAACCAGCATCATCCCTCTCCTACTTAATCAAGTACAACTGCCAGCTAGCCAAAGAACTGCATTGCAGAAATCTGAAAAATAGGGGTTTTTTCCTCACCATGGATGGCACCAAGGTTCAAGCATCTTTAATCCTTTTTTTTTTTAAAGGAGTCTCAAAAAAAAAAAAAAAAAAAAGAGTCTCACTGTCACCCAAGCTGGAGGACAGTGGCATGATCATAGCTCCCTGCAGCCTCCAATTCCTGGGCTCAAGCGATCCTCATGCCTCAGCCTCCTAAGTGGCTGGAAGTATCTTTTATCTTATTTCAATGATTAATTGCCTTCCCTTTCTCCACAAAGTGTTAAGACTTCTTTGCCTCAGCAAAAACATGAAACATTTTTTAAAACAATATATTTGGTGACCAATTATTTTCTTTGGAAATTAATCTCAAAAATATTAATGTGAGGAAATGGCAAGCATGAAAAACATGTTCCAAACTTTACTAAACATTTCTGGAAACTTCCTCTTTCATTTGGTGTAGTTCTTCTGTTGTTGTACCCATAACATTGTTAATTATACTAAGTGCTAAGTAAGTTACAGATACCTATTTTTTCCATGAGTTTTCATAAAGAGATCAGAATACAATGAGTGCTTTATCAGGTATAACCAGTGATCCATGAATGTGTGCTGTGTACGTCAAAGATATCTCTTTAAGTATAACAACCTAAAGAGGAGAGAAAGCTAACCATTCCTGATGAAAACTTTTTGAAAATATTACACACAGACAGCACTGATGAAGAGTACGTTGAATCTCCTCTTGATAATGCCTCATCAAGATCAATTTCTATTCTGTGCAATCATACAGCAATGCCCTCCAAAACGACTGAAGAGCCTGGGCCTGTTTTTCTCTCTGTGAAATAACTGAAGACTACTATATTTTTATAGTTTGTCCTTCTCCTGTTAGCTGTCACATCTCACTGTCAATAGCACCTTTCATTTTTTAAAAATTTTCAAAACGTAAGATTAACTGGGTGAGAACCTGAGTTGACACCCACAATTCTCTAAGATACATAGGAGTCTTCTTCCCCCTTCATTTGCAAAAATGAAGACAATAATTATTTGCAAAATGAAGACAATACTGTTTCTGATAAGGGGGCCTCTGTTGAATATAAAACAGCCATAATTGTTCTTCCAAAAGCAACAAGGTAATGACCAATTGATAGAAACCTTTACAATCAGAAAGTGTGTTATTACAGAAAACCACACAAAGTAGTAATCAAAGATGATTTTCTAACAATCACCATGGAGATGCTATCAGGGATTCATCTAAACAGCTCAGGAACTAAATTTTGAACATTTCAGGACATGTGATACTACAATAATATACCCAGATTTTCTGGAATTCTCACTTTTTTCTTTGCTTTACTGCTTTCTTAGGTCCTGCACTATGAATACCCCAGCCCACCAACCAAAATAAAGAAAACTGCACAATCTGAGTAAAAGCCAACATAATATTATATGGAACTCAAACAACTACCCAAAACCAAGAATCAACAGAGAATATGCCTAGATAACTGTATTTGCAAGAGGACGTGGAGTTTAAGCACCTGTACTTTCAGCAAGCTTTCGAGCTCTGGTCGGGGGAGTGGGGATCAGGTATGTTTGGTACATTCACAAAGTTCAAAAAAGAAATTCAGCAATGACGCAAGTCAACAAACAGGCACTTAAAACACCCAAGACATTAGAAGTGCCTCTAACAAAGAAAAGAAACCTTAACCTCCCTAACAAATTGAGCATAAGACTCGTCTGAAGTACTGAAAGAAATGCCATACAGTTTCCTTCTCCCACCTAAAGCAGTATTCATACAAAGCCATGCTATGTAGAAAAGTGGACATAGTAAGCCTACTACTGCTCTTTATAGAAAGGCTTGTATGCAAAGTTGGCCCTTGGCTGGTATCTTGGAACCTGGATTTTGGGGAGTGTTCCCACTGCTCCTTAGCTGATAAGGATGGTTTACTCTGCCTGTTTGTACAAACAACACAGTCTACACTAAATATCTGCTTTACTTTGGGGAGTCTAAAATCTTGGTACATGCTAAACAGAGTGTGCCTACATAACCAGCCCCCAATAAAAACCTTGGGCACTGACTCTCTAATGGGCTTCCCTGGGCAGGTGCATCACACATATATTGCTGCATTTTCACTGCTGAAGGAAAAGAGTATTCTATGTGACCCCTCATGGGAGGGACACAGCATAAGGCAGCCCACCAACAGATTCCTCCAAACTCCGCCTGCATCTTTTCTCCTATGATCTGGCTGTGCATCTCTACTATGTCACTGTAATAAATCTTCGCCATTAGTAAAATGATATTCTGGGTCCTGTGCATCCTTCTAACAAATCCCCCAAAGTAGGGATGCTCTTAAAAACCTTCAGGCCAGGTGTGGTGGCTCATGCCTGTAATCCCAGCACTTTGGGAGGCCGAGGTGGGCGGATCACCTGAGGTCGGGAGTTCGAGACCAGCCATGACCAACATGGAGAAACCCCCGTCTCTACTAAAAATACAAAATTAGCCGGGCGTGGTGGCACATACCTGTCATCCCAGTTATTAGGGAGGCTGAGGCAGGAGAATCGCTTGAACCTGGGTAGGGGGAGGAGGTTGCGGTGAGCCGAGATTATGCCATTGCACTCCAGCCTGGGCAACAAGAGTGAAATTCTGTCTCAAAAAAAAAAAAAAGAAAAAAACCTTCAACACACACGCCTACTATACCTGTGGCACTGTGTTGAGTGTGAAAGAGAGAAGAATTTAAAAATGACAAATACTTGGGTGCTACCCTCAAACTGCTTGTCATCTAATGGGAGAGTTGGGAGGGTGTGCTGGCAACAACATACACTGATCATGCATTCAAAATTTTAACGAGCCTCTTTTGTATTCTTGGCAATGTTAGGTAACAGACATAATGGGAATATAAAAATTAAACACAGCCTTTGTATAAAGGGGCATACAGTACTAATAGAACATGCACACAGTAATAAATTATCCTCTTGAAAATGACAGTCCCCGAAATAACAGAAACAAAAAGATGTTAACTATTCTGCATGGACATTTCAATTTTCTCTAACTTATAATTTGACTTACACAATTTACATGCTTCCCTAATAGTAACAGGGGTGTTAATTTTCCTCAAAACATTTTGGAGGGTGGGGGGGGTGGGAGGCGGTGGGCCCTAGGTCTTGCCAGATCCTTTAAATGTTTCTTGTAGGAGCCGTCCTAGATTGTATTGGCTAACAACTAAGTATCAAACACTATGTAAGATTTTTCTGGCATAGAAATAGAAACCAAGCTCTAACCTTCAAATATCCCACAGTGTCCTAAAAGAGAAAAAGAAGTAAACAAATTATTATCATTCCAGGTTACAGGTGTGAGAAGTTTGCACTAGGTGATATGACAATGCAAATGAGGAACATGTAACTGAAGATCTTTGCCATTACACATCATTAATGTTAGAAAACAAATGTGTGAGAGGGAGCTAATAATTACAATGCCTGAGTGGTAGAGTATTAAAATTAGCTACAAGATTATTACTACTACCTACACTTTAACATAGTTATACATTTCCCTTTAAGTTCTAAAATTAGAAGCTTTATCAAGATATACTTTTCCTGATGAAAAACTAGTGTACAGCTGGGCGCAGTGGCTCATGCCTGTAATCCCAGCACTTTGGGAGGCTGAGGTGGGTGGATCACAAGGTTAGCAGTTCAAGACCAGCCTGGCCAACATGGTGAAACCTCATCTCTACTAAAAAAATACAAAAATTAGCTGGGCATGGTGGCATGTGCCTGTAATCCCAGCTACTCGGGATGCTGAGGTGGGAGAATTGCTTGAACCTGGGAGGCGGAGGTTGCAGTGAGCTGAGCCACTGTACTCCAGTCTGGGTGACAAAGCAAGACTCTGTCTCAAAAAAAAAAAAAAAGAAAAGAAAAACTAGTGTAAAATATCCTTTAAAAATAATGTCTAGGGCCGGGCATGGTGGCTCATGTCTGTAATCCCAACATTTTGGGAGGCCAAAGTGGGCAAATCACCTGAGGTCAGGAGTTCGAGACCAGCCTGGCCAACATGGAGAAACCCGTCTCTACTAAAACAAAAAAAAGAAAGAAAGAAAGAAAAATTAGCCAGGCATGGTGGCAGGCACCTGTAATCCCAGCTATTCAGGAGACTGAGGCATGAGAATCATTTGAACCTGGGAGGCGGAGGTTGCAGTGCGCCAAGATCACGCAACTGTACTCAAGTGTGAGGGACAGAGCAAGATTCTGTCTCAAAAAACAAAACAAAAAAAAAAGAGTAATGACTACCATCCTAATCAACGATGGATGGTAATTATATGAGGCTGAATAAATTATATGAATAAATTATATGAGGCTCTGTGTAGGTCCTCAGAAATATGTCATTTTACATTCCTCCCATTAGGAAAAGTTCTCAACATTGAAAGATATGTTTAGTTCTATTTGGCACTATATTGAAAAGCAGCCTAATTTTTTTAACCAATTTCCTTTAAATCAACAAAAGCGGTGTTTATAGAGGGAAAATAAATCTTGAAATTACTTTTAATCACTTCATTAAATTTAAACCTCTTTACCTTAAAAAAATCACCCATGATTTTTTCTTTACTCAGAATATTACAATCTCCTATCTTTGAAGACTTCAAAAATATATTAGTTCAAAATCCATTTCTTGGTTCCCACTGAGATTTAAATTACCTGAAACTAATAGCCTCGCTGCAAGAGTTCTATTCCATGGCTTGTAAGTTGAATTCACCAGCATGACATCTATGTTTTATATATGTAAATTCCACAGGTTTACTGTAAATTCATGACATCGACAACACTGGTTGCCTAAAAGATTGGTACTGCTACTGAAACAAATACACAAAATGAGACAGGAAGTAGCCATAATTTTTCCTGCTTGCCTATTTTATTGTGGTAATCATGGAAAAACTGGAGATTGTCTAGAGCACAAAAACTAAGATAGCAGCTGAAAGCGGTATAAACTATAAGAAAAAGAAATATTTGCATATAAATCAAAGCAAGCAATAAGGTTTATATCATGGTACATAATATAAAATTATTTTATTACCAAAGCTACTGCTTGCATACTAGCTTCGATTATTACATTTTCTAAAATTTGGCACAGGCAATATTAAAAGAAAATTTACTAGCAATTACATATATAGTATTGACAAGGGTTCTCCTTTACCTTTTGAATTCTTCCTAATACCATAAGGAGTCTAGTGTGCAAAACAAAACATTAAATTATTGCTGGAGTAAAGTAAAAGGATTAGTGTCATCAGCAGTGAAAGTAAAGCCCAGGGAGAGGTGTTTCAGTTTGGGGTTCTCTCATTTATCTTCTCTATGTATTTGTTTCCTCTGTTACATAGCTATGCAAATAACACAGCTATAACCATTGTGAGTGCTTATCAAATTGGAATCAATAGCTTACATTTTTCTTTACACAAACAGAAGCTGATCTAAATACATCTGTTATCTCCCCTGTAGTAAGAATTACATTTAGAATAACTAAATTATATTTGTTACCAGTTTTTATACTGTTGCAAAATGTGCTTACAATCCCAGTTATTCACAACAGACATGGCTAATTCCAAGTTCTAATTACCTGAAGCCCCTTTCTCCACAGTACCTTCATTACTCCCTGGTAATCAGATGAGCACTTATAGTAGGATAGTAACATCTTCACAGGTTATCAAGGGGGCATTTAGCTCATTTCAGCTGCCAAATTCTTGACTACTACTGCACTAAATAAATTTAATACTACATAACAGTGTAAAGTTTCACTGATGGCGACAGGGGACTTTTAGCACCTTTCTGTGGAACAGGGCCTGTGGGTATAATCACATTTTGGATTACCTCCCTTGGTTTCTCCAACTCTATTTCAAACATACACAGGTGTCCTTAACCTTGTGAAAGTTTCTACTTGACCCTACTCATCTACTTGTTCCTGTAGTCCTCAAGGACATTCTCCTCTGCTCTTCCATTTGCTCCAGGGAGCTCAAAATTTTCTAAGGTTTGGGTTGTGGCTCCTACATGAGGACTGCTACAGTTTGAATGTTAGTCCCCTCCAAAGCTCATGTTGAAATTTGGTTGCCATTGTGGCAGTATTAGGAGGTAGGAACTTTGGGAGGTGATAGGGCTCTGGGGGCTATGCCCTCATGGGTAGGCTAATCCCATTATAAAAGGGCAAATTTGGGGCCAGGAGTGGTGGCTTATGCCTGTAATCCCAGCACTTTGGGAAGCCAAGGTGGGTGGATCACCTGAGGTCAGGAGTTCGATACCAGCCCGGGAAACATGATGAAACCCCATCTCTACTAAAAATACAAAAAAACTAGCCAGGCATGGTGGCAGGCACCTGTAATCCCAGCTACTCAGGAGGCTGAGGCAGGAGAATTGCTTGAACCCAGGAGGCAAGGCAGAGGTTGCAGTGAGCCGAGATCGTGCCTGGGCAACAAGAGCGAAACTCCGTCTCCAAGAAAAAATAAAGGCAACTTTGGCCACCTTTTGTCTCTTTACCCTTTCGCCTTTCACCATGTGAGGACATGGCATTCTTCCCCTCCAGAGAATGCAGCAAGAGAGCCCTCAGGAAATTCCATCACCTTCATCATGGACTTCCTAGCCTCCATAACTGTCAGCAAATACATTTCTGTTCTTTATACGTTACCCAGTCTCAGGTATTCTGTGATAGAAGCAAAACAAAATCAAGGACTCACAAAATAACAACTCTTACTCTTCCCTTTCACCTAATATCTATTCAGTCTCTCCAATAGCTTAGCAGATATTTCTGCTTATATTTCATTACTTCTACAAACCAAATCCATTTTTTGTGTACAAAACCAAAATCCATTTCACTCCCCTCCTAACAACAACAATAGCAATGGCTGACATTTAATCCTCACAACATACCTTGGAAATAAATACTATTTTTGTCATCTCATTTTATAAATGAGAAAATCAAGATTAGACAGCCTGCCAGGATTCAAACCCGGGCAGACAGACTCCAGAGATTGCCTTCTTAACCACTGCTGCTCATCTTTTCCGAGATGATCTGACTATGATTCAGTCAAGCTTACAGAAATTGCTATTCTCCAACTGTATAGTCAAGGTCCAGCCAACATTTCAAAGGTTTCCACTCTGCATTGATGATTTATTACACAATAATTCAATATCTAGATAGTTAAGACAGAATCCACAGAAGTCCAGCTTTATCATCCAGGCCTTGATGCCCCTCACTGTTCTTCAAACTTTTGGACCATATTCCATCATGTCTTCCTCTTTCTAATTAGGCAAGTCCTATACATAGTGCAGGGATAGTAGGAAAGAGACAGATGTTTGTTTTGCTATATAATCACCTTCATTTTTTTTCAAACTGCACACTTTTTTTAAAAGCCATGATAGTCACACAAATGAATTTTACTTCACTCATTTAATTATGTATGCTTATATTTACACTACTGTTTTTACATGGGTTTGAGAAATGTTTTAGTGGACAGAGGAACCTCTTCCTAAAGTACCAAAGCTAAAGGGACTGTATTGTATTTCAATCAACATTACCAATTCCATACATCTATAACTATAAGAAATCAAAGGCCAGAATGTTTCTTGATTCAAACAAGTAGACAATGAACACATAAGGGTGCTCATAATATGGATCTTAGTATTTTAATAAAAGTAAATGGCTTATTCATACAGATGATACACATACTAATCCTGTTACTGTATTATTTTTAGCAAGATGAGATAATTTTATGTCTGTAATTACGTAATCTGTCTTTATCATTATTTACAAAGAAACTGCATGCATCTATGTGGAATATTAAATCCCAAACAGCTGGAAAGCAGATTGATAAAGCAAAATACCTCCCTACCTAAAAATCAGAAAAGAATGAGACATTTTAGGAAAATAAAATATTAAAATATTCTGGGGAGATCAGAGTATCCATTCCAATGCATCTATTTTAAGATTTTAGGTTAAAATATGTCTCTTTCTGTCTACAATGTACTATTATACTTCCCAGCGATCTGAACATGTTACAGTCTGCTATAGATATGCCTGGGCTATTCAGATGCAGATGGATGGTAACTAGGGCCAAATGACCGACCAGCGTGTGTTACAGGTTCTACATTCACACAATATCCTTAACAGTTATTTTAAGATACCAGCAGATTTTTATACAGTCACAAAACCCACAGAATAGAGGAGTGATTCTCAAAGGAGGAAGGGAGGGAACGTTTTCAAGTTACAAGTATCTGTCCTCAGAATCAAGGCTGGGAGGAGGGGGAGTAGGCTTCTCAAACTGGTGACATCACTCATCTGCATGATGAAAACTCACAGAAGCAATGCCTTGTGATCTTGCCCTTTGGGCCTCATTGCTCCTTGACCTGCTGAAATAAAGAGCTCTTCTACATATGTCTTCATAATATTTATCTCCAACCAACTACCTTGGTTGCTACTCCTAAAGTCCAACAGAAAATTGTTACCACCATCTCTAGTTTGCATTTGCCACTGATGGCTTTAATATCTACAAGCCATTGATGTTGACACTATGAACAATAATGTTCACTCTCTTCCTTCTTGGTCTCTTAGATTTTTCCTTTGTGTCTTCTGTCCAAGAAGCCCTGGGCTTCTGAAGTCAGTTACCAGCCAGAACATGTCTTTTTCTCTTGTCGTTAAACCAATGACTTAATGATTAAAACTGTAATTCCAGAGTCTTCTTTAACTCTGGCTGGCCCTCATGTTCTCCCTTTTTTCTTCCCCTCCCTCTCCACATTTTAGTCACAAATCAGATATTCACCACCACAGTAGATCCCCACACCGTCCTTTATTTGTAAAGTGGTATCTGTTCTGGTTGTTTTACAAGTATCACAAGAGCTATCCTCGGCCTACTAAGATTTCACTGATTGTACACATTGAATGATTAATACTGAATAATCCTTTGTGGAGAAACAAAATAGTTTAAGAGACATTAACAGAATTGCAATTTTATCAAAGCAAATGCTCAATTTATAAAGGTATATTGAAAACTACAAAATGTGGCTTCCCCCATCCCCTTACAAAACAAATACATTTATCAATGGCCTACTCTAACACTAACCCAAGTAGACTATAAACCCCGGGTCTTTTTCTCCCTGCCCCCACCCCAGTACCTAGAAAAGCACCCGGCACATTCTGTAAGCACTCAGTAAATTTTTTAAATAAATAAGTAAGAAATATTGGTCAGGAGTAGCAGCTCATGTCTGTAATCCCAGCACTTTGGGAGGCGGAGGTGGGCAGATCGCTTGAGCCCAGGGGTGTGAGACCAGCCTGGGCAACATGGCAAAACCCCGTCTCTACAAAAAGTACAAAACAATTGGCCGGGTGTGGTGGCATGCACCTGTAGTCCCAGCTATTCAGGAGGCTGAGATGAGAGGGCAGCTGGAGCCCAGGAGGTGGAGGTTACAGTGAGCCAAGACTGTGCCATTGCACTCCAGCCTGAGTGACATAGTGAGACATTGTCTCTACAATGAAATAAAATAAAACATTTAGAATAAGCAGTGAGGTTTCTATAGTATGAAGTACCAGTATAAAAGTCACAAAAGATTCACATCTTTGAAATGAGGGGAACTTGTGTACTTTTAAAGTCACTATATGATCATTTCTCCACTTCTTTCAACAGTATTAATTTAAGTCTATTTTATAAATATATGTGTTTTAACACATTTTAGTGTTAATTCAATCTCTCTCACTATTACCACATAACAGTTATCTGGTGTACTATTTTGCTTAAGCTATTCTCCTTGCATAAGAGAGCTATAAATAAAACCTTAAAGAATTAATTTAATATTAGTTGTTCCATACATAAGGAAATTATCTCATGTTTTACCTTCATCCATAAAATACTTATATATGTATATATTAACTTTTTCATTTATGTGATATAATGTATCTAGGAAAATAGTATGAATGCTGATCCAAGGAATAATTTTTGCAATTAAAAATGTGACCAAAAAATTATTTTAGACCTAAGAGACAGTAATTAATGCTTATATGATGAAATTTCAGAAATGCTTTATCCTAATTACTCAAAGTAGACTAATTAGAAGGGCAGAAATCAAGATATGGATATAAAATGGATAGTGAATGTGGTGGAGGTAATAAGGATAATTCTCTACTAAAAGGGAAATATCTATGTTGGAAGGGTAATATTCCATCAGTATGGAGGAAACATATGAAAGGCTACAAAACTTTTGGTTAAACTTTACCATGATCTTATTGACAATACAAACTCTAACGTCAGCTCAGAAATACAGTAATGCCATGATATTGTTGCTTTCCTAAAGGCTGCTTGACCACTTGTCCACAATCTATAGTTTAGTCACACAGATTTACAGCTTAGTATACCTGCTGCTTCTCATGAGCCCTTAATTCAGACCACTAAAATTATTCTTGTTTTTACGTAAGAGCAGTAAGAATTCCCAATTTTCACCATTTATCTTATTTTTATAAAGATCACAGGCCTGGCACGGTGGCTCACACCTGTAATCCCAGCACTTTGGGAGGCCAGAGGCAGGCAGATGGCCTGACGTCAGGAGTTTGAGATCAGCCTGGCCAACATGGCAAAACCCCGTCTCTACTAAAAATACAAAAATTAGTCGGGTGTGGTGGTGGGCGCCTATAATCCTAGCTACTCGGGACACTGAGGTAGGAGAATTGCTTGATCCTAGGAGGCGGAGGTTGCAATGAGTGAGAGCACTGCACTCCAGCCTGGGGGCGCAGCGCGAGACTCAGTCTTAAAAAAAAAAAAAAGAAAAGAAAAGATCAGGGAGAGCTAGTTTTAAAATCCTGACTCTGACAGGGTGCACTGGCTCATGCCCGTAATCCCAGCACTTTGGGAGGCTGAGGCAGGCAGATCACAAGGTCAAGAGATCGAGACTATCCTGGCTAACATGGTGAAACCCCCGTCTCTACTAAAAGGACAAAAACTTAAACAGGCGTGGTGGCATGTGCCTGTAATCCCAGCTACTTGGGAGGCTGAGGCAGGAGAATCGCTTGAACCCAGAAGGTGGAGGTTGCAGTGAGCTGAGATCGTGCCACTGCACTCCAGCCTGGGTGATAGAGCGAGACTCCATTTCAAAAACAAAAATAAAACACAAAAAATAAAAAAAAAAAAACCCTGACTCAATGTCCCATGATAGGAAATACAAATGCATTTAAAAGTGCCACACACACATACACACACACACTTTAAATAATGGGTATACTAAATTTACATATTGAAGTGGACATTCTCTGTAAGATCCGTAGTTTTAAAGCTTTTTTCCCCAAGACTAAACATTTTTTCAAGCATATTAAAGTAGTGTTCCATTAGTGCGGATTGATTTTATAAGTCAATCGAAAAGAACAACAGACTATTTGAATAAACATTAACATCTAACACTAGGCATTTTATAGAAGAGCTACAGTCCTATTGAACAAAACAGCCAGATAATTTACACATTTTGTTTTAGTTGTATCATAGAAAGAAAATCCAGATTTTCACAAATAAGTATCTACAAATCTTAACAGTTAAAATAGCATCTCTTGCAGTCTTAGAATACCTCACCATTAAAGATGCAAAGAGAAACTACATTCTGGGTTGTACACGAAAATGAATTCATCTGGTCTTACAAGTTACTAATTTTGAGGTCTTTGAACATGAGTGCTATTTTTGTAAATTTTTAAAATAAATAGAGTTCTAAAACAGAATTGGAAAAAAATGTAGAACTTATGAAGCACCTCTACAAAAGCCTAAGGTGAACAGCTTTTTACAAGGAAGACAGGTTGAAAAGCATTGCTCTGAGTTATTGAACACTATGGCAACATACATTTCTATATGTAAACACCATATTTCTTTTTTTTAGAAAACACATTTGTAGGTATTTATAGATTCAGGCTTGATAACAGTTAAGGATAAGCCATCATGACTTTTTAAACAATGGAAGCCCGAAAATGAAGATGGCTAAAGGCATTCTAATTCAAATATCAATCTGAAATAAGATTTGTATCTGATAAGACAGAAAAGTAAGATTTTAATGTTTAAGATATTCAAAAGGATTATGCAGCAATGAATATAAGTAAGGCCTAAATATAACAAATGCAGTGAATAAATGTATCACATTAGATATTTCATTACTTCAAATTCCACTGCACCTGTCTAATGTTTTCTTCTAGGGGGAAAAGCAGAACTGCTTCTAGATGAGACTTAATGAATTACTATGGGTATAGTTACCTCATAAAGTAAAAACCAACAGATGTTAATTGTTTGATTTCTTTATTTTATGTGTTATTTTCAGTAAGCAATTGAATGGATTTTATAGAGTTTCTATCAATAAGGTAGGGCAGTGAATTGAATTTAAATAAAGAATCTGTGAGTCCATGCTGATATTTCTTTTAAAAAGTCAAAGAAGGGAAAAGAGGTAAGGGAAAGTTCTACTTTAAAGAAGAATGCCAGATGATAAATACAGAAGTAACAATGAATTAGAAAAATCACTATTTTGTAGCAATCCTAGTTATAACTGATTCAGGCAAGAATCTCATCAACAGATTTTAAAACCAAGTGAAATGTTTCAGAGGAACAGGTTATTTACATGATCTCAAGGTATTATCCCACATATCACTTATTAATTACAAAGACAAATATGGAAGATACCTCTCCAACCAAATGATCACATGTAACATCTTCAATAATAGAGCAAACTGATATCCCTGTGCCTCCTGATGTGATGTACTGAGGAAGAACATCACCTGTGTAGCATCCTTGCCCACAATGTTTACCCTGAATCTAATCATGGGGAAACAATAAAACCAATCCAGTGAGAAACATTTTGCGAAATAAGTGGCTTGGTCTCTTGAAAATGTTAATGAAATGAAATTTTTTTAAAATCTAGGACTACAGAAGATTAGGAAGATATGACAAATAAATGTAATGCACAATCCTGGATTGGATTCTAGAAAAAAAGAAGTTATAAAGGGCATTATTGAGATAGTTGGAGAAACTTGAATATGGGCTCTATATTAGACAACAGCATTATAATAGTGATGAATTCCCTGATTTAATAATTAAACTATGCTTATATAGGAGAAAGTCCCTGTTCGTAAGAGAGAAATGCTTAAGTATTTAGGAGTGAAGTATTACAAATAGGCAACTAAGACTCAAAAAAGGAAAAAAAGGAAAAAAATTTTAAAAGAGAAAGATACAGCCAATATACCATAATGTTAACAATTTTAAAATACGGGTAAAAGGTCTATGGCTATTCATTGTAATATTCTTAAAATGATTCTGTAGGCTTGAAATTTATAAAATAAGAAATTAGAGCAAATAAAACGTGGCAGTGAGTTACATATTCAAAAATAAAAGGACAAAATGGGTAACTATAGAAGAATTGATCAATTTATTTAATAAAGGTATTATTGCCAAAATATCGATCTTGTTTTAACTCACTTCAAATGGTTAATTTGTTATATATAAAAAGCTTAGAAAAAATTCCTGTTGATTTTAATCAACTTCCTAAAATGTGATAACTCAGAAATAAAATTAAAATTATGCACTTGTGTACTCACACACAATCTGATGTGACATTTTATAATTGGACTACATTAAAAACAAAAGCATGAAATTGTTTTAGCAGCTATTTCAGCCCAGTCATCTGTTTAATACAAGTAAATTTACCAAATGAAGATCTTGCTTCATTTGCAATGGTAATTCAATAGAACCCCTCCCCTCCCCGGCAAAATAATGAAAATAGAGGTTTACAAGATTTCCTGAAACTTATTGATACGTTTCTGGTACTACTTATCCACTGTACACCTCTAGATTTTTTCCAAATTACTCACATCTCAAAAATAAGAAAAACGTATCATTATAGTTACTAATCTGAGAAAACTGAGATTCTGTTGTTTCACATCTTGACAGCAAAGTGTGTATAATTTTAATCCAATAAAGGGATAAATCATAAACATTTTTCATTAGGTTTTTAAAGCTATCCAGCAAAACACATAAAAATGGCCTATGACTACTGACACACTCAAACATTACTAAAGATAAAATTATGCCACAACTATTCAAGGCATAAAATGCTTCCAGATACTGAATATAGTATAAATATAGAATATAGTATAAAATGCTTCTAGATACTGAATATAGTATAAATATAGAATATAGTATAAAATGCGTCTAGATACTGAATATAGTATAAATATAGAATGTAGTATAAAATTCTTCTAGATACTGAATATAGTATATAGAATATAGTATAAAATGCTTCTAGATACTGAATATAGTCAACCAGACTATAATTAGATGAAGTGAAAATGCCAGGATTTATTAAAATACTACTTTGCTATTAGAAGCTATCATCTACCAAAATTATCTGTATCAGTGTACCTTATCATAAAATAGGAATTCATTTCTGAAGGGGAAGTGTAGCTACACAAAGTGGTAGAAAGAATTCTAAAAGTTTAACGACACAGCTGACAAACGATTAAATATAAATGTACCAAACTACTAACAATAGTTTATGCAAAGTTCATAAGCAATTTTTTAAATTCCCTCTCCTTAACTGCATTCTGAAATTTTCTAAAACGTATCGAACTTTTTTTTTTTTTTTGACGGAGTCTTGTTCTGTCGCCCAGGCTGGAGTGCAGTGGCGTGATCTCGGCTCACTGCAACCTCCACGTCCCGGGTTCACGCCATTCTCCTGCCTCAGCCTCCCAAGTAGCTGGGACTACAGGCGTCCGCCACCACGCCCAACTAATTTTCTTGTATTTTTAGTAGAGACGGGGTTTCACCATGTTAGCCAGGATGGTCTCGATCTCCTGACCTCGTGATCCGCCCGCCTCGGCCTCCCAAAGTGCTGGGATTACAGCCGTGAGCCACCGCACCCGGCCATATTGAACTATTCTTATAACGAGAATAGCAAACTTCAAAAAAAATTTTGCTTTAAATCACATAGTTGGTTTACATCATATCTTTTAAGGAAATATGGAGTTTTGTATTGAAATATTTAGTAAACTTGGGGAAAAAAGTCAAATTCTTTACCACCGCAAATCTCAAAGTACTACTTTGCCATTTCTGAGTTCATGTGACCTTAGTTTAGAAAGTTACTAAACTCCAAATTTATACACTCTATATAATATTTATAAAATGTAATATTTGATAATATAATATTTATGCAGTAAATATAATATACCTGGAGAAAAGAGCTCAAATGAAATAAGAAAAGTGGCCAGGCACAGTGGCTCACACCTGTAATCCCAGCATGTTGGGAGGCCAAGGCAGGCAGATCACTTGAGGTCAGGAGTTCGAGACCAGCCTGGCTGATATGGTGAAACCCCATCTCTACTAAAAATACAAAAATTAGCCAGGTGTGGCGGTGCACACCTGTAATCCCAGCTACTCAGGAGGCTGACACAAGAGAATCACTTGAACCCGGGAGGCAGAGGTTGCAGTGAGCAGGGATCATGCCACTGCACTCCAGGCTGGGTGACAGAGCAAGACTCTGTCTCAAAAAAAAGAAAGAAAAGAAAAGGATACCAGGGTTATGCAGCTTAAAATGCAAATATTTTCATATTTAGATGGAAGATTAGAGATAATGTTCACAGTTGCTTGTGACTTTTCATAAAAAGGGTAACTTTACATGTAGTCTATAGCCTAGGGGCTATCTCAGAAGACGTCAGCTTTTACAAAGGTTATAACTATAACTGGCTACTAAACTAACACTGAGTAATAAAGGAACGATTGCATTGATGTATGTGTCACTAAAAGGTGGCAGTAGTTGTGGTTCAACACATTCTTCAAAAATAAATACAATAGGAATTACCATGAGAATCATTTCCTTAACTGATTACTATAATGATTTAAATGTGTACTGTGTTTTACAGTTTACAAAGTATTTCATAACTCTATTAGGATGACAGAGTAAGTACAGATAAAGAGACGTAGGCTCCAGAAAGGTTGAGTGTGTTTTACCCCAAATCACTTAGCCATTAAGAAAGAGAGTCATGACCTAAACCTCAGGTCTTCGAAACCCAAATATTATGATTTTCACTATGTTTTAATGTATGCTCTAAGCATCCATTTCGTGTGGTGGTTTCCCAATGGGTATGATTCACTTCACACATCAAAGCTATAAGCGAAAACAACTGGAGAAAAACTCCAGGTGAACACTCAAGATGTTTCTAGTTGGTATGATGAAGAGCTATCTTTGGAGTTTCTTAGATAATGTGAAGAGAATGGGGAGAAAAAACTCTCAGTCAATTTTAGTCACATCTGTATAACAAAAAATAACATCACCATCCATAGAAGAGACACCACCAAAACTGAGGAATTACGCACGCGCGCGCGCACACACACACACACACACACGTTGAGTAAAATAAGAATGAGCATTTAGATTGGGTGTATTATCAAATAGCACTTCCACTTCTGAGGCCCCAAACTGTAGACATTCTAAAACCAATGAAAAAGAAGGCAGTATTATATGGAAAAATTAAAGGAAGTAGGAGAAGCAGCAGCTGAGGGACACTTAAACCTATGAGTACTCTAAGAGAGATTGCATGGGTGATGATGAACAACGGTCCTCAGCAGAAATAGAAAACTTACCAAGAGGCAAGGGACCTAAATTGCAATAGAAGAAATTTAGTTTTATTCTTGGGGAAAAAAAAAAAGATTTTAAGATGCTAGACTGCATTTCCAATGGAAGAGGACCTCTGTTTTGAGAAGCATTATAAAATAACTAGCAGCTTTCTGATTTCAGTTTATACACAGTTCAGTGTCAGAGGAATTGTGAATACGTAGAGATTGAACAAAAGGATGTTTAATTATTTTATTGCTGTTATAGCCTAGTGTATTTAAAAATGTCTAAGGTGTATTAAGACATGGTCCTTGCCCTCTGAGAGCATATAAGCATTTTAATTACACAGTATTATTTAAACAAAACTAATGTTTAATTGAAACTAATTATAAAAGGCAAGCATGCATAAGAAAGGTGAACACACAGATGGAAAAAAAACTTGAAAAGGCACAATGGTTAATCTATTTCAGACACAGGGAAAATGGCTTAGAATTATAGGCCATTGATAAAAATGGGATTCTTTCTAATATTTATGTATCTTTTTCCTCATATTTAAATTGCTGAGTATATGGTTTATCTGCATTGATGTTACCAGTTCGTGAACATCTGCTATGAAAGCCACAAAGACCATGTCGGCAGAGTCATTTTTGGCCCATTGAGCAACACGTGCACAGAGGTCTTTAATTCTCCGTAATGTAGCAGCTTTGCCATGGGCAGGGTTCTCTCTGTGTTGTAGGTATGACAGTAGGCATTGTCCAGTTGGCAGAAAATAAGAATTGCCTATTAGCACATGGTGAAAGACTAAATATTAACAGTGTTAGAGAGGATGAACACCTGTGGTGTCAATTATTATCCGCAACTGCCTGAAATCCACCAAATCTTACTTATTGGTTAAGAGGCCAAGCTCTGAAGTCAGTCTGACTGGATTCAAATCCCAGCTCTCCCACTTACTTACTATGTAACTCCAAACAATGTACTTACTTTTCTAAGCCACACTTTCCTCATCTATAAAATGGGGGTGATAATTCTTATGAGGATTAAGTTAGGTTTTACATGAAGCTTGCCTAGCACAGTTCTTGGCACTTAGTGTTCTCTAAAAGTTCACTATTATTCAGTGTTAAATACAACAGAATGACTGTTATATACTGTATTAGTTTGCTAGGGCTGCCATAATAAAATACCAGACTGGAACATAAACAACAGAAATTTGTTTTCTCCCCATTATTATTATTATTATTTTTGCTTTTTGTTTTGTTTGTTTATTTTTTGAGGCAGAGTCTCACTCTGTTGCCCAGGTTGGAGTGCAGAGGCATGATCTCAGCTCACTGCAACCTCTGCCTCAGTTCAAATGATTCTCGTGCCTCAGTTCAAATGATTCTCGTGCCTCAGCCTCCTGAGTAGCTGGAACTATAGGCATGCGCCACCATGCCCCAGGTAATTTTTATATTTTTAGTAGAGATGGGGTTTCACCATGTTACCCAGGCTGGTCTCAAACTCCTGACCTCAAGTGATCTGCCGGCCTCGGCCTCCCAAAGTGTTGGTGATTACAGGCGTGAGCCACCATGCCCGGCCCCTCTCCCCATTCTTGACATTAAAAGTCCAAGACCAAAGTATCACCAAGTTTGGTTTCTTCTGAGGCCTCCCTCCTTGGCTTGCAGATGGTCATCTTTTCTCTCTGTCTTCAAATGGCCCTTCCTCTGTGTCTGCACACAACCCTGGCATCTCTCTGTGTGTCCAAATGTCCTCTTACCAGGATACCAGTCAGACCGGATTAGGGCTCACACTAAAGGCCTCCTTTTTTTTTTTAACTGAACACTTTAAAAGCTCTATCTCACACAGTCACATTCTGAGATGCTAGGGCTTCAACATATGAATTTGGGGAGGATGGGGGGACACAATTCAGTCGGTAACACATAGCTTTTCTCATTCCAAGCAAAACCACTCCACACAATAAGAAAATCTGAAATAATTCTGGGAAAGAGCCTCAGTTCTCTAGTAATACTTCTCTGCTTTCTAACACAGAGAGAACTTATTTAAGCTCATTTAACTTTGGGAGAATAGACAGAAAGACAGATAGATAGATATAGAGAAACATAGAAACACACAGATTACATATTATATCTTGGATACAGACAGACACCAATCACACTTCGTAGAAGAGCTCTTTGAGTGCATAAGCAGTCTGCCAAAAAAGCATCATAATCATCAATAAAAATAAATGATTTACCAGAAATATACAAAGCAGTTATGTTCTCCAAGCACAAGAGTTACATTGCACAAGCAGTTATTTTCTCCTTAGATTACAAGTTCATTAAAGAAAAGAACCATGACAGGTTACTAAAAATTTACAAACAGATCAGCATAAAACTGAACCCAAATGCTTTTAATATCTTTGATGCTGTTACAGTTCATTTGTTTCTATATTGTTTTAATAGGTAATTATGGCTGCAACCACAAAAGCACATGCAATTAATGTAGTAATCATAGTATCCAAATTATGGTGACCACAGTAAAAAAAAATTACTCTAAATGTCACTGGTCACATCACCATTATTTAGCGATGCAGACCCACAAAGCATTTCATACAAGCATATAAACTAGATACTAATACAAGTTATGAATATCATTTATCATTTTTAATGTTAGGAATATCAGTGGACCATTGACAGGAAATACCTTGATCGTATATACTACTCAAAAGACTATCCATATAGCTATCAGTCAAAAACATCTCCATGGGACAAGGCCAGACTCTAATTAGCCTCCAAGAATCTGGGGATGAAGGCAATGTCTTTTGAAAAGCTGAAGCACGAACCTACAGAAATACATATAACACGTAGCTTAAATGAGGAAACACATGAAGGGCTTTAAACACTCTGAAACACTTCATAAATCTAAGGTGGCCTTTTTAAGATTATCCTATTCTACTTATTCAAAGGAACTAATGTTGGTTCAACCAAACAGTCCTTTTCAAACAGATAAGCAGACAAAAGAAACTTGATTAACTAAAATGAAAAATGGAATCAAATATATGAGACAAGGGCCAACATTTTATATACAGTAGTTAAGTTAATTTTTTTTTTTTTTTTTTTTGAGACAGGATCTCAACTGTGTCACCCAGGCTTGAGGGCAGTGGCACCATCTCAGCTCACTGCAGCCTTGACTTCCAGGCTCAAGAGATCCTCCTACCTCAACCCCCCTAGGAGATTGGACTACAGGAGTGTGTCACCACACCCAGCTAATTGTTTTATTTTTTTTTTGTAGAGACAGGGTCTTGCCATGTTGCCCAGGCTGATCTTGAACTCCTGGGCTCAAGTGATCCTCCCATCTCACCCTCCTAAAGTGCTGGGATTACAGGCATGAGCCAACTGCATCTAGCCTAAGGTAACTTCTAAACATTGATCATAATCTGATTGTTTCCTCTTTTTCCCCTGCTGACAAGGCTATCTGGATAGAGGAAGCACTGTCTCATAAAAAAAAAAAATCCCTGTGTTATGCCACTTTAAGTTTTACAATGGCAACAGCAAATTTTATACAGAGCTTTTAAAGGATACATATTGTAGAAACTGTATTACTTAACAACAACAACACAAAAACAAAAGATATCATGTAATTACCTCATTCTATATAGATGATCAAAATTTTTGCCATTGTTAGTAAAATAAACCAATCCAGTATAAAAAATAATGGCTATACTAGTCTTAAATGTCTTACATCAAGCATCAGATTTTAAATACATTCTTCTACCTGATTATATACATAGAGAAATATCCTCAATAGAAATATCCAACATGATCACAATCAAAATGCAGAGCTAATGAATTTGTGATGCAAAATCATACATGAAATATACATCTTTTTACTTCTAATATCAGGATATATTATAAAACATAATGACCCATATTCATAAATATTAACATAATCAATTTTCAAAATATATGTCTAAACATAATACTAATATTCATGCTGTTAGACATTTCCAAATGCCCAAGGTAAGATGACTTGTTAATATTTCATAATCTATGCTTCAGCATTCATTAAACAATGAATTTAATCTGGCATGATGAAATAATGCAATTTATGAGAATGCACTGGAAGGGAAGGAACTATTAAGATAGCATTCCGATAATGAATGGAAATTTAAATAACAAAACCTTTCAAAACATATACAGATACCCCTATCCAAAACAAGTATAATATAGAAGTTAGCTTGCAGTGTTAAAACATTAGGAAATGGGAAAGTAGCTACTCATTGCACATAATGAATGTGAAATTAGAAAAGACTGAAATTGGTACTTTAATAGTGTTTGTGCTATTTTTAAAAGATCACTTATAATATGCCATCATTAAATAGTTTCAGGTCTTATTTTCATCTGATTACCAAATGAGTTTTTCTACTTTATATATACTAGTTTAAAATAATGGCATTATTTTTACTCTGATTGAATTTAGATTTTTAACAAAATTATCACCACCATAAAACTAAATATTTTACAGTAGCGACTATCCTACGATTTCTAAATCCATTTTAAAAAATCAAATTGGAGTACAAGAACGCAACGTTTTATCATCAGGAAGCAGCTACTACAACCTGTAATAATCAATGTTTTGTCTCCCCCTTCTGGACTACACAATTATAAAAAGGAGAAAAAAGGAAAAATAAGATTTAATCTTTTTTCACAGAACATATTCAAATAATTGGCCTGACACAAGTGTAATACTACATGAAGTAATTATTAAGATACTATTCTATAAATAAACTAATAAAACTTCAATTTATTAATGTAGTAGCAGCTTAACAGCCCAAAAAGCATGCTGCCACACTTGATGGTATTTTAGGTATATTACTATTATTAGGTAGCTTATAGTAAGTAATACATCGATAACATTTTATTTATTATTTTAAGCCTGATCTTACGTTTATACTTATTTTTTTGAGACAGTGTCGCGCTCTGTCGCCCAGGCTGGGGTGCGGTGGCGCGATCTCGGCTCACTGCAACCTCTGCCTCCCGGGTTCAAGCAATTCTCCTGCCTCAGTCTCCCTAGTAGCTGGTATTACAGGGGCCTGCCACCAGACCCAGCTAATTTTTGTATTTTTAGTAGAGATGGTGTTTCAGCATGTTGGCCAGGCTGGTCTTGAATTCCTGACCTCAAGTGATCCGCCCACCTCGGCCTCCCAAAGTACTGGGGTTACAAGCATGAGCCACCTCGCCCAGCCATGTTTATACTTTTAACAGAAACTTATTCTCAGTATTAACTTCATCATCAGCCTGGGAGAGGGCGGGGTTGGGGGTGGGTGTTCATTTGGCTCTGTTTTGAGAAAACTCTTGCAATAGTCATTCAATTAGTGCTCATGATTCCCACGCTCCATTAGGGCAAAGAAGCATGCATTTGTATCTGACCTTCACTGTCATGGGCTTGTTTTTTGGACTGAGATTATTAGGAACAATTGCAAAAGGTACAAATATGACCTCTTAATTTTATGTCAGATGGTTTATCTGGTAAATGGTACTACAGGCCACCAAAATGATTCATTTTTCTCTATCTTGGTCCACTGAATCATCTACAAGTATACTTGGCCTTCAATAGCTAGTAAAGATATTCAGGCTTCAGCTTTTAAGCAGGTAAATGTTATTAGAATGATCAGCAACATAGTCTCAGCAGCAATATACAGTGAGTACATTTAAAATGGTAAAAGCAGTAGTTTGAGACAGAGAACCAAATTATAAAATTACACTGCTAATGCTGTAAGAGCTAAATAAATGTTCTTGCATGGTGATACCTTTACTCCTGCTATTGTGATTCTAGTAATTTCTCCCTGATTAACATATCTAACTGAACTCAATCTTCTTTTACTCCAATCTTGGTCTTGTTCCTGACTACTCTATGAATGCTCAAGTCATTTTGGTCACCCATGCTTGAAATTTCAGTCATTATTGATTCATACATCTCTTCTGCCCTTTTAAAATCATTTGCTGAGGCTGGGCTATTTTAGTTCCACAGTCTTTCATCTAAACCCTCCGTTTAGTTCCTACTAACCACATTCCAGTTCAGTGTCCTTATTACTTAAACTAGAGCAACAACCCCCAGCTTGATCTCCATGCCCTTATATCTAACCTCTCCAATTTTCACTGCTACATTTATCTTCCCCAAATACACCTTGGATTTTGTTGTTCCACGGCTCAAACCCTTCCAGAGCTCTTGGCTGGCTATTAAAGTGACAATTCTTCAACGTATCTCTCCTAAAATGACCTGAACCTACCTTTCCAAATTAACAACCCACTAACTATGCTTAACATATGTTTTTAGTCACCCTAACTCTTGGAATTAAAGAGTTCCCCCATACTTTCCCTTGTTCACCCCATTCCATACACAGTGGCCTCTGCTATTCCTTCAGATACTCCAAGCACACTCCTGCCTCAAGGCCTTCGTGTTTGATGTTCTCTCTTCCCTAGATATTTGCATGGCTCCTCTCATTTTCATTCAGGTCTCCATTCAAATGTCATTTGCCCAAAGAGCTCACCTATCTAAAATACCACAGCCTGATCACTCTCTGCTTTCTCGTCCTTTTTTTCTTCTTAATAGCGCTTACCTGTCATAATATTTGATATGTGTCATATTGTCTGTTTCCCCATCTTGAATGTAAGTTCCATGAAGGCATTATCTGTATGGTTCATCATTCTAGCACCTAGAATAATGCCTGGCACTAGTAAGTACCCAGTAACTTTGTGTTCAAGAAAAGAATGAAACTGAGTCCAGAGGGGTTTACAAGGTCACAGGGAATGAATGGGTAGTGAATCAGGATTCACACTCAGGCTCTTCTGATGCCGAGACAAATGCTTTCCCTAAAAGCCGTTGCTGCTGCCAACTTACTAAATTACCTCTTATTTAACATTATAAGCTCTGGTGCTTGCTATTTTCCAACTATCATATGTAATCATATCAATTCTTACTTTTTGTCACAGAAGAATGCTTATTTTTCTACCTGTGGATAAATTATTCCTGGCTTGCAATGAAATCAAATCAATCATATTAGCTGTTTTCTAAATCTGTTTCATGCATTGTTACTAAATAATAAAAACAATTTATTTTGCTTCACAAAAGTCTGCAACACTTATTTAGAACTAGAAGCCATTGAAAAAAGTAATTCAGTTCTATCTCTACCCTACTCCAAATTCTTTGCTATTTCTAGAGATCTACAGAAAGATATTTTATCACAGACAGCATCTATACCAAATCCTCAACTATTCTATTAAATTTTTAAAATAATCTTGTCAATATTAACTTGAGATCATATATGATTTTACTTTTTTCCTCAAAGCCCAGCAATAATCCACACCACGTAACAAATAGCTTCCAATAAACAGGCAAAACATTCTCCTTCCAGCATCCAGCTGAATCCTTCCCACCATTCTTGGCCCAGAATAAATCCCATTTTTCCCTTTAAATCTTCAAATAGCAAACATCTTGAACATTTAACAACAACAAAAAAGGCAGCTCATAGTCTTATCTCATCTTACCATGTAGTGTTTATGTTTTATGTCTTTAATATCAAGTATTTTGTAGAATTCAAGACATTTAACAAAAATGTCATTCAGACCTACTATTTGCAAGATTCTTTACATGTTAAATATATTAAACATAAACAATATACTTCAAAAATATCACAAATTTAGGCCGGGCGCGGTGGCTCAAGCCTGTAATCCCAGCACTTTGGGAGGCCGAGACGGGCGGATCACAAGGTCAGGAGATCGAGACCATCCTGGCTAACATGGTGAAACCCCGTCTCTACTAAAAAATACAAAAAACTAGCCGGGCGACGTGGCGGTCGCCTGTAGTCCCAGCTACTCGGGAGGCTGAGGCAGGAGAATGGCCTAAACCCAGGAGGCGGGGCTTGCAGTGAGCTGAGATCCGGCCACTGCACTCCAGCCTGGGCGACAGAGCGAGACTCCGTCTCAAAAAAAAAAAAAAAAAAAAACAAAACAAAAATATCACAAATTTAGTATTATTCTCTTCATTTTATCAATGAAAAGACTGAGATTCAGAGAAGTAAATTATCCAAGGTCACACATCTAGTATACAGCAGGGACAGAATCTGAAACCAGGTCCATTTGCCTCTGAACCCATGATTGCTACCAAAATTTGCCTTCCTTCATAGTCTGTATTGTGGATATACAAAGACTCACAGTATGTGAGAGAGTATTATTCAAGGATATAAATTAAAGGCATAAAGTAAAATAGGAGTATTCTAAAAGGCCTTAAGGAATATATGAAGAAATAGGAACTATAAGATAAAGTTAAGAGTGACTCCCTAAGAGTTAAAAATAAAGTGCTATAGGAGTTCAGATATATTACTGTATGTGGAAATGGGAGGGCGGATCAAGATCAAGATAGGCTTCATGTAAGAGCTGTGGAGGATGGCTAGAATGTTGACAAAGGAAAGAAAACATTCTATACAAAAAAGATCCCTTGAGCAAAGTCAGAAGCAATACTGCCTGAGGCTAAGAGGGTGGTTTTGTTCAGGTAACAGGCAGTTTCCCAGCTTGACTTTTAAAGTACAATTTATATAGAATAGTGAAAAGTAAAGACTGATGGTAGCTGAAGATCAGGAGGGCCTTCAATGCCTCCATTTCTGCTTCTAATCAACATTGGATAGACAAAGGCAAAACAGGCCTATGCCGACCTCCTAGTTCACTACATATTTCATCTGTTGGATTTCAATCTGGCTTTCATATCACTCATTTTTGGACCAATGTATGTAATCTCTGGGCAACTGCAATACTTAAAGTGATTATTCTAGAATTTCTTTTTGAAACACCTGTATAAATTTCCTACCTGCCCTTTGTATCAACGAATAAATCTCTCCATCTGTTGAAGATTAATGAGACCGTGATGCAAAAGCCCTTTTGTACCTGATTTTCACCAGTGATCTTACATATTGTTTTCTTATTCCCTTTAGTTGCAGAAAACAAAATAAAACAAAAAAAATTTTCTTCCTTAAGACAACCATCCCACCTAAACTCTAGAACAAACCCCTAATCATTTCCTCTAGAAGCTAATTCCTATAGTTTCTTCCCTTTATAGCAGGATTTGCAAACTCAAATGTGGGGCAGTCCCAGATAAGACAATGGGTATGAAATAGTTTACACTGTGGATCAAAACACCTAACTCATTATACTGTTTTTCACAACACTCTGGGAAATATATACATATATGTGTGTGTGTGTGTATATATATATATATATATATATATATATATACACCACATATAGCCTGCTGGTCTGCCATTTTGCAACCTTTACTATATTGCATCTTCATGTCCTATCTTTATTCTATTTACCTGTCTGTCTTCCCCATTAGACCTAGTTTCTTGAACGCAGAAGCTATGTTCATTGTGGGAAAAGAACATATAAATGATTTATTATAATAAAATATGTTAAATATAACAACTGAGCTATAAACATGGTGCTATGGGAAGGAAGGAGTTATCTAGGACAGCTTCTTCTAAGATTGACAGGAAGCTTAATCTTGATGGATATTTAGGAGCTTGGTGGACACACTAAAGAAGAAAACGGCATTCCAGCTCAAAAAAATACAACATGCTTGATTTAAAGGTATTAAAGAATAAGGTATGAAGGAATTGCCAAGTGTTCCTATACAGATAGAAGGCAGGCACCAGTAAGAATGACGCTGAAGATGAAATGAGAGAAGCAGGCAGGGATGAGATCACAAAGGACAACAGGGAGCCATTTGAAGGTTTTGAGGAGTGAAATACAGTAGTCTGTCTTTATCCACAGGAGGTATGCTCCAAGACACCCAGTGGATGCCTAAAACTGTGGAGAGTTTTGAAACTATGGAGTATGTTTTTTCCTATGCATATAAACCTATAACATTTAATTTATAAATTAGGCACAGTAAGAAATTAACAATAGCTAATAAAATAGAACAATTATAACAATATACTATAATAGAATTATGTGGGCCAGACGTGGTGGCTCATGTCTGTAATCCCAGCATTTTAAGAAGCAAAGGCAGGTGGATCGCTTGAGCTCAGGACTTCGAGACCAGCCTGGGCAACATGGCAAAACCCCAACTCTACAAAAAAAATACAAAAATCCGCTGGGCATGGTGGAGCACACCTGTAGTCCCAGCTATTCTGGAGGCTAAGGTGGGAGGATCGCTTGAGCACGGGAGATCAAGAATGCAGTGAGCCAAGATCGTGCCACTGCACTCTAGCCTGGGCAACAGAGACCCTTTCTCAAAAAAAAAAAAAAAAAAAAAAATTATGTGAACATGGTCTCTCTCAAAATGTATTATTGTGCTGCACCTCAGGTAACTGAAACAGAAAATGAAACTGCAGATAAGAGGGTACTGCTGGAGCAAGATCTCTGGTAACAGGGTAGAACATGCATGGGTGAGAGACTGAAGACAAGGAGACTGCTTGGTAGGCTACAGCAATCACATGGGTGTTAAATGATGACAGTCTGAACTAAGGAAGTTAACAGTGTGGGTAATGAGGGGAGAGAGCTGGTACCAAGACTAGAAATACAGGCTGCTTCCGGCCCATATTAAAATAAGCTAAAAATCTCGTTATCTCCCCAAACTCGTTATTTAACCCCACCTAGCCTCCAGTTTAATACAAGTCCTCACTGACTCACTCAAAAATCTCCTAGGTAGCTTCCTGAATAAGTCTCTATCAGAATCCAGTACTTCTTAAAGTGTGAAGTATACTTCCCAGACTACCTTAACAGAATCTCTGGAGGTGCTAGATAAAAATGCAAATTTCTTGGCCATATCCCAGGCCACCTGAATCACAATATTCTTGAAGCAGGACAAAATTTGCATTTTTATGTACTTTCCAGTTTGAGAACCATTAGCCTAATCCAGCCTATGCACCTATCGAATTTATTTTTCTTAAATACTGTTTCCATCATATTACCTCCTTGCTCAAACTAATTTATAATTTGCTGCCTGGACTTCAAGACCCTCTTTCAACTTGATTTTTTACTCTTTCCAATATACATTCTTTGTTTCAACAAAGTCAACCTCATCTCTCACTTCCCTCTTCTCTGCCTCCACACACGGTTTGGTTCTCTTTCCAGGCCTTCGCATTTAATATTACTTCCAGAATCTGAGAGCTTCTCCATAGTCTCTCCTCCCTAGCCAAACCCCAGCCATCATAACTAACTAGTCCCTGAAAGCCCAATTTAAGTGCAGAAATTTACACAGATTTTTCTCTAATTACTCCAACCTTACTTCTCTCTCCTACTTATGAATTCCTATTACATTTATAGTCAGCATGCACAATTTAAGGTTTGAGTATTTCAACACATATCAACTAGGTCCTATCTCATTCTTATTTTCCAGTCATCAGTGCACCTAGAATAATTCTTGGCATATAATGAGCACAAAATAAATATTCGATTTTTGAAATTATCCTGAAAGGATGATGGCTTTTCCCCCTAGATGTCTTGTGAATTTAAAAAAAAAAAGTAAGATAATGAAAAGAAGGAATCAATTTTTAAAAGCAAAACAAATTCTTCACTATTCTAGATACCTCAGTACTCAATGATGTTAAAGACAATGTTTCCTACCACCCTGTTCTCTAGAGAGTGCTTAGTCATGAAGATAAGGTAATTACAAACAGCTCTCAATCACAATACGGGCCACTTTGGGCGTGTTATGTAATAGTGTATCATGTAATTATAGCACTGAAATATAGTGCCTTGAATATAAAACCTTTAAATGACAGCCACGGAAAGAACCTTAAAAGATAATTTGAGCTAATCATTTCAATTTATCCATTTAATAATTGAGCCCCAGAGAAATTACGTGACTTGCCCAAAGTAGCAAAGCTGATTAGTAGCATCCAACAAAGACAAGCATCCAGGCCTCCCAACTGCATGGAAAGGGTTGTTTTCATTACTCTATGTGCTCAGTGATACTGAAATCAAAGTGACATATTTTAATAAGAATTCCTGCTAGCATAAACCAACATTTTAGGATTCTCCTCCTGATAAAATTGAGGTAAAACATACAATTTCATCAGAATCATAAAGACTGACATAGGCATACTTCAAAAAAAAAACGGTGAAAACTTCTAAGATAAAATATACAAGCATATTCTAGTTCTAAAACATCTCCCAAAACCATGGAAAAAATACTTGCCCAGGCTAAATTTTAATCACCTGATCATAATATTCATCTCACTGCTTTGGTAAAATATATACCAAAAGAATCAAACATATAAAATACTACAAGCAAAAATCACAATTTACAAAACCACAAATTTATATCTCAGGGTAAAACACATCTTTTGTACTCACCGTCACTTTACTTCCAACTATCTGCATGCAGTGGTCAACGAAGAGTGGTTATGGTGTGAAAAAAAACAAACGGCAACAATATTAGTAGTCAGAAGCTTTTCACAGAGGTTAAGTGTTTAGTAAATTAGTAAATAGCTAACCCTATTTATATTTTTGATACTTTAGATATACAGGCTAAAACAGATATATCAATATTAATTTCTACTATGTTTCAAAAATGTGTAAAGTCTACAGAATAAGGATTCTCAAATAAGTGATAATTACTATCTGAGGATTTTTTAAATGTACTATAATGGGCTTCTCATATAGTATAATCTAAACATCAAATTATGCAAGGTTAAGTGTAATCAGGCATCAGATTTTTTTGCCAGCTCATAGCCCCTGAAAAAATTATCAATAGAAAATTGTTTTTTTTTTTTTTTTTTTTCCAATATTGCCTTTTCTTTTCTTTCCTTCTTATGGCAGGTATACTATCAAGGTTGAAATAGTACACCTTCTTACGGCAGGTATACTATTAAAGTATTTTAGAATATAAATGTTACATTTAAAGTCATGCATTAAGTTCAGAAGTAAACTTTAGGTTGAAAACAAATGTTTTTTATTGTTATGAATTTAAGGTGTATAATACTGTTTTATATTATACTTGAAAATTATAAAAGAGATTGCTTATTATTGTAGTTTTCTGGGTAATTCTAGCTTTCTATTGTAAGATCAGAATTTTCTACATAATGTGAAGACAAAGAAGCATTTTACATCTAAACATGCACATGTTCAGAAGGAGGAAATAGTTCAAAAACTGCAGCTCTAATTGAGCTTTCCTAATGGATAAGTGATAAAAGAATTTCTGAGAGGCAGAATTGTGTTTAAGAAAGCAGGAAGTAAACTCATAGTCCTAAACATAATTTTATGCAAAAATCCAAATATAAATCAAATCACTGTTATCAGATTCCCACTTGAATATCAAGCAGTGTCCAAAAAACAGCTAAGCCACAATACAAAACCATTAATCCGATAGCAGTTATTATCAAAATGTGTTCTATTTTTCAGCTAGTGCTTTAAAAATAAAAATCAAATTTAATTAAAACCCCAGTAAGAATCCTATGCTGAACAGGATACCATAAAATACAAAAAGATAATGACAGTTTCCAAGTAAATTATTTCAGAAGAATCCATGAATCTCAGAATAGAGAAGCAGCTTTCTTAAATATTCATTCAGTAGACTATTTACAAGCAGTGATTATTTAGTTGAATAAAAGCCTCTTTGGTGCCATTAACAGTCTTCTGAATTAAAAGATATGCTATTGACCTAAATTATTTCCTCCCACCAAAAAGACAGAGGTTGTATTTGTCCCTTGTTTATTTAGCACAGACATGAGACTAAAAAAAGAATGTGAGCCTGCGTTAACAATTAAAGCAGGTCTATACTCAGTGAAACAACCAGAATATGGCCCATTTAATGATTCATTTTCGCTGCAAAATAACTTTATTTAGCTAAAGCATAAACAGCAATAGATAAGATTTAGTACCCAACAGAAACTAAGAGAAAATATTTTGGCCATGTCTGGGTTCAACTGTTTCATCATATCCAGACCATACCTGGAAAAGACCTGAAAGAGTATCTGATAATGACAAAAGCAAAACCGTAATACATGTATACACATACACATATAGGTATACTGCAACTTTTAACTACTCATTATACAGGTCAGTCTAACAAATCTGCAGAAGTAGCTGGCATCACTATTTTAAATTATTTCCTACTGAGATTAAAAAAAAAAAAAATGTTGCCTCTCAATGGTTCACATGTCTCAAAAAATATAACTTTACATATTTTACAATTTCAAAGATTATGGCTTAAATTCAAAATAAACGCATCTCTTGATATTCTAGGAATGATATTGGCATGTGACAAACTAATGTTGGGACTTCGGTGGATAACTTTTCCTCATAAATGTCTATATGTGCTGTGAAGTGCCTGTGATACCCCTTCTAAATTACCAACATATTGTTTCAGGATCACCAATCAGTAGGACAACTTTTGCAATATTAACAAAGCTTGGTTTTCCATTTTTTGAAAACATATGCTGGTGTTTTGAAAATATAGACTCTTCCAGGTTATTTGTGGTCAAATTATCTACATGTACCTATTACCCTAGGTCAGGTCCATAACTAGGCTTCCTACAATGAACAATGGAGGATAAAATGCAGAAAGGAGGTTCTTCTCCATCCCTCTATTTAAAGGTCATTCATCATGGACAGAGTTACTCAAATTTTTTCCTTTAACATTCACACAATTTAACATTCTCTATTATGGGACTTTAAGAAGAAAAAACTAAGCAATAGTTTTTATTATTATCTTATGGTTTCCTTTATAGTCTCCTTTTCCATGCTAATTTTAACAAAGTTAATTACACTACAAAAGACTCTTGTTTGCTTTAGAAACAAGTCTTGACGACATATTGGTGTATAGCTTCATTTTACTTTTATGTCCTTACTTAGGAACCCAGGAGCATGATAGACATTTCTATCTAAAATTTGGTTTTAGATCCCATACAAAATGACTAATGCAGGTGTTAAAAGGGGAAAATGTACAATTTATGTTTAAATTTAACTATAATTCTCACATGTTTTACATGTGACTATAAAACATTTTTCCATCAGGGACTCTAGCTCTTAACTTTGTTACCTCAAAATGAAAGCTGTGACTAAGAAAGCATTTTCATAAAGTAGTGGTAACTATCATGTCTACTCTAAATGTAAACTTTAGTGTTGTGATAATGAAAAGGTCAAAAGATTATTGTTTGTCACTGAAGGCCAACGCTCTCACCTTCAAAAGGAAATAACATAAATAATTTTTGTGGTTTTAATGATAGAAAACACAGTACTAATTAATGTCTTCCAAGGTGAGAAAGCTCCCAAACATGCTTGTCAAAAGGCTTTCTTCCATCATAATATGTGGGCCATGAAAAATATTAGCAAAAAAATGTATACTCCTAGAAATCTTATCAAAGTCCTGTGCATATTTCAGGTACTCATATGTACACTGAATGAAACAAATAAAGGCCATTAAGTAGTTCTGATTTTGAGGCTAATGCCTTAAACATAGAATTTTCATGTCTTTTGAGAAACACTGAATTTCCATCTTTTGAATAATGCAATTCAAATGAGCTCATCTAATATTTATCCAGTTTTTTGCATTTTAATCTGAAAAATGAGTATATAACTTGAAGTGTGCATTTCTTTGGTCACTTGAAGAGGAAATAATATGAGAATAAATGAAAACAAGTTCTGCACAGAAATCAAGTAATAATCAAAAGGTCAAGGAATAAGAGTTTCATATAATCATTATATTCAGTCCCACTTACACAAACAACAACAAATAAGTCAGAGACTCTAACAAAATCTTATCATTAAAACCACCACATGATTATTCATATATTATTATCTGTACTTTGCACTCAGATTCAGACATATAGATTTACTAGTGTATCAGCCTTTAGGTATTTGAAAAATAACATTGAACGTACATCCTGCATTTCCTAAAGCATTTTACCGTGAACAATAAGTTGAGTGCAAAAATGAGAAGAGATTCATCAGAATTTCAAAGTAAAACCCTATGCATCACCTAATTCATTGAAAACGACGCTCATGGCAAATTTCACTTATCACTTGAAACATATTTCTGCCCTTGGATACCAGAAGCAAATTAAAAAACATGCTGTTGCTCTGCTATGGTGGAGCTGCAATGTGTTATGTTTAAATAGTTCAGCATTCAGATTTAGCTTGCTTAAAGTACAATATGGAATCAATACAATCGTAGAATTCACGGCAAAATGCATTAGTAATTGCCACTGGAATTGCTGTACTGAAATAGCATTAATAGGATAGCCAAATAACATTAGAATATATTTTTTCAATGAAGACTTGTTTTCTGCAATGGTCAACTTATGAAATTTAAAACGCATGAACTAAATGTGTACGTGTGTGTACACATATATGTATACACACAAAATATCACTGTGTGTGTGTATATATATACACATATACACACATACAGTGGTTTTATGAACTCTAGGTATTAAAAGCTTTTTCTTTACAGAAATGTAAAAGATGCAGTTTACTATTTCAAAAATACAACTTTTTCTTACCAAAAAAAAAAAAATCAAAGCTTAAGACTATATTTGGATGTGCATTAGGAAGTGAACAGAGCAAAATACTCCACTAAAACCAAAGTTTCCTATTAATAACAAGTCCTTTCAATGAACTTTACTTTCAAGTCTTGGGACTCACAAACAGATTTGATTAAAGCTTCTATTAGGTGACATCCTTTACTTTAAATGAAGCTATACAATAGCAATTATGAGGCAGCTTACATAGTTTGCATCATATAAAATTAAGAAAAAAGCTAACTGCGAATTAAAAAAATACTAAGTTTCATGCAAGTAGACACCAGACATGCAGCTTTAATGTAAACTTAAGCTGTGACTATGCTAAGTTGTGCCTTCTTCAAAATACGAAATTTTCATCTAACCACATTTGGAGCAGAATATCTGCAAAATGCAGTCAATTTTTAGTATGTACACAAAAGCTCAGGACTGGATTGGATTACCTCAGAGCTTTATATCCTTTGTCTAGCTTGTAATAATGGAAGTGTCTCATTACTAATATGATGAATAGTTTAAAAATATATATTTAATACTAAATGTGTAATACATATATAAATTGTTTTCTGAACAGTCTATGGAGTACAATGAGGTAATGTGAAGAGCTGAGGTGTGTTTATTTTTAAGTAGAATGATGCTAAGCTCATTGCTCATTCTGTTGGTGCTAGAAAAATCTCCCTACTTACAGATTTGGCAGTGGCAGAAATATACTGGACAACCATCTCACGTTTGGTGGTAAAATCTTTGTTTCGTAAAGGAGCTTTTTTTTCTTCATTAAGGTTCATGTCCTCCTGTAAGAAATAACATTTACTGTGAGCACTGATCAATTTCCACTTAAGAGCTTCAAAAGTGATTAATAAACATTAATAATTTCTGTGTCTTAAAATACTAATTAATGTGGTGACTAATGTCAAAAATCCCTTTCTGGTATACTTCACTATTATTTTTCACTCTAGATACCACAGTGTTGTGTAAATTGTACCATGTATTCATGGTTCACATCTCTACCTAGTCAACTACTGAGCAGAAAGAAGAAAGTATTTTTAAAACCATTCCACAGAATAAACTGGCAGTTTATAACATAGATATACACTATATCTATGCTAACAAAGCTCTTTATTTATCTTGATAGCAAACACACACACAAAATGCTGTTTGGCATATACTCCCTTAGGATTGCTATTATCTGGGAAAGCAAATATAATTTGCAAATTGGCAGGGTCTATATATCTATAATATGTCACTGAAGAAAGTTCACAAGAAGTTGTTGGATTTGGAAAAGAAAAAAAAGCAGAAATAGCTGATTGCGGTAATAAATGTCACTCATTAGAGGGAAAAGTATTCAGTTACAAGAACACATTGTTTTGAGGTTCAAAAAACTTTAATTCAGTTTGAAATCTACCTTTATTTTGTGATATATACATTTATAACACTTTGACTAGACACATTGTTTTTGTTCATTTTGTAATTCATGGTAATCCTTGTGACATATGAACACACGCTTGACAGGGTCACAAAACCAAGTTGGAAATGACTGTGCTTCAAAATGCAACACTAAATGAAAAGTCAACCTATAGAATAGGTGAAAATGTTTACAAATCATATGTCTGATATAGATGTGTACCCAGATATACAAAGAAGTTTTACAACTCAATAATAAAAAGACAAAAGCCCAATAACAAATGAGCAAAACACTTGAAGAGACATTTCTCTAAAGAAGATATACAGGCCGGGCGCAGTGGCTCATGCCTGTAATCCCAGCACTATGGGAGGCCAAGGCAGGAGGATCACAAGGTCAGGAGATCAAGACCATCCTGGCTAACACGGTGAAACCCCATCTCTACTAAAAATACAAAAAATTAGCCAGGTGTGGTGGCGAACACCTGTAGTCCCAGCTACTCCGGAGGCTGAGGCAGGAGAATGGCGTGAACCCAAGAGGTGGCGCTTGCAGTGAGCCGAGATGGCACCACTGCACTCCAGCCTGGCAAAAAAAAAAAAAAAAAGAAGAAGAAGAAGAAGAAAAACAGAAGATATACAAATGGCCAATAAGCACAGGAAAAGATATTCAACATCATAAGTCAGTAGGGAAATGTGAATCAAAACCACAATGAGATACTACTTCACTTCTACTAGGATAGCTAGAAGAAAAGAGGAAAATAATAAATGTTGGCAATAAATTGAAGAAATTGGAACCCTCACACATTGCTGGTGGGAAAGAGAAATGATACAACCACTTTGGAAAACAGTCTGGCAGTTCCTCCAAAAGTTAAACAGATTTATCTACCATATGACCCAGCTTACATACCTAACCAAAATGAAAACATATGTCCACACAAAAACTTGCACACGAATGTTCATAGCATCATTATTGATAATAGCCAAGGAGTAGAAACAATTCAAACATCCATCAATGGATGTATGGATAAAGAAAATGTGACATATCATACAATGAAATATTATTCAGCTCTAAAAAGGAATGAAGTGCTGATACATGGTATAATCTGGATGAATCTTGAAATCACATTATGCTAAGTGAAATAAGCATTATAAAAGACCATATATTCTATGATTCTGTTCATATTAAATGTCCAAAATAGGCAAATTTATAGGAATGAAAAATAAATTAGATGTTGCCAGGGCCAGAGGAGAAGAGGAGGGAGTTTGGATTATGACTGATTATGGGTATGGTATTTCTTTATGGGGTGAAACAACTGTTCTAAAAGTTGTTGTGAGTTGCACACTCTTTGAATATACAAAAAAAAAAAAAAACTATGAATTTGGCCATGCACAGTGGCTCACGCTTATAATCCTAGCACTTTGGGAAGCCCAAGGAGGGGGATCACTTGAGCCCAGGAGTTTGAGACCAGCCTGGGCAACATGGCAAGACCTCGCTTCTACAAAAACTTTTTAAAACTTAGCTGAACGTGGTGGTGTGCGCCTGCAGTCCCAGCTACTTGGGAGACTGAGGCAGGAGGGTCGCTTGAGGCCAGGAGGTGGAGGTTGCAGCGAGCTGTGTTCCTGCCACTTGCACTCCAGCCTGGAAATCAGAGCAAGACCCTGTCTCGAAAGAAAGAGAGAGAAAGAGAGAAAGAGAGAAAGAGAGAAAGGAAGGAAGGAAGGAAGGAAGGAAGGAAGGAAGGAAGGAAGGAAGGAAGGAAGGCAGGCAGGCAGGAAGGAGCAAGAAAGAAGCACATTGTAAAAGGGTGAATTTTATAGTATGTGAATCATATCTAAATTTTTTAAGGAAAAAATATCCGTATTTTTATCCCTTTACTCTTACAGAAATTCTGAGCATTCTATTTTTTTAATAAAGTAAACTAATTGGCAAAGAACAGTATCAGTTACTTTATTTTTTTTTTTATTTTTGAGATGGAGTCTTGCTCTGTCGCCCAGGCTGGAGTGCAGTGGCGCGATCTCCGCTCACCGCAAGCTCTGCCCCGCGGGTTCATGCTATTCTCCTGCCTCAGCCTCCCGAGTAGCTGGGACTACAGGCACCTGCCACCATGCCCGGTTAATTTTTTGTATTTTTAGTAGAGACGGGGTTTCACCGTGTTAGCCAGGATGTTCTTGATCTCCTGACCTCGTGATCTGCCCGTCTCGGCCTCCCAAAGTGCTGGGATTACAGGTGTGAGCCACCGCGCCCGCATCAAAGTTATTTTTAAAGATGCATATGTGAGAATGTGGAAGGCAATCCTCAAAAGTAGACAAACTGCATCTATCTATTGAACAGTAACTGTTGACAGCAAAAATCTATATTTGCAACCACTGCAGCAACTCCTATGATGATTCATTTATAGTAAATACTTATAAATTTTGTGCGTATATATATATATACATCACCTCTCTTCCTAATTACCTGGATCACTGTCTCTATCCCCACTTTTCTATCTAATGTTATTTCTCATTTGGATATTTTACTTGTTAATGACTTACTAGAAGGCAGAAGACATCTTTTTCCTCTCTCTCTCTCATAGGCTCTGGCATTGTTGAATCAAAGTAGAATCATCAAAACTAGGTTGGATAGCACTTATAATGTGGTCCACAGATGCTCATCTACGATCTGTATCTATTTCCTTTTTTTTTTTTTTTTTTTTTTGAGGTGGAGACTTGCTATGTTGCCCAGGCTGGAGTGCAGTGGCCTGATCTTGGCTCACTGCAACCTCCACTTCCCAAGTTCAAGTGATTCTCCTGCCTCAGCCTCACAAGTAGCTGGGATTACAGGTATGCGCCACCACACCCAGATAATTTTTTTGTATTTTTAGAGATGGGGTTTTGCCATGTTGGCCAGGGTGGTCTAAAACTCCTGGCCTCAAGTGATCCATGCGCCTTGGCCTCCCAAAGTGCTGGGATTACAAGCATGAGTCACCATGCCCAGCGTATGTATCTATTTCCACTGACAGGGAACTCCCTACCTCCTCAGGAAGCCCCATTCATCTTAGGGTAGTTTCATTTTTGCCAAATTTTTCCTTCGATGACTGGACATGAAATATGTACAACAAAATAACGTGTGTTAAGGTGGGTGGCATGACCTTTTTTCTTCTCTAGTTTTAAAATTTTGAATCACTTATTTACTGAACACATACTACATACCAGAAACTATGCTAGGCTATCTAATCTGGTAGACTGTTTTTATACTCAAATTAAATATTATTTATAAAGCACTTAGAACACTGCCTGATAGTAAATGCTATATATGTTTGTTGAATAAATAATTTATAGTCTAGGAGTAACAAATAATTCTAACTGAGACATGTATCAGATTCTTTGAAAACACAGAGGGCAGATGGAAAGGTCAGAGATGCCTTCACCAGGTTGTGAGTCTCAAAGGATGAAAAAAATCTGACTGGAAGGAGGGAGACCAGTCAGGAAACTCTAGTGGTCATGTATCATTTTTTGCTGCCCAACATCACTTGAACATGCCCTCTACAATTTATTTATTTATTTATTTATTTAATTTATTTATTTATTTATTTTGCCCTCTACAATTTAATATATCCTCACATTGTCAGTCCCACCTGGCAAAGGTATAATCTATAAAAACTACATTTGTCAGTCTCCCTTTTAACTAGAGTGCAGGCATGTGGCTTCGTCTCCACCCATAAAATGCATGTATAGGAGGTGTAGATTTAGAAGTGAACTATGTGAGGAAGCAGGCCACAAATAGGCCATCCATTTTGCTGATGTAGTTGGCAACAGAGGTGATGCTGTTACAGAACTGATGGCATTAACTGTGTCTTTTTCTTTGAGACATTTTGATCAAATGGTTCTGGGATAAGAGCTCCTTAATCAGAACTGTATTTCAGTTGTGTGGTTCTGGAAGTTATTCCTATAATGTTATCTGGAGCCTGTTTCTGCAACTCTCTTAATTCAAGAACTATCTAATATCCCCTAAAATTATATTCTATTTAAACCTGCCAGAGTGGATTTTTCTCATGTTCAATAATTTGGGCTGAAGTAATTTAAGTGACTAGAGATAAGAGTCGAACTAAGAAGAAATGTCAGATTGGACAGAAGGAAATTAATTCAAGAGCCACATAAATGTTATTTGAAGACCACATTCCTTCTTCCAGACTAAAGTACTCAACTTATCTTCATGTAACATGGGTTGGTGTCCACATCTCTCTCTCAAATACTCTGTGGTTTAACAAATGCAAGGAAAGAAAGAACGTCCACCTCCCTCACCTTGAAATACTTACACCTCTATTAATTCACCCTCTGATTTTATTATCTTACTGGCTAAGTACATCATTCTGCTGACTCGTATTGTTTTTGTTTTCATCAAAATCCCTATGTTCTGCTCACATATGCTGGGCTATGTCTCTATTGCTTAAAAAAATTCTGGTTAAATTTCATTCTCCTGTAAATGTGGTTATTATCAATCTGCATCCTCCAAGTAGAATCAACTCTGGAACGCTGACAAGATTAAGTGTCTGCATTTGTATACTTCACAGCTGGGCCTAAGAGTGTGGTAGTGTCACCTTTGGCAGTCTCTAGGTAGAGAGTTTCTGTGCTTCCAGTGACATTTCTACATTACTATGTACCCATTCAGTTTTTAATGGCACACACTGCTGATATCATACCATCACAGAATTATTTTGTAGGGAGGCAGGCAGGACAATAAGAGCAATGTAAGATTATACATCTCAGAGGAATGTTGTCAGTACTGAGTGTGATCAAGCATGACAAGCCTGGTGTATATTAACTAGCTTTCAAAGAATGCTAGCTATTAGTGTTATCACCTCCCAACCTCAGGCTTTTAACCACTTTTCATCTTACCCCTTATGTTTTAATAATGCTAGGTTGTTTGTAGTTTTGCTACATAAACTGTGTTGTTACACACTCATTATTTCGTTCATGATGCTGTTCTCCCTGCCTGAAATGTGGTCATCTTTACCATCCTCTCCATCTGTTAATACGATCCTTGCCCCCTTCAAATTCACATCTGGTTAAGTATTATACTTCAAGACTATGCTCAACCACTAATTTTTCAGGAAGATTTCTCCTAAAGTACTTGATTTGAAAATAACTACCCTTATCCTATTCTTCCATATTAATTCCTTATGTGTCACTTACATTGAAATTATGTGATAAATCTATCTCCTCTAAACTCGAAGCTGAGAATAGGAACTTACTTATCTTTGTACTCCTAGCAAAAAGCATAATTCCTGGAACGCAGTAAACATTTAATAAATATTTGTTGAACCAATGTGATATTTAAGACCTTTTCTTTAAATATATTAACTTGCTTTAGAATCAGCAACAGTTCTTTATACTTATAAATTTGCTGCATAGGTTGATTGGAAATGGGTACCATTCATGTTAAGAGACCATAATAACTCATTTTATTCTTATAGAAATAAGATACATATTACTAATTAAGCAGCTAACACTTCCAAATCATTAACTCCAGATCTATAATACAATAATAAAGCTAAATAGAGCAATATTCATAACTCAATATTAACTCTCAACAGCGTAATTGAATATGAAACTATTTCTAAACATACTGATTTCCTATGTTATTCAAAACAAAAGCAAGCTTTTAGCATGTTTAACATTTGATATATCTATAATACATGAGAAAAAATGTAGTATTTTGTGGTTTTAAAAAACACTGCTTGAAGTCTAAATAATGGACCATTTATAATGTTTTTAAAGCCACATTTGTAAATACTAAACCATTTTTTAAGCTTCTCATATGCCGTGATACAATTTCCTATTATAGACAAATTCCTCCACTTCAGCAAACATTATATTCTTAAAGTTATTACTGAGAAGCCATATAAGAATAGGATCAAATGAGAAGGTCAAAAGTTGAATCAGCTGCCTATTCATTCATTTGTATTCTCATTCATTCATTCTTCAATTCTCACTCATTTGTCAATTTTCTCCACAATAATCAGAATCATGTTATACTCTAATCCAGTACCTTAGCGATACTTTGTAAACTTAATGATAAGTGTTTAGAAGCTTATTTTGAATTTTCTTCCTTTAATAACAACTGACAAAAGGTACCATGGCATTAGAGAAAATACTTGGTAAAAGCAGCTGAAAGAATCCATGCAAAACAACATGGCAAAAAGCTGAAGTACATTTCTTTGTCAGCAAATACTGACGTATCAGAAGACACATATAGATCATTACTGAAAATTTGCTAAAGCAAGTATTTAAACAATTAGTGTAGGAGGTTTACTATATAGTTGGATAAAAATATAGCCTATTTAAAAACATCTCACCTTATAGCATTTGCTAGATTGTTTCTATAATGACATATATAAACTACTCTTCTTTGAGTCACCAATAGAACAATTTAACAGACAAAACATATAACCAAAATAAATGATTTATTTAATAAACAGAGGTTTTGTGGAAAAACTATGAGGGAAGGAGTCCTGAGTCAGGTAAACCCACACGTAAAATTCAAGGCCATTGCAAGAAGTTGAAACTGAAGTACACAGAGTACTACATAGAGTCAAGAAGATTGTTCTTCTTTAAATAAAAGCAAGATATTTCAAATACAATAAAATATTTACAATATTTTGAAATGAAATAGGAAGTTAACATGAAAACCAGAGCTATTTCTGGTTATTTCAAGATAAAGTATTTTTAAATTGCCAAAATTAGCCAGGCACAGTGCCATGCCTATAATCCCAGCACTTCGGGAAGCTAAGACAGGCGGATCACCTGAGGTCAGGAGTTTGAGACCAGCCTGGCCAACATGGCAAAACCCCATCTCTACTAAAAATACAAAACTTAGCCAGGCGTGGTGCTGGGCACCTGTAATCCCAGCTACTCAGGAGGCTGAGGCAAGAGAATCTCTTGAACCCAGGAGGCAAAGGTTGGAGGGGGGAGAGAACGCGCAGCTGCACCCCAGCCTAGGGGAAAGGGGGGGTTTCCCTCCCTCAAAAAAAAAAAAAAAAAAAAAATACAAAAACAAAAACAAACTTGAAATTTAGCATGAGTTAGGCATTTTCCATTTATAAAAAGAAAAGAAATTCCTTGACATTGTAACAATTAGTAAGAAAGTAACTCCTTTTCAAACCTACTTTACTGGAAAAGCCACAAAGACAGACCCAACTTCCAAGTCAGTCCCCTTCACCCTTGCTTGAATTACTTCCTCTTTCTTCCTGGTGTTAAATGTACTGTCTGGAACAGGCATGAGTACACAAACATGAGGATAAGGGTTTACACATTACTAATGTAGAAGAAAAAATGGAAAGAGCTCATCTTCCCAACGGCATTTGTTGAAGACCCATTTATTAAAGTCCATTTTGAACCCATTTATTAAGAAATATAAAAATACAATACTCCAGATTAGTTGCAAGAATAACTGGTTGTCGTCAAATAAGACAGGAATTTACTAGCCATGGTTCAGCAGGAAATCTTTGCTTGATTCATGGATTGGTCTGATAAAAGTTAATCTATATTTAGTAAGTTGCTAATGGTGTACTTGTTCCATCTGAACCTACAAATCTTTGTCAGATTTATGTTTCAATTATGAGAGAAATTAAACCAAATATCAAAATAAAATGAACTTGGAGCTAAACTTTCTAATTACCGCCTATTTTAAAGCAAGACATAAAAAATGACATAGTGACACAGTTCTCACTAAAAAGTTATAATCATGACAGCAAAGACTTTTGTATGATTAAGAAATAAACTCATTTTAAATCATTTTAAAATATTGTTCATGTTTTTCTTGTTTTTACTGTGTATATTTTATAATGTACATATTAATATTAGTACATACAGGCATGTATACAATGTTTAAAATATATTAGGGCTACTTACTCAAAAATATATATATACACACACACACACATATATATATTTTTTTTTTTTTTTTTTTTTTTCCTGAGGTGGAAATAAAAGGTTTAGAGACTCTTGGACTAGTCCAGAGGTTGGCAAACTTTCTCTGTAAATTTCCAGACAGTAAATATTTTAGGTTTTGCAGACCATATAGTCTTTGTCTCAACTACTCAACTCTACTATAGCACAAAGGAGCTATAGACAATACATAAACAAATGGGCATGGATACATTCAACAAAACTTTATTTGTAGATACTGAAATTCATATAACTTTCATATGCCCTGAAACAGTTTTTTTGGGTGACAATTTAAAAATATAAAACGATTCTTAGCAGGATATACAAAATAAAAATCTTGTGGCAGGGATAGTACCTTTAACATCTTTATGTCTGCTGTACCTAACAAAGTATCTGGCATTCAGCAAAGAGTTGTCAAATAAACTTCACCATGACACAGAAATTTGTGTTTTCTTTTATAACTCCGCCTTATGTTCCAATATATCACCCTTGCCAGAACATAAGCTCCTGGATGGTAGGGATTTTCTTTAAGTTGTTCACTGCTTTCTTCTCAGACCTTAAAACAGTATTGGGCGTATGGAAGGCATGGGACTTTGATGAACTAAACTGTTCAAATTTTGAGAACATTTACGCCAAAAAATAAAGACGGATAATAGAGAAGTTAACACTGGGTTTCAGTGTATTTAGGTGGTGTTCTCTGCTTCCATCCTGAGCACCTGCACAGGGCTAAGTTCCCACAGTAGCCTATTCACAGCTATCCTAGTGCTATGGAAATCATTTATTTACTTTTCTCCCTGATTAAATGCTGAGCTCCCTGAGGGTAAGGGAGGTGCCGCATTCATCTTTACACTTCCAACATGTAGCATCCTACCTGGCACATTGCACATATCAACAAACAGTTGCTTAAATACACTCATGCAAATAAATACTAGTAGAATCCTTCAAAACAGAAGAAATATTTTTGAAAGCATTTCTCTGTACAAACCAAGAACAGAGCCAAGTTTTTAAAAAATCATGCTCAGCAATAAAATTAAAAATTGACCCAGATTTAGTTACCTTTAAATCTGTTCACTGGGTAAGTTTTGCTCCTCTTTTATAAGCTCTTCATGGGAGTTTTATAAGAAAATAAAACGTGTTGTCTAGAAATGCCTCTGGCATTATCTCAGTCTAATGATATGGAGTAAGGATATTGAAAATGTAAATATAACCTGTGGATATTATGCTGTCTAGACAATTTCTGAGAATCTAATAATTTCTGAAAACTATTTCCATGTCTTCTTATAGATTTTAAGACCTAGTTTACCAATAACTTATTTTGTGCTACCTTAACTATTAATTAAAATTACTTATTCTGAGGGCATGAAAAGATTCATCCAAGCTAACTAACTTCTAAAAGACTAGGGTTGGGTGAGAAAGAAACCCATAATAGCAGTCAATGGAGAACAAGGATGCTTGGGTTAATGTACAACATCTGGTGTTCAAACACAACTATTCTCTCTAAATTAATGAAAGGGAAAAGTGAGAGAATAAAAATTAAAAGCTTTGGGATTACTTATGAGAGTTCTAACAGATGGAATAATTTAGTATTTATTGCATATAACTACTATCATTAAATTATGACAAAAATGCAAAGTATATTAATATAAATTGCTGAATAGAAAAGAGTGTAAAACATCAAATTTGCATGTATAATCATATATTAAACATTACCTTTAATAAATTAGGTTGAAATGAAATATGGCTAGAGGTTAATCATAAATCATCGCTAGCCTCAGCTTTTGCATGAGACAAACTATTTAATTACCTATATTAGAGCACAGTCCTTACTGATGTATCTATAGGTGGCCAATGTAACCTGAACCTCCACTTGAGAGTTCCTCATGCTGCTAATAGAAATCAAATTCCAACTTGAACTCCCAAGAAATTTCTATGGGTTTGCTTTTTTAATCTTAAAACGAAAATCTCCCCTCTCCCCAAAAAGAACTCTAATTGCATAATTCAGTCTGGATGAAAACACTATTAAGCATTTAACAGTCCCTAAGCAGTATACTCAATGTACAAAAACCAGCTCAGTTATTCTCAGTAAGCTCAAAGGTTATAACAACTTAAAATGTTGAAGAGTTATTCAATTACAGCATTATTAATTTCCTTACATTTAAAGTAGAATTGAGGAGATATTTCATCCAATCCTAATTAGAGGCAATACAAAATGCTTCTGATCAATATGAGAAGAGTTATGGAGTTATCAATATGAACCGCTTTAGTTCAGTCATCTTTAAAAGTCACCAAATATAGGCAACCAATATAGTGTAACCCCCAGCACTTTGGGAGGCCAAGTCAGCAGGACTGCTTGAGTCCAGGAGTTTGAGATCAGCCTGGGCAAAATAGCAAGACCCACATCTCTACAAAACAATAAAACAATTAGCCAGGCATGGTGGCACATGCATACAGTCTCAGCTACTCAGGATGCTGAGGTGGGAGGTTTGTGTGATCCCAGAAGGTCAAGGCCGCAGTGAGCCATGATCACACCACTGCACTACAGCCTAAGGGACACAGCGAGACTCCATCTCAAAAGAAAAAAAAAGAAAAAGAAAAAAAAGTTACCAATAATAACAACATGGAAGGAGTATTGTTTTCATCCTACCTTTACCCACTTGTGGAAGATTGAAAACATGACTCTGGGTAGGGGAGGGGACAAGAATCTTTTTTTTTTTTTTTTATGGAGACGGAGTCTCACTCTGTCGTCCAGGCTGGAGTACAGTGGCAGGATCTCAGCTCACTGCAAGCTCCGCCTCCCGGGTTTACGCCATTCTCCTGCCTCAGCCTCCCGAGTAGCTGGGACTACAGATGCCCGCCACCTCGCCCGGCTAGTTTTTTGTATTTTTTTAGTAGAGACGGGGTTTCACCGTGTTAGCCAGGATGGTCACGATCTCCTGACCTCGTGATCCACCCGTCTCAACCTCCCAGAGTGCTGGGATTACAGGTGTGAGCCACCGCGCCCGGCCTGGAGACAAGAATCTTAAAGAGCAAGTGTGATTTACCCCATGCAAGTAATTTTAACAATCTTATAAAAGCAGTGGTTTTAATTCTTGAAAATTTTAGTAAAAGAACCACTTCTCAATTTTCAATTAGTAGTTAGCAACCATACTCTAAATACAAAATTCGGTTTTACAAACTATGAAAGACACTGTCTTAATAAAGAGCTCTATAAAATAAACAATCATCAAAAAATTTCAAGGCCAGACGCCGTGGCTGATGTCTATAATCCCAGCACTTTAGAGGCCAAGTCAGGAGGATTTCTTGAGCCTAGGAGTTGGAGACCAGCTTGGGCAACATGGCAAAACCTCATCTCCACAAAAAATAAATAAAAAATCGCATTTATTTGGCACATGCCTGCAGTCCCAGATTCTTGGGAGGCTGAGGTGGGAGAAGGGCGTGAGCCGGGGAGTTTGAGGCTGCTGTGACCCGTGATCCAACCTGGGCAACAGAGCAAGGCCCAGTCTCTAAATAAACACAAAATAAATAAATATTTATTTCAAATTTGGAACTTTAAACTTGCCAGCAGTAGCCATTGATACCATTACTTAGAAAGTCCCTTTAAAATTGCATCATTGAGGCCGGGCGCAGTGGCTCAAGCCTGTAATCCCAGCACTTTGGGAGGCCGAGGCGGGCGGATCACAAGGTCAGGAGTTTGAGACCAGCCTGGCCAATATGGTGAAACCCCATCTCTACTAAAAATACAAAAATTAGCCGAGGGTGGTGGCAGACGCCTGCAGTCCCAGCTACTCAGGAGGCTGAGGCAGGAGAATTGCTTGAACCTGGGAGGCGGAGCTTGCAGTGAGCTGAGATGGGGCCACTGCATTCCAGCCTGGGAGACAGAGCAAGACTCCGTCTCAAAAAAAAAAACAACACCACTGAATATTGCATCATTGAATAAGCACAATACAAAAAGTGATGAACCAATGCACAGAATAGATGCCAGAGTCAATGAGATACTAGTAGTCTACTAATACACTAGTAAAACCAGACTACTCAGATCTTTCAGTTAACTGAAATTATTTCAAAAGTTTTCTTAGCTAGGAAGAATCAAGTGATTTGTGAAATGATCCGTTAGTAATTAAGTAAAAAGAGCTACCTTTAAAAAAAAAAAAAAAAAACATGTCCTGCAGTAATTTTAGATTTAGTTCAATTATCTATATCTAGAAGCCCATCCAATGAGAACTGCTGTTGATAGATATGATCCTCAGGCGTAACAAGAGCTTCAATTTTCAGAGTAAGAAAGGATTGTATTTGAATATTGTCTTTTGTTAAGTTTTTAACCAAAAGTTTCATCAATATATCATTACCCAGAAATTCTAAATAGTAAATTATAAGGTAATTTATTTCTTGTTAAGCATCTCATATATTATTACTGTG
>NC_045445.1:57127954-57143447 GCF_002776525.5 Piliocolobus tephrosceles
GTAATCCCAGCACTTTGGGAGGCCGAGGCAGGCAGATCACTTGAGGTTGGGAGTTCAAGATCAGCCTGACCAACATGGAGAAACGCCGTCTCTACTAAAAATCCAAAATTAGCCAGGCATGGTGGTGCCTGTCTGTAATCCCAGCTACTTGCAAGCCTGAGGCAGGAGAATCACTTGAACTCAGGAGGCGGAGGTTGCAGTGAACCGAGATCGTGCCATTTGCACTCTAGCCTGGGCAACAAGAGCAAAACTCTGTCTCAAAAAAAAAAAAAAAAAAAAAAAAAAAAAAAACCTTTTACACCTCAAGGTATGTTATCCTAAAATACATATATAGTATTGAAAACAGATATTCTAAACCTTCATAGTTCTCTAAAGTCTAGAAAAGCCAATCAAGAGAAACAGCACAATAAAGGTACCATCAAAAGACCCAGGAGAAGGAAGATTGTCATAAGAAACACCAAATACGACAAGAACACCTTTTACATTATTTGTACAAGGAAAGACACCAACAAGGAGTGAAATAAAAAAGGAGAAATTTTGTATCTGGAAGTCTACTTCCGTGTTTTAGAAACAGAATGACTTAAGTGCTTCCTCCCAATCAACTGTGACAATGACATTTTTAACAGTTTTCCATTGCTAGATTTTTGGACTCATTCTTCTCAACTGATGCTCTGTAAAAAGCAATTACAGACAATGTTCCATTATCAGGAGGAAATAATCCATCCCAGGCTGGCTTTACCTACCACTCTAATGTATCTCTGATTTGCCTTCTACTTCTCTTCAATATGTGTGCAAGGAAAATGTACTAATTTTATATTTAGCCTAAATGAAGCATTATTAAAGGTAGATGTTACAAAAATGTCAATGTTTTATATTTTTATGTACCTAAATTTAAGTTTCAGCTCAGCTACTTACTAGCTTAGTCAAGTTAATGAATCAATTTTCTTACCTCTTTCTAAGCTTCACTTTCCTTACCTGAAAATGGGGTATAACAATCTTACCTACTTTGTGGTACTGTCCTAAGGATCAACTGAAACAATACATTTAAATGTTTTAGTTACATGCCTTAGGCATAAGTATACAGTAAATGAAAACTATAGTTATTCATAAAATAATTTGGTCACTGTAAGGTTATTACAGTCAAACTAAGATAATATAGAAAATACATAATATTCAGAATATAAGTAGACTTCTCTCAAAGTAGAGATATAATCTTTAAAGTTTTCAGTTTAATTTTTGGTTGTTACTGTTAATCAAACCATATTTCTCTGATATCCTATTATATTATACTGTTACTTAAAAATAATATATGTCCATTTATAAATAAGTTTTTTTGATTGACAGATAAAATTGTATGTATTTAGCATGTACAGCACGATGTTTTGAAGTATATACTCATTGTGGAATGACTAAATCTAGCTAATTAATATGTGCCTTACCTCACATGCTTGTGTGATTTGATTTAGAGGTTCAGGCATAAAGAGGAACGAGCAAAGAAGACTGAAAAGGAGTGGCCTGAGAGGTAGGAGGAAAACAAGATGAATGTTGAAGAGACAAAAAAAAAAGTGTTTCAGATTGGAGAGAATAATCAACTGCATAGAATGCTGCTGATAGGTCAATTACGACGAGAGGCTGGGCATGGTGGCTCACACTTGTAATCCCAGTACTTTGGGAGGCCAAGGCAGGCAGATCACATGAGCTCAGGAGTCCAAGACCAGCCTGGACAATGTAGCAAGACCTTGTCTCTACCAAAAAATACAAAACGATTAGCTAGGTATGGTGGTGCAATGCATGCCTGTAGTCCCAGTTACTGGGGAGGCTAAGGTGGGAGGATCACCTGAGCCCAGGAGACTGAGGCTGCGGTGAGCCATGATCATGCCACTGCTGCACTCCAGCCTGGGTGAAAGAGTGAGATCCTGTCTCAAAAAAAAATTAAGATGAGAACTGAGAATTGACCACGGGATTTGGCAGCATGAAGATATCTAGTGACATTGATAAGAGCAGTTTTGATAGAATGGTGGGATGGAAACCTAGTTGGAGTGAGTTTAGAAGAGAAAGTGAGAGGATGAAAACTGGAAGCAGTGCATATAAATAAAATTATTGTGAGGTGCTTTGCTTCAAAGCGGAGTAAATAAGTGGAGTGATAGCTAACAACAGAGAAAGGATCAAAAGAAAGTTTTTTTAAAATGGGACCGCATGTTTATATGCTGCTCAGAATGGTAGAGAGAGAAGAAAAAATTATTGGAGCAATATCTGTGAGTAGGTGAAAAAAATGAAAATTTATACACAAGTAGAAGAATGCAGACCTGCAAATTTCATCTATGGTGATAGGTAGCAAGACATACATGAATGCAGATACTAAAAGGTAAATGTAGTGGTGGGAACCTGTGGAAGTTCTTTTCTGAAGGCTTCAATTTACTCAGTAAATTAAGCAGCAAGGTCATCAGCAGAGAATAGAGCTCTGAGAGTGGAGCAGCAAAGCAAAGGTGTGAAAGGCATCTAGGAGCGTAGCTGAGGGAATGGAGTAGGGACATATAAACTGATTCTCTGAAAACATAAAGGCCCACCTGGGGCTTCAGAAAATAACTCTGTGTCCAAATCATAGGGTAGCACTGGATTGGAATAGGCAAAACCTGGAGAATGGGAGGAACACCAGTTAGGAAGCTATTTTAGTAGACACAAGAAACAACTAGAGACGGTTATCATCTAAAGTAGGGCAAGAACAGCTGGAGGACACCTGAGGACACAAATGTAACAGTTATTACAAAAGCAAAACCAATGGGATTTGGCAAGAAATTAGAAGTGAATGAGATAATCAATGAAGGGAAGACGGCCCTGTAATGTTGAGCGTAAAAAAACTGAATACGGCAATGCCACTGATGAACTAGGAGAACTATTTCAATACCGCAAAAGGTAGTAACCAAATTGTCAGCAGCTTAAAGCAACGAGTGTAATTTTTACCGATGGAGAAGAAAGATTTGAAAAGATAAAAAGTGTTAATAGTATCAAGGAATGTTTCTGTGTTTGTTGCTGTCATCATTGTTTTCAGTGATTAAGGACACCAGGTGATAAACTGAGGGGTATCCAGGTAATCAGAAAATACTAGCAATTAAAGACACAACAGAGCTTATTTGATAAAGGAAAGGAATGCTACAAACATTCTGAATGACCCCAAAGTCCAGGTTTTTAACCACTACACAATACATGCTCTGTAAAATTAAGGGTCTTGGAAAAGTAGTGTAAATTGTTTAGCTTCTAGGGAAAACTTCAGAGTTAAAGATCTTAGAGGTGGAATTATTCTAAAGGATGACACAGTCCAAGGTATAGTCATACCTATAATTAGCTAAATATATAAATGCAAAAGTCAGAGTTTAGAAAACAAGGAACTAAGAGCAAAAAACGTATTGAAGGGGCTACTAGCATAATAGCTGAAATCACCAAAATAAGTAGCAAGGGTAAAGGACAAAAGTATAGCCAGGTGCTATCATCAAGAAAGGTCAGCAGTAACAGACTTCAAAAGAGAAAAGGTTGTTTGTTGAAAGATGGTTTAAAGAAGAGAGCATGAAAGGAGCACCAGGAAAAAGGGTGCACCACAGAAGCAGGAAGAAGAGTGAAAAAGGGTAAAAGTGTCAGGACTTGTTTCAGGGGAATACCCAAAATGCCAGTTGTGGCTAGATGGAAGGAATAGTCAAGGAAAATTTTAAAGATAAAGGGAAATTTTGTTTGGATTCATTCAACAACTACCAACAAATATTTATTAAAGGCCTACTAACTCTTCTAGGTGTGGGAGATAAATCATAAGGGTAGCAGGAGAGGTGATGACAAGATGTTCCGTAGTGGGCACAGTAGGGTCTAGATTTCATTGATTCTTAACCTTTTATTTTGTTGTAAGGTGACCTTTGAAACTCCTGTGGACTCTTAAGTACAGATAAATAGACAACCACAAAAAAATGTACAGTAACATGTGGGATATAATTTTGAATGAATGAATCACCAATCAAGATCTGTAGTTCTTCTCTGGTCAAATTAACCATCGTAATATGATTTCATTCCTCATTTCTCCCCTCTCCTGCCATAAACTTCTGAATACTCCAAATATTGTATTCATTATCTAATACAGGAAATTATTTAGGCCACAAGCTATAAAACATAGGAAACATGCTAGAAAACATAGGTTGTGTGAATGCTGCTAATAGAATAAACTTGGATGAATTAATTTCTTTGTTCCTTCTATTGTTACTCTCTACCCTCCCAAGTCTATTTCATATACCCAACAAGAGACCTTGTGCTGTTTTCAGCAGAGGACATAGGCCTCTTTGGCTTTGTAGAAACAGACACACAAATCAGTTAGTTGAAAAACTGACTCGATGTCCTAGAGACTACTAAACAGTAGGAAACAAAGATAAATTAAACTGCCTCTACTTTTAGGAGCTCACAGTGGAAGAGATAGACAGGTAAAGACATTTTTGCCAAGAGAAAAGAAAAATAAGGATACTTTTGCTAATAGTTTGGTTATATCAAGTTTCTGGTCTCTTCTTTATGTGATATAAACACTGTCCATACAAACAGACCTCCTTAAAACTCAGTGCTATTCCGGGCACACACATTTTAAAATTACATCAAAATTAGGGGTATAACTTACCATCATTTTTTCAAAGAGATCCAATACTTCCTTTTCTGACAAATTCAAAGATCGTTCATCATATAATGGCTGAGCTGCAGGAAACTCACTCATCGCGACTTGAGAATCAATAGGATGTTGAATAAGAGGTTTTTCTTTTTTGACAGTAGATTTTCTAAAACTTGTAATTCGGTCACGCTGCAAACAAAAATAAATAAATAAAAAGCCCTGAGAAAAAGATCAAGAACTACTAACATGAAGAATTGAAACATCAAAACGGTACTTAGTATAATACATATCATTATGGTCTTTTGACAAAATACTATTTTAAGCAGCAAGCTCCAGTTAGAGATTGTACTATTTTGAAACCCTGAAGTAGCTCTTCAGCCTCAGAACTCTGGGGGTGAAAAGTATTCTTCAAAAATAAAACTTAGTCCCTTGTCATTTCTGTTTTGCACAGCAAATAAGTGAAAAAAAAAATAAAAGTCTCGGATCAAAGTCCTGTTGGTTGTTTCAGGGAGAATGTGTCTTTGGTGGTAAATTTGGAACTATGAAAAAAGAGAAAGAAACTAAAAAGAGCTACTGATATCCAATTCTAAGAGAAAATTATGGTAATGTTTTTCTCCTTCAAAGTTGCAAAAATTGTGACAAGTATATATGAATAATCTGTCAGTGTAGCAGTAGAATGGTTAAGAGCATGGACTCAAGACAGATTACTTGGGTTTCAGTCCAAGCTCTGCCATTTACTGGCTGAGTAACCCTGTGAAAGTTACTTGGTCTCTCTGTTTCCTCATCTCTGAAATAGGGATAATGATATTACCTACACAGTAGGGTTATTGTGAAATTTAAATAAGTTAATATGTTTATTGCACTTAACTGCTATTTATTATTGTTGTTACTATTATTATTTTCCCCCAGCGTTTTCTTCCCTAAAATGTTGGACCAATGAGGAAGTAAAACAAAGATAAAAACATCACCTTTTCCATTTACTGGAAATATAATAAACAGAAATTTCTTATTCCTACAAATATTATGAAAAACTTGCTATTTTATGGATATTGACTTCGAACCATTGATTCCATGTAAAATCTCTAATTAATTAGCTTGCTATTTCACATAAAGTGAGTTAATGACTTCAGTTGCATGTAATTAGGATATTCTATTTTAAACCACAAAACATGGGACATCAAAAGTTAGTAATGTGCATAAAACTGAATGAACTCAGTTTTATTATGGTTTCTGTTAGGAAGCACATGCACACCATCAAGTTCACATTAAACAAGCAGACATGTTAAATATCAGGACCGTGTATCTTCACCACCATGTTACCAGAATCCTTATATAATTACTTCAACAATACAAAGAGCATCACAGAAGTTATTACCATAGCTTATGTAAAAGTATGTGAACTCATTAATGAGCATACCTTTATTTTATTACTTCAAAGAACACTTTTTTAAAACCAAAAAGTATACTTTGAAAGAAATGTGAGCAGTTTTAAGCAGCTTATTTAGGATTACAAAAGTAATTTGAGTACATGGTTGCTGACAAAGAGACGATATAAATCATAGTATTTTAGAGCTGAGAAGAAACTTGAAAAATAATCTAAACCAATCCCCTCATTTCCCAGAGAAGGTGACTTTCCTAAATCCACCAGTCCCTGGTTCCTAACTCAGTCTTCACATTAACTTAAGATTCATTTCTTCTAATCACCTTGAACTACATTTTCACATTTTAACTTTTTGAGGGAAATTGTTGGTTTAGTTATATAGTATATCTTCAAACAACTAAAGAAAAAAGTAATCCAAAATAAGCTGAGGATATATTCAATAGTCAAATTTCACTAAAAATATGGTGGACATGAAAGCATTTAAATATGCAACTGACCATTAAATCAACATATCTCTTCTCTTTCCCTTCATATCACTTAATATTTACTTTTCCAGCACTAGCCTTTTTACTGAGTAGCATTAATAACATATATATTTGATCTTCCACTGTGTCTTTCACTTTTTCTAGAAAATTAGCTTTTGATTTCAGCTATACCTTGGTAAGAAAATGTAGTTGGCCAGGCAGTGGCTCACGCCTGTAATCCCAGCACTTTGGGAAACTGAGGTGGGTGGACCATGAGGTCAGGAGTTTGAGACCAGTCTGGCCAAGATGGTGAAACCCTGTCTCTACTAAAAATACAAAATTTTCCGGGCTTGGTGGTGGGCACCTGTAATCCCAGCTACTTGGGAGGGTGAGGCAGGGGAATTGCTTGAACCAGGGAGGTGGAGGTTGCAGTGAGCCGAGATCGCGCCACTGCACTCCAGCCTGGGCGACAGGGCGAGACTCCGTCTCAAAAAAAAAAAAAAAAAAAAAAAAAAAAGAAAATGTAGTTAAGCCACATACCTTCATCTCCTTTGAGCACTATCATTACTTTACATTATTTGTAAATAGGTAACTTCACATAGGAAAAAAAAAATTGTCAATGCTTAAAATACCATTTTTTACAGTTTAGCTATAAAAGGGTATATTTAAATTTTGAGCCCATAACTTTTAATAAGATATACTATGACAAATTCAGCTTTAAAAACTGGTTTTTAAATTTAGTAGCACACATCTGACCAACATAGTGAACTTAATTTCCTTTCTAATGGAAATTAATTTCCTCCAATATTAATGTTTAATATATTCACAATTTATTTGGCCATCAACAAGGGAAGCATCTGTGTTTTCCAGAGTTTAGATTCACATGGAGATTTTAGAAAACTTTTGGTTAAGGTAAATATCAGGAGGATGATATGAAAATTCTGTTGGGATCTCATATAATTGTTTATGTTAATATTCGAAAAGGAAGTCACTGAATTGACAATTACTCCATTCTACTATACTTTATAAATATCCAGACATTTCATATCTTACATATATCAATGCTTTTATGTCCACCCATTTTAATAAAAAGGCAACATGCATAAGTAATATAATAACATGCTAAGATCACCTTACCACATCATCTGCCAAAGTTTTTATTTGAATGTTCTATTAAAACCAAAAAGAAACAAACAAACAAAAAAAACAATCAGATAAGAGAAATTCATAAATCAAACAATAAAATAATTTAATAATTTTCATTTTTATTAACTGTAAACAGTCAAAAAGAATCAGAAAGTTCAAACATATAAACAATATATTCTTTAAATAAAAAACTTTTTAATGATTAAAAATGAAGGTTTGGCAAAGGTGTATATATTTGTTTTTAAATATGGCTCCCAAGGTCCCAAATCAGATCCAGATCAGACGTCACTACACAGTGCTGAAATGTAAGAAAAGATACCACAAAATCATAAGTCCTTGCATGTTATATAGAAGTTTGGAAATGAATCCTCAAGTTAAGATACCTAAATTTAAAAAACAACAACATGTACAATAGGAAAAATGTCACATTTAACAAGAATGAAATATAATGAAACAGCTTGGCCTAAGAACTGTGTTACTCCTGATGGATATTTAAAGGACACTTTTATAAATATGCTAAATAAAATTGAACTTTTTTTTTAAAACTATCCTTATAAATAAATTAGAAATATTTTCAAAATATTCTAAATAAAATTGAACTTATTTGAACACAAAATTGAATATATATGAGCAACGTTATTTGAAGAATTGGAGTACAGCAATACTAAAGCAATACCAAACAATGTAGTTATCTTCCAGGATTCACGGAATAGTTCAAGACCTTATAATAATGTATGATGAGCATGAAATATAGTTTTTATTATAAATATGTTGAGGTGCCAATTGGGGTGTGATTAGGAAAGAACCAGATTTTTTAAAATTGTCTGTTAGAAATTGAATTTAATGTTCTGCCAGATCCTATACATTTATTTCTTACAACAGAAGCTGAATAATGTGTATCAACTTGGTCATGCACACTAAAAAACATAGGGTCTTCTCACTGTGGGGAGGATTCCATTATGAGTTTTAAGTAAATGAAAATTGCTTGGATCTCAGAAAATTGTCTTCAAATACCACTAACCCAATGCTATTAAAGACCATCCTCCCCACATCAGCTGGGGCAAATATACTATTCTATGTATAACTCTTTTTTTTTTTTTTTCCTACTTTTAATCCACTGATTCCCTCAGGGATCTAAACTTCTAATCTCTATACCATGTCTTCATCACATCCTCCTGACACAAACCCCAATCAATCTTTACTGCCTAGGAAAAAAGTGGGAATTATTTATATCAGAACTGAAACCACTTTAAGAAGGATAAATTCACCCTGCAACTCTCTTACCAGGTATTTTCTCCTTAATTTTTCTAGTGGGTTATAGAAAACTATTTTAAACACAATGGCCAATTTCATGATTTCCTGCAATACCAAATCAGAGAGAAAATGATAAAGTATCAAAAGTACCTCAACTAACACTGCTACCATCCCTATATGTGCTTGTCCACCTGGGTTTTTGAGACAGATTATACAGTTCTTCATGCAACTACTGCTTTCCTTCTCTTCCCATGTTTTGGGGTTATAAACTCCAGGCTGGAAACCCATCTGTATCTCCAAAGCAAGAATGTAAATGAAGGGAAAATACTTTTCGCTTTAGTCAAATTATCTAAGTTAAGGTACACATATGTCTAAAATGTTTGAAATCTGTATCTCAATTGAATACATGTTGACAGCTTAATCATGGGAGACAGACACAAGAAAAAAAGTATTGCTAGCAATATTTTCACTTGGTCCTTCTCCTCCCCTCAGTACTCTTCTTTGGAATTAACATACTTTTTGTCTATAGTAAACCACAGAGTATAGAGGTAGAAACTATTCGAGTTAGATGGAATCTGAGATAATCTAGTCAAAGTCTCTCAATTTACAAACAAGAGGGTATCGTTTGTTAGTGGCTCCGCCTGCATTCCACTTGTCTAGGTTTAAGATTTCCACATCATGTTCTCCTTCCTCTCCTTCATTTCCAATAGCCAAGCAGCTATCGAGTCCCATGATAATCATTCTGCAGTCTGCAAAGATGTGGTTCAAGCCACCACCAGCTCTTAACTAAATTTCTGTAGTGACTTCCTAATCTATCTCCTTGCTTCCACCTTTGCTCTCCTACAGTTAATTTTGAACACAGCTGACAAAGTGATACTGTGAAAACTGAAGTCACATCATGTCACTCCTTGACTCAACACTTTCCAAGGGCTATTTTCCCTCCTAGTGCAAGTCAAAGTCATTACAATGACCTACAAGGCCCTACTGATCTGTACACTCTCCATATCCCTCTGACCTCATCTCCTACTACTCTCCCTTCATTCCCCCAGCTCCAGTCACACTGACCCCCTCACAGCTCCCCAGTGAGGCAATAAGCCACATGCACTGGCTCTTCTCTCTGCCTGGAATGCTCTTTTTCCGTGGTCCATATGGCTTACTCCCTCATCCTGCCTTCAAGGTTTTGCTCAGTGAGGCCTACCCAGGCCACCCTATTTCAAATGGAAACATCTGCCTCCCTCCACACATTCCTGGCACTCCTGAACAAGATTTAGCACATTCTAACATAGTCTATAATTTACTTCATAATCATTATCTTGGTCTGTTTTTCCAACAAAAAATATACGCTCCACAAGGACAGGGATCTTTGCCCATCTGGTTTAGGGATGTAACCCTAATGCCTAAAGCAGTGTCTGGCACATTGAGGCTCAATAAAGAGTATGAATGACTATCATACTCCCTCCTGTTCATAAATATTCAATGCCTCCTGATGACCTATAAAGATGAATATCCTTAATATGGAATTCAAAGCCCTGTATGTTTCAGCCCTAGGCTACTTTCTACTTCTTCCCTTATGACCCCTATTCTACAGAAAACAAAAATTAAAATCCTCTTCCCAATGCATACTCCCATGATGTCCTGTTTGTGCCCCTGCTGTTCCCTTTGATTGGGAATGTCCATTTTGCTATATACATTTCTAATTCTAAAGCTGCCCTTGAATTGAAAGTTTAGTTGTTAATAAACCAAATGTGGACCCCGGTCAAAAATAATACTGGAGAAGGAGTACGCTTTGTTTTATTCTTAAAGAATTTTTTTTTCCTAACAGGCAACAAGAATGATAGAGTACCCCAAGGCACATAGGAAATTATACTTATGTAAAAAATTATCTTAACTACTTGTGATAGAGAAACATAAAGAAAAACACACCGCTCCTGATTTCTTGATTTGTAAATTTCATTCAACTAGAGTGGATATCCTGTATAACCACATACATTTAATACAAATATTTTCTCAGATTTCCCTCATGTAAAAATCTGCTTTCATAAATATAATAATACTATTTAAAGCTCTTCGTTATAACTGTTAAGAAAAAAGAACAAATATGGTCTATCAAAATGGAAAATTTTTAAGCAGATATGAACAGGCTGAATTTCAGAAGGGGTAATTTTTAGCCATTGTACACTAAACATGTATCGAAATCATTGTATAAGTTACGATTAAATGATTTGCAAACAAAATTAAAGCATTTCTGCCTCACAATTTTTTTTTTTTGAGACGGAGTCTCGCTCTGCCGCCCAGGCTGCAGTGCAGTGGCGCAATCTTGGCTCACTGCAAGCTCCGCCTCCCAGGTTGACGCCATTCTCCTGCCTCAGCCTCCAGAGTAGCTGGGATTACAGGCGCGCACCACCACGCCCGGCTAATTTTTTGTATTTTTAGTAGAGACGGGGTTTCACTGTGTTAGTCAGGATGGTCTCAATCTACTGACCTCGTGATCCGCCCGCCTCGGCCTCCCAAAGTGCTGGGATTACAGGCGTGAGCCACCACGCCCGGCCTTCTGCCACACAATTATCTTTCTATATTAGTCAAAAAAGAAAGGTATAAAAGGACTTGAGAATAACAACAGAAACACCAAAAAACTTTTTTTCATTTATAATGATGCTCTTCCAGAACAAGCTCTCAAAATTCATTTATGTGGATGGGTGCATCTCTCTCACACCACATGCAAGTAAACATGGATTCACTCCTTTGTACAAACACTACAGAGCTACCATGGAGTTAAAAAATTCAGAAACAAAAATGACCCCCCCCCCCCAAAAATCTTTATTAGAGTCATACCCCTGAATTAAAAGCACTGATTAAAGTCATTTTCATAAGTTTTTATTATGCAAATCTAATGATCATGCTCATTACAATGAGGGCATATTGTACCAATAAGTATAGTGACCATATATTTTCATTAAAATCAACTCTGGAAAAGCAATAAGACTGTGCATTAGTCAATCAGAGTTTATTAAACTTCATTTATGATCAGCTATATTAAATATGACTTAGCACAGTATTATATGAATATTGTATAACTATAAAAGTATCACTCCAGAGTCTCAACCCCTTAAGACTAAGAGAAATGGCTGACTTACTTATAAACTCTAATGCTGAAGTTGTGATTGCAATGCAAGAGTCATTATTGTAAGAAAATTAAGTTTTAATTTTCTCAATCAGGCAGAAATTAACAAAAACAGCAAGATGTAAAGATTCAACTCTCTTATGGCTGTTACATGGTAATACAATGTATTATAAACATCATGAAATTGGACAACTAAATTGCATATAATTCAAAAGTCTCACCATCAACTCAAAAACATATTCGCACTATTTGACTATTTTCTTCTCTTTTAAATAAAATGCATTAAGTTGGCCATTACAATAGAGATGAAGGGTCAACTCTTCACCTTCCTTAAGTTTCTCGAGTTCCAAGAATGGCAGGTACAATAGGACACAAAAAACAACCTTCACTTCAGCTGAACAAATATTTAATCATCTACTACGCACCTGTTTGTCAGGCCTCTGGGCCCAAGCTAAGCCATTGCATCCCCTGTGACCTGCACGTATACACCCAGATGGCCTGAAGTAACTGAAGAATCACAAAATAAGTGAAAATGGCCTGTTCCTGCCTTAACTGATGACATTCCACCACAAAAGAAGTGAAAATGACGGGTCCTTGCCTTTAACTGATGACACTGCCTTGTGAAATTCCTTCTCCTGGCTCATCCTGGCTCATAAAACTCCCCCACTGAGCACCTTGTGACCTCCTCTCCTGCCCGTCAGAGAACCCCCTTTGACTGTAATTTTCCTTTACCTACCCAAATCCTGTAAAATGGCCCCACCCCATCTCCCTTCACTGACTCTCTTTTCGGACTCAGTCCACCTGCACCCAGGTCAAATAAACAGCCTTGTCGCTCACACAAACCTGTTTGGTGGTCTCTTCACACGGACACGAGTGACACAAGTGAAACTGTTGAGTACTGGGCACTGGGAATACAGTGGTAAACAAGGTAAGCATGCTCTCTTCCTTTAAGGAGGTTACACTCTAGTTGAAGATCAGAAGAATGAAAGACCAACACAATATAAAGCTTCTGAGAGCTCTGATATGGTAATACTCTGTTATAATCTCCGTATGTTTTCCAAGTCAGAAAGGACCTTGAGAAAGGTAATCAACATCAACCAGTGATTCAGGGTTTGATTTCTCTGATATCCCTGCCCAATCCCTATTCAGATAAGCAGCAGTCACAGAGGGAAGTAGTTACTATTCAAAGGCCTGCCTTCCAACTTTTCAGACCCTATACTCACTCCTGAACTTTAAAAGCCAGGATGACCAATCCAAACAACTCAAGGCCAGTCACCTGGTAACCAAGCTGAACATTCTGTTCAGGCATTCAAATGCTTTATTATAAAGATATTTTGTGTTAGTTGAGTACCTCTCAATTGTGTTTAATTTCACCAAGAAAGCAACGTCTAATTTTACATTTAGAACTAAGTTCAATGTACAGGTTTGAGTCTAAGATGACCTTTGAGAAAACAAATTTTCGCTTTTGCAATCACTGAACTATTTACTGTGTGTACTTAAAATTACTTCCAAACATTCTTTCATCTCCTTTCTAAAAGTAAGAGTCATTTTCAGATACCTACACTTCATCTTAGGCACTGTAGTCCTCTATCACAATTAGCACTTAAGAATAGATGCTAGATCAAGTTGTGGTATGCCAGGCACTGGGAGGTATGGCCCTGCCCTCGAAGCTCAAAAGCCTAGTAGTTGAGAAGATGAAGTTACAGATATGAAGTTCCAGTTCGCCACCTTACTCTGCCATTGTTAACATCTTGAACTGTGCATTTCATCATTTTAGTAGAGCAATACTTTTATATTTTTGTGACCATAAGCACACCATCTCAGAAGTACTGTCATTCAAAAGTCTCAAACTTTAACCCACCAGAGTTCTTTGCCATTACAAATCAAAATTCATTCCACCATTTTTATGACAAGAAAAAAAATCCTTTTGAGATTCTCTTCTCAAGATGCTCTTTCAATTTATAAAGAACAAAATATTTATCTAGAAGAAAACAAATATGACATCACAGTATAGGGTTTCAGTTTTCTTCACAATGCAAAAGCCTATGCTACTTCACTGGATAATTTTGACAAATCTGTCATAACAAGTTATGCTCAATCTTAAATGAATTGTCTTGCTGTAAAGCTGAATCTTGAACTGCCAGGAGGGGTGACTATGACATGGGAATCCAGTAGTCTCTGTGTGACAAACCTGATCAGCTTCAGGACTAAGGGTAAATGGTTCAGGAAATACGTCTGCCACTTAGGTCTTTAAGAATGTTCACACTAATGAATTGGTGGAAGTCACTTAGTGCCTGAATTAAGCAGAAACAATTGCAGGAATAATCCAGCTTTTAGAGTAGTAGCATCCTCTGCAGGTCTAGAATGTTTGTTTGCTTTATACTGTGAAAGGAAAATATCTTGGGCCTCTTCAAGCTGGGAACTGCCTCTCATTCTATTCAAAGTCATCCCTCTGCTCACAGAGACAGATGCATATTCTGATTGCCTCTTTTGAAAAGACTTATCGGAAACTCAAAAGAATGCAACCATCTGACTCTTACCTACCTGTGACCTGGAAGCCCCCAGTAGGGGGGCCTTACTTTGTGTTGTCTCCGCATTTCTGGATGGAACTAATGTACTTCTTACATATTGACTGATGTCTCATGTCTCCCTAAAATGTATAAAAGCAAGCTATGCACCGACCACCTTGGGCACACATCATCAGGACTTTCTGAGGCTGTCTCACAAGCGCATTGTCAACTTTGGGAAAATAAACTTTCTAAACTGAGACCTGTCTCAAAATTTGGGGGTTCACAATATTAAACCATTTCAAAAGGGGAAAAAAGTTGTGTAGACATGACAGTTCTTCTTTCTTAGACTATGAATAAAAAGCAACAGAAATGAAAAAGCTAGCTTTAGCCAAATACAAAAATTTCAAAACCCAACACAGTACTCTGTACATAACAGATACTCTTAGATCAATGATTTAGCCAAGTAGTGCTCTATAATTAATAAATAGATTTTTACCTTTTCTGTGAGAAAACGACAAATTTCTCAACCAAACCTTAATCAAGCACCCATTTTATAGCCAACACTTTATGGCACAGAGAAGTTTAAGGATTCTTCCCTTAAGGCATTTACAGTCTAACCAGGGAATAAAAACTAACCATATAGGCTGGGTGTAGTGGTGCACACCTGTACTACCAGCACTTTGGGAGGCCAAGGCGGGTGGATCACCTGAGGTCAGGAGTTCGAGACCAGCCTGACCAACATGGTGAAACCCCCCCTCTCTACTAAAAATACAAAAATTAGCCAGGCCTAATGGTGGGCGCCTGTAATCCTAGCTACTTGGGAGGCTGAGGCAGGAGAATCGCTTGAACCCAGGAGGCAGAGGTTGCAGTGAGCTGAGATCATGCCACTGCACTCCAGCCTGGGTGACAGAGTGGGACTCTGTCAAACCAAAAAAAAAAAAAAAAACTAACCATACAAAAACAAAAATAACTAAATGCTAAACTATG
>NC_045445.1:57143847-57169841 GCF_002776525.5 Piliocolobus tephrosceles
AGACAGAGTCTCGCTCTGTCGCCCAGGCTGGAGTGCAGTGGCGCAATCTCGGCTCACTGCAAGCTCCGCCTCCCGGGTTCACACCATTCTCCTGCCTCAGCCTCCCTAGTAGCTGGGACTACAAGCGCCCGCCACCACGCCTGGCTAATTTTTGCATTTTTAGTAGAGACGGGGTTTCACGTGTTAACCAGGATGGTCTCGATCTCCTGACCGCCTCGGCCTCCCAAAGTGCTGGGATTACAGGCCTGAGCCCTCCTGTCTTATCTTGACAGCATTAACTGTTATCTGAAATGATATTGTTCACTTTATTTACTTGTTTGTGCTCTTGTTTTATTTTTGTTTTGTTTTGTTTTTCTTTTGACACAGAGTCTCCCTCTCTCACCCAGGCTGGAGTGCAGGGGCGCGATCTCAGCTCACTGCAATCTCCACCTCCTGGGTTCAAGCAATTCCCTGCCTCAGCCTCCCAAGTAGCTGGGATACTGGCACCTGCCATCATGCCCGACTAATTTTTGTATTTTTAGTAGAGATGGGGTTTCACCATCTTGGCCAGGCTGGTCTCGAACTCCTGACCTCATGATCCATCCACCCCGGCCTCCCAAAGTGCTGGGATTATAGGTTGTCATCTACTTTCTAGAAAACATATTCCCTAACAGTAGAGACCTTAACGGTCTTATTCACTTTCAGATCTCTGACACTTAGAACAGTAGCTGGCACATAATATCTGCTCGAATGTTGGTAAATAAATTCATTTAAGTACAATAAGAATCCAGAGAAGAAATAGATAAATATAGCTTCATTGAGAAACTACAAAGAATTGTGGCCTAATTGTTGGGGAGGATCTGAAGAGCCACAAAGAGAGAAAGAGGGAAGTCAGACAAAAGGAGCAGCATTAACATTTTACTTCAGGGAAGTTGAGGAGAACAGACATATGAAACAACTGGTTCAAGTACAAGGGGATTAAATTTTGAATATGTAGGGTGGATTAGAGGCAGTCTTGAAAACCGCAAGGAATAGTCTAGACTAAACTGGAAAACCACTAGGGGGTTCTTATGATTTTCTGATTTGAAGACACCATTCTCCTGCCTGGAGAAAATGGTATTTTAGAAAGCTGACTTTGGGTGGCACACATATACAATCTTTGATTTGAAACCTTTCAAGCCAAACATGTCTTGGAACTCAGCATGTTTCATGTTTTAAAAAGGAATATACTAGGTGTATCATATCTTACAAAACACACTAAGCAGGATCTGGGGTAACACATTAACTCAAATGCATTCAAGTTTAAAAGGAAAACATGCATATTCCACAAAGCAGGATAAAGAGTACCTATACAGCCTTAAGAAGATTGGGGTTTGTGGCCAAATGATAAGAGTCTGTTTTCAGAGCATTCATATTTTAGAATTTCAGAAAAGGGTTGTGGACCTGTAATATTTAGAATAAACTGAAGAAGGAATCAAAGGCTAAAGGGTGGCTTGCAGAGATCAGCAAGTTGGGTCTATTCTACCTAACCAATAGTTACCATTTACTGAGCATTTATAGGCACTATGCTAAGAGCTTTAGATGCATTGCCTCATTTAAATCCTCACAATAATCCTATGTACAAGAAGGTACTGTCCTGTTTTGCTCCTCAGGAAATCAAAGTTTATAGTCATTAAGACATCTGCCTAAATCACAAAGATAATAAATTACACAGTCCAGATTAGCATTTAGGTCTGACTAGAACACGCGCTCTAGAAGCTCTATCTGTATTCTGAAATCTGTGTGCAACAGTCTTTATCAGTATAATAATACTGGTTAGAGCTCCAGCTCTTTTTCAGTCTGGGCCTTTCCATGTGCTCTTTGCTCTGCTTAGAGCACTCGCTCCATCCCACCTCACCTCTTTCTTAATCATCCGGGCATCTTCTACTCAACTGTTCTGCTCTCAGCTAAGGATACAGTTGATCCTGTTTTAGTCTCCCATGGTTCCTGAACTTCCCCTTCTGCAACACATTCCAATTATCAAATCCCAATTACCTATCAATATCAGTCTCCTGTGCAACACCATAAACTCAATGTATTAAGGACCAGGTTTTTCTCGATTCCCACTGTGTCCTCAGGTTTTTGCACTATTTCTAGCACACAGTAAGTACTCAAACCTGTGATGATTGACAGAATTGGGGCTGGGGGAGGAGAGAGACAGAGGAAGAGAGCGACAGGGAGAGAATGTGATCCAGTTGCAAGATGATAAAAACAGTCTAGGATAGGAGCAATAGAAATAGATAAGGCAGTTAGTATATATAATTTTGTTTAAAATTACACTTGTTATTGAAGCAATGTACCCAGACATATGATTGCTGTTTGTATTAAATAGAGTAATTTAAATATCTGTTATGATTACTATCTTTATAACGCAAAAACAACCTCTAAATGGCTATGATTATCACTCTGGAGATACTTCACCTCACAATGACTTGCCATCTATCTACTTCAAGTAGCATTTACAAATAACCACATCATTTAGTTTTCTGATGTAGCTGCAAAATTAATCTGACAAAACAAAATGATTCACTGCCTTAAAAATTCAAGAGTATAAATTGCCGAAAACTGAAAATTATACCTGAGTTGTGAACAAGGTATTATTGTAACATATTTTTTGTAGGAAAAATCACATAAAAGTCATAGAGTGATTTAAGTTAACTTCACTATTAGTACTTTTAACTGATAGTCTTGAATTTGCAAACAATCCCCAATTCAGGAATGAGTCATGTCTCAAAGTTCACTTGTATAGCAGTTGTTTAGCTCTTGGAACACATGTATCCAAAGGTGTAACCCATAAAAAATCATTTCCAGAGTGAAAGTAGACAAACTTCTCCACATGGAAAACAAAAACAGCTCATTTACTCACACAGGAAGAACTTTACAAATCACTGAATATTATATCAAATATTTAAAGTGTAAAAGCTTAAGCAGAATGTGATTATATGGTGAACAAAAATAATTTTCAGAAAATTTAAAAAGTGTTTTTGGAAAAATCTAGTATTGTAAATTATTCAATTTTATAAACTTCATTTTTCCCCCCAATGGGCTTCAGATTCTATGCTGAGTAGTGATAACTCTGAGAAAACCTTTTGTCTCGTAATGTTCCTTAAATAGTTTTTTACTTAGTTTTAATTTGGATAAGAGATTCTTTCTCAAGATAGTGACAGAAATTGTCAAAATAATAAATAACACATTGCAGGAAAATATCATTTATGTCACTGTGTTTTACAAATAATATCATAATGAATTAACAGGTAGTTTTAATTTTTTTTGCCTTTTTATGATTTTGGGCAAAGCAACACTTGTATCTGTTTATACTGATAGATCTCAAATTTCTTCTACTCTGTGTTTTTCACGATGGACTCTTCACTGTATTTAAATAATTGAAGTGGAGCAAGAGTTGCAAATAAATCAGCAACTATACTTAGCCCCTGAAGTCTCTTAAGTATTAATCACTGATCAGTTGCAATATAAAAAAGATGAGCTGTACGTCCCTTTGCCTGAAAACTCACAAGCAACCCAAGCACTAACCCTTATAATGACCCTTATACACATACAGGTCAAAGCAAATTATTCAGATTTTTCTTTTCTCTTTTAATTGATATCATGAATCACAGTGATTTTTAAGTCTAAAGATTTTGATGTAGAAAACTTTTTTTTTCCTTTTCATCTAGATGTTAAGACAATAGTGATGTATTTTATATAATCAATATGCAGATCACGGTTTGCATAAACCCGTTAAATATGAAGTGGCTGTTAACCTTGCCTACAACTCTTTGACTTTGTTGATGCCAACAAAGGCTTCAAACCAGCAAAATGAAGCCCTTTCATAGGGGCTCCTTAAAACCAATGACAGATACATATTGTATCTCTGCACGTAAGACTCCTGCCATGTCAAATCTACCAATAACACTCAATGTGTATGAGAGGTCTTCTTTGAAAACAGAGAAAGTCTGAATTATGAGGATAAATTTGAGACGGTCTAAACTTCTTTTAATAGCATTCATTCAAGTTTCCATTTTCCTCACTGCTGCATAATTTGGTTTTATAACAGTTTGCCCAATTAGTGACTGGGTAGGTTGAACTTAAATGTTACTATGAAGCTGACAGAATGATTTATAGTCAGTAGATCATTGAAAAACAAATATAGATACGCTTAAAAATTTATAGAATTAGCCAAGTGTGGTAGTTCACACCTGTAATCCCAGCACTTTGGGAGGCCGAGGTGGGCGGATCACTTCAGGTCAGGAGTTCAAGACCAGCCTGACCAACACAGTGAAACCCTGTCTCTACCAAAAATACAAAAAAATTAGCCATGCGTGGTGGCAGGCGCCTGTAATCCAAGCTACTCGGGAAGCCGAGGCAGGAGAATCACTTAAACCCAGGAGGAAGTGGTTGCAGTGCGCCGAGATTGCGCCACTGCACTCCAGGCTGGGCGACAGAATGAGACTCCGTCTCAAAAAAAAAAAAAAAAAATTATAGAATTACTCTTACGGGGTTACCGTAAGTTCTGGCCCCACATTACTGTGTCAGTACCATAATCATAGCCAAGTTTTTAAATAAAATTCCTAAATTAACTTATCTTCAATTACTATTCTATTTGCTAATAATGTTAAACTTATTTTCAACAAAATGACCTATTTAGTAGCCGTAATCAATACTACTGAAGTTTTCTACATACATGGGCCCTTTATAGCCCTGATGAAACATATGGAGTTAGTTCTGTCACTACATTTTCTTACAGAAACAAAGTTCTCAATGATGGTCGAATTCGCAAATCAGCTTTAAAAAACCTTACTAAAATCCTATAAAAATCTATAATACACCTTCAGAGTCACACTGGTAGTAAGTAGTATTCCAACTCCATTCTCCTTTGAAACAGTTTCTGTAGAAAATACACATTCTAACACAGGGTGTAAAAAACTTGGTTTTTCCTTGCTACAGGCAGGACTGGCTATACTAGTGATGGTACATAAAGGGACAGAAGAGAGACAGCCACTTATTTCAACATAAGACTTCAGAGAGTAACCACAGAAGACATCATTCCATATCAAGCTTCTTAGGTGTCTTAATTGGGAAACAAGGGGCAATTTATTCCTTCTATTAAAAAAATTGCCCTGGCATCTAAACTCCTTCATAAACACTGCCTCTGGAGTACTTACAGTGAATTTGTTCAAGAACTTAAGTCAAACTTGACCCACCAGGTTAAAAGGTCTCTTCATTTTCAGGTATTCACTGAGCTATGAGTATCTCAAATTTCATAAACCATACACAAGCACCCGCCTACTTGAGCTTTAAATAGCGATCACCTTTTTTAGGAAGGCACTAGAATGACCTCTCCCCGTCTCCATTAATAGCATAAGAGAATGTGCTAAGACTGGCATTTTCTTTCACATGAAATGCAGAAATGAGACTATATGTAGACTCAAAGCTACAAACATAACTGAATATGAACACGTAACCCACAGATATTGAAAGGGCGACACAGTTTTAAAACTTAAAAGTTACGATGCAATGTCAGTCGCCAGTAGCCAACAATGTAGAGTGCTTCCTGAGCTACAATATGCTTGAAAAAACCTGGAAACACCAAAAAAGTGGAATTTTTTTTATTACTCCCAAGGTTTGAGTTCGAACCTTGATTATAGAATTTATCATAGTGCGATAATTTCTCACTAGAATGTATGAATTTCCTAAGGCAGGAAGTGGGTCTTCTACAGTTTTGTATATATTACATAAATGGGTTAAAGATGGCCTCTGTATATTGGCCTTATGTTGTTTACTTCTTCACAGCAGGATAAGACCCATTAGCTCAAAGCCCACCTCAAATTGCTACATATCCAATTATTTTAAATGTAGCCCAAACAAACCAATTTTTAGCCATTAGAGCCTGCCTGGTTTGCATACACTGCTGCAGCCACACAGCAACAAGTCAAGGAAATACAGTAGAGGAAGGGAAGGAAACAGGGACAAGGGAAGAGAGAAGGAGGGAACGAATGAATGAATGAGAGTCTCTCTCTCACTTTTATTTTTTCTGAGACGGAGTCTCACTCTGTTACCCAGGTTGGATTGCAGTGGTACAATCTCGACTCACTGCAACCTCCACCTCCCAGGTTCAAGCAATTCTCCTGCCTCGGCCTCCCAAGTAGCTGAGATCACAGGTGCCCGCCACCACGTCCAGCTAATTTTTTGTATTTTTAGTAGAGATAGGGTTTCACCATGTTGGCCAGGCTGGTCTCAAACTCCTGATCTCAGGTGATCCGCGCACCTTGGCTTCCCAAAGTGCTGGGATTACAGGCATGAGTCACTGCGCCCGGCCGAGAGTCTCTTTAAATGCCATATTGTAGACATGAATACCTAACAGGAAACTATGTCAATTTATAATTTGTATATTAAAAAGAAAAAAGCTCGAACTAAAGAGAGAGCATCACTACTATTAGTACTACTATTTATGAAATTCACTGAGCACCTTCTGTGTGCCAGGCATTGTTTTTAGTTCTCTGATTTAATTAATTCCTAAAACAAACCTGTAATGTAGCTATTATTATTATTCCCATTTTTCTGATTAGGAAACCAAGGCATACTGAGGTAAAAACAGAACCATATGATATAATGTTCTCTGTCCTGTATGCAGCATCATGGTTCCAGCAGCAAATACACCTTCACAAAGTAAACAGCAAACACAGTACTATGGTATGATGTATGATCCATCATAGTAGAGATGGAAGCACCTCAACATATTCAATAGGTCCCTTGGTTGAAAACCGTTGAAGCTGTTTGACCTGACATCTTAGATCATTTACATAGTTTACTTTCAGAATTTGAGCAAAGGCTATGGAGCACAAAGGTCATGTGTCTCCTACATCACTTTACATAAACTTAGCTTGGGTATAAAAGCTGTTAAATTTATTTGCAAACACAGACTTTGTGTTCATTAGTCAGCACTTGACTAGCCAACTGTAAAATAGAAAATAGTCAGTAAGCAACAAATGCACTCTCATGGGCATATACCAGAAGATTTTCCCATGGTATTTGCATTTTAAAACTATAGAAGGAAAATGACATGAAATAAATGCTAATGATGTCTGCAAAGTGAACTTTCAGTTTGGATTTACATTAAAAATATTTATCCTATGTATTTAAATTACATGACAAGAAGATTAGGTACACCCATAATACATAATAAATCTTTAAACAAACATAAAAACTTCCTAGTTTCTGCTTTCTTCTACCTAATTTTAGTTCCAGTAACATGCAAAATGAGTGTATTAACTTAATCCCTCAGGTACTTGATGATTTCAAGATAAACTCTGGAGACAGCTAACAACAAAAAAATTCATTTTCTTTGACCTAGCTTTGTCAAACAGAAGTTTCTCTCCAGTTCCAGTAAGAAGGTAGAACCATAGGTCTAACAGTCCTACTGAATGGAATCAGGACAAGGAAAACCAGTACAGAATGAGGTCACATGTATAATATGTTACTAAAAAGATACCTAGTCTCTACATCTCATATGTTTTAATTAGATCATTCTAGGGTACAGTTTTATTGGGGAGGGATTAGAATTGAAAACAAATCGGAAAGGCTTCAGAAATATCCATTTATAACTGAGTGGTTTGTTGCAAGCTCTCTGGAAGTATATTTATCACAAGTAAAATCCATCAAATTGATGGGACGTTTTCTGCCAAAATCCATGTTGATGTGACTATCCAGCACAAATATTAATATTTGTTCTTACTGAACAGTGACTTGAATTTTCTTCTGGCTTCTCTTCTCCCTGCCAGCATGACCAATGAGAATGCTCTAGCTTAAAGAACATACAAAGTTATGCTAATAAAATAATCCCCAAACTATATTATGTATTTGAAGTATTCTGAAAAGGTTTAGCTAAATTTTTCCAATAATCAAGGGTGAAAATACCTTAAGCATCATGTGACAAGGCAAAACCTAGATGCTGCTTACTGAAGAGAGATTGAGAAGTATGCTCTCAATCTCTTCAAGTATAAGTAATAAACTGTACGGTTCTTGTTAGTACCAAAATTCTGTATCTGTGCTATATTTTTAATAAAAATACAATATGTGCTTGAGCTGGAGCCTGTGGTATGTGAACCCAGGAGGATGGAATTTTGACCAAGGCTGGAGAGATTTTTGTAATAAACAACAGGCAAGGAAAAGATATCACATGACCAGAGAAACAGTAATTAGAAGGGAAAATGTTTGGAAACTGAAAGAAGCTATATGTACACAGTTTTTAAGGACGAATGAAGTTCAGTAAAGAAAATAATTGCCAGATAACTATTAAGCAAAGTAAAAGGAGACTGTCAGATTGAGGTTAAGATAATTATTCAGTAACCAATTTTGACCTGAATCTAATAGATTATACCTGGAGTCTAAGCAAGAAAGTTGGAAGGGGTTGGTTAACGTTCAGCCATGATTAACCAGATGCTCAGGTAGAAGGGTAGAAAAGTAAAAGAGATTTGTAAAAATCCCAATCACTTTAATTAACCATGTCAAGCTGGTTTTTGTATTTTCGTTTTTTACTTTTTTGTTTTTGCTGCATCCCTATCAAAATACCAATGACATTCTTCACAGAAATTTTTTTTTAATGGTAACTGTTATACAGAACCACCAAAGATACAGAATAACCAAAGCTATGCTGAGAAAAAAGAACAAAACCAAAAGAATCAGATGACCTGACTTCAAATTATACTATAGAGCTATAGTAACCGAAACAGCATGGTACTGGCATAAAAACAGACACTGAGACCAGTGGAATGGAATAGAGAACACAGAAATAAATCCATAAATCTACAGTGAACTCATTTTCAAAAAAGGTGCCAAGAACATACATCGGGTAAAGGACAGTTTCTTCAATAAATGTAATGGGAAAACTGGATCTCCATATGCAGAAGAAAGAAACTAGACCTCTGTGTCTCTCCATATACAAAAATGAAATCAAAATGGATTAAAGACTTAAATCTAAGAACTCAAATTACGAAACTACTACAAGAAAACACTGGGGAAGGTCTCTAGGACATCAGACTAGGCAAAGATTACTTGCATAATATTCCACAAGCACAGGCAACCAAACCAAAAATGGTCATATGAGATCACATCAAATTAAAAAATCTTCTGCACAGCAAAGGAAACAATCAACAAAGTGAAGAGACAACCCACAGAACAGGAGAAATATTTGCAAACTACCCATCTGACAAGGGATTAATAACCAGAATATGTAAGTAGCTCAAACAACTCTATACAGAGAAAAAAAACTAATAATCCAATTTTAAAATGGACAAAAGATCTGAATAGATGTTTCTCAAAAGAAGACATACAAATGGCAAACAGGTATATGAAAAGGTAGTTAACATCATTGATCAGGGAAATGCAAATCAAAGTTACAAAGATATCATGTTACTCTCAGTTAAAATTGCTTTTACCCAAAAGATAGTCAATAACAAATGCTGGCAAGGATGTGGAAAAGAGGGATTCCTCGTACACTGTTGGTGGGAATCTAAATTAGTACAACCACTATAGAGAACAATTTAGCAGTTTCTCAAGAAACTAAAAATAGAAGTACCATATGATCCAGCAATGCCACAGCTGAGTATATACCCAAAAGAAAGAAAATCAGCATATTAAAGAGATAGCTGCTCTCTCATGTTTATTGTGACACTATTCACAACAGCCAAGATTTGGAAGCAAGCTAAGTATCCATCAACAGATGAATGGATAAAGAAAATGTGGCGGCCGGGTACAGTGGCTCACGGCTGTAATCCCAGCATTTTGGGAGGCCAAGGCGGGTGGATTACCTGAGGTCAGAGGTTCGAGACCAGCCTGGCCAACATGGTGAAACCCTATCTCTACTAAAAATACAAAAATTAGCTGGGTATGGTGGCACGTGCCCGTAGTCCCAGCTACTTGGGAAACTGAGACAGGAGAATCACTTGAATGTGGGAGGCAGAGGTTGCAGTCTGCTAAGATCACGTCACTGCACTCCAGCTTACGCAACAGAGTGAGACTCCATCCAAAAAAAAAAAAAAAAGAAAAAGAAAATGTGGTACATATATACAATGGAGTACTATCCAGCCATAAAAAAGAACAAGATCTTGTCATTTATAACAGCACAGATGGAAATGAAGGACACATTAAGTGAAAAAAAAGCCAGGCGCAGAAAGACAAACATTGCATGTTCTCACTTATTTGTGGGATCTAAGAAAATTAAAACAATTGAACTCATGGTGATAGACAGTAGAATGATGTTTACCAGAGGCTGGGAAGTTGGAGAATGAGGTGTGGGGATGGCTAATTGGTACAAAAAAAAGTTAGATTGAATAATTAAGATCTAGTATTTGATAGCACTATCAAGTGACTACAGTCAACAATAGTTTATTGTATATTTTTTAAAAAGTAAGAGTATAATTGGATTGTTTGTATCAAAGGATGAATGCTTGAGGTGATGGTTAGCCCATTTCCCCCAATGTGATTATTATACATTGTATGCCTGTATCAAAATATGTCATGTGACCATATATATCTATATATAGATAGATAGATAGATATATCTCTCTACTATGTACCCACAAAAATTACAAATTAAAAAACATATAAACCAGTGATTCCCAAGAACCCAAAGAACCCCAGCACAAGAAATATGAAGAAAAGTACACCAAGGCACATCTTAAGTTACTGAAAGCCAGTGTGATAAAGAAAAAATATTAAAAGCAGCCAGAGGGGGTGGGGGAAAGACCCGTTATATGAAAGGATAAAAGATAAACCATGCTAACACTAGTCAAAAGAAGGTTAGAATGACTATATTAATATCAGGCAAAGTGGATTTCACAGCAAAAAAAAAAAAAAAAAAAAAACACCTGATATAAAAAGGGTCATTTCATAATGATAAAGGGGTCAATTATCAGGAGGATATACAATCCTAAACAGTTATGCCTGTAATAACAGAGCTTCAAAACACACGAAGCAGAAACAGAAAACTACAAGGAGAAACAGACAAATCCAGAGTAACAGTCAGACTTCAATGCTCTTCTCTCAATAATTGATAGAACAAGCAGACAGAAAATCAGCAGGGATATGGAGGACCTGAACAAGACTAGACCCAACAACAGAAGACTACATATTTTTTTGTCAAGTGCACATGGAACATTTACCACAAAACAAAGTCTCAATAAATGTAAAAGTATTCAAGTCATACAAAGTATATTTTCTGACCACAGCAGTCTTTAGAAATCAAAACCAAAAGATTTCTACAAAATCCCCAAATAATTGGAAAATAAACAATACTTCTAAGTAAATGATGGGTCGAAGAAGAAATCAAAAGAGAAATTAGAAAATTTTTAAACTAAGTAAAATTAAAATCACAAAATAGAAGTATTTGTGGGACACCAAAAAGCAATAATTAGAGGGGAAATTTCTAAAAATGAATGCCTATATTATAAAATATAAACTTAAGTTCTCAAATCAATGACCTTCGCTGTCACCTTAGGGAAATAGAAAAAGAAAAGTAAACGAAACTCAAAGTAAGCAAGCTAAGAGAAATAATGGGTCAAATTTAAATCATGAAATATCAAAATATAGAAAAATAAAACCAAAAGTTGCTTCTTTGAAGATCCATAAAACTGATAAACAATGAGAGAAGACCCAACACTATGGCTTTACTGGGGTGCTCTAGTAAACATCAATTCTACAGCAACTCTTCCAGAAAACTGATGAATGTGCAAACGGATTCTCAGTTTGGGGATGGAAGAGAGGGATGGGAGGTAACCAAGAGGTATAACCCCTTTGAGGGTGATGAATATGTTCACTGTCTTGATTGTGAGGATGGTTTCCACATATGCAAAACTTAGCAAACTGTAAACATTAAGTATGTGCAGCTTATTGTATGTCAATTATATTTAAACAATAAAGCTGCCTAAATAAACAATACATAAGAGACTATACATCAGGAACTAACTTATTTCCATTATAAGGTATGAAGATAATATAAGGATTGAATTTATTCTTTAATACACTAGAATGTACATACTCAAATTACTTGCTCCTTTTCAAAAACAATAAACTCTGATTACTATTGCAGGCTCTCAAAAGAGTCTAGCAAGACTCTCAAGTATATGCTAGACTCAAAAGTATATGCTAGACTCAATAAGAATAGCTTTCTCATGTTTCTTACAAAATTAATTCTGAATACAGTTCCCAAACAATTCTAAAGGCATTTTTTAAAATGGTAGCAGCATCAAAACAAAATTAAAACAAAACCCCTCTCTTTCAGGGTGACTATATTGAAGGGACAATGATTAAACATATCTGCAAAATGTTGTGCACTTATTATATTAAAGGCTCAGTTTATCCATTGTAATCTGAGATGTGTTAACACTAAGGCAAAATAAGTTTTCTATCCTAACCAGATGACTGAAAGAGTTGTATGGTTGACCTGGTCCAGAGGAGAGGTACTCAAAGTACAATAAAAATGTTAGGTTATGCCTTTTGTTTTGGAGGGATACTGCAAGACGAGAAGAAAAAAAAAAAAAAAAGATTAAGCCAAAAGCAAAGAAAACAACAAATGCATCTTATTCGCATGCTATTATGTCCATGAAAATATTTCTATGATAAAATCATATGACAATATGATTTTCTATGAAAATATTTCTATTTAAATACATACTGGGTAGCAGTCACTCCCTCAAATCCTATAGTTTCTCATCATTAATCAAACATGAAAAGACTCAATCATACATAAAATTTCTTGTAAAATACTCTAGTCTAGATCATTGAAGCTTAAAACAGAAATAAAGATGAGGCAAAGCACCACATTACATCTTGCATGTGCCCCACTTCCTCTTCACTAGGACTATGTAACTCCTAGTGAATAAATCTTCACTGTGTAATCAATACTGCCATGGGAAAGCATATATAATCCAGCCATAAAGAGTGAAGAATTGCAACAAGTTTCCCTGGAGTGTGACTTTTAAAGACATTTGACTCCATTAATAGCTTCCATATTCGTATAGTCAATATTCATAAGGTGAATATTCATATTGTTAATAATTATTGCCCTGACTTGAAAACCTGCATTCTAAAGTTCACTGTCAACTGCAAGACTATTTTGTTGCACAAAAATGAATGATGTGAATAAATGCCTTGCTACCTAGATTTTTTTTTATTTGGACTGAAGAGTAATCAAATAATTATCAGAAACAAGCTGCATGCAAGTCTTCACTAAGATTTAAATCATACACGTGATTTTGTATGCAATATACATTTATCCTATAAGAATGCAAGCAAAGTTTTAGTGTAGTAATTTTTCAAAAGACACAGAACTCTCTAATTCACTATTTAACCATTCATGGCATTTGAGAAAGTCAAGAAATGTCCCTTGCTTAATAACAACAATTTTTTAAAAGAGTTACCTAATATTTTCCTTGCTAGGTCAATAGCTATCACAAATTAATTCACTTGAAAACACATTATCTTTAATACTTAAATAGACACAATCATATGTGCACATACAGACACATATATACAAAAAATGGGGTTTGAAAAACTTTTGTGTCTAGTCTCTTCTGATACGAAGTTTCAAATTATTTTGTCTAGCTTTTCTGCTATCTTATAGGTAAAATTCTCCAAGCAAAATAAACTTGCCAAATCATTGAAAACATAGTTATCAATCACTATGGAAAAAAAGAGCATTGATACAATTTATTGATTTATTTATTCACTCATTCATTCACTCATTTAACATATATTTAATAAATACTTGCTAAAATGCCAGACACTGTGCTAGGTGCTAGAGGTAAAATGTTGAGCAAAAAATGAAACATGATCCATGCTTTCATAGAGTTACAAACTAATGAGGAAGCTAGATGTTAAAATATTACACACAGGTTAGGCACGATGGCTCATGCCTGTAATGCCAGCACTTTGGGAGGCAGAGGCGGGCGGATGAGCTGAGGTCGGGAGTTCGAGACCAGCCTGACCAACATGGAGAAACCCAGTCTCTCCTAAAAATACAAAATTAGCCGGATGTGGTGGCGCATGCCTGTAATCCCAGCTACTCGGGAGGCTGAGGCAGAAGAATGGCTTGAACCCAGGAGGTAGAGGTTGCGGTGAGCCGAGGTCGCACCACTGCACTCCAGCCTGGGCAATGAGTGAAACTCCATCTCAACAACAACAACAAAAAAATCACACACATAGACTTATGATAAGTGCTATAAACGAGCAACACATATGCCATGAATGCATATAATGGGAGGAAGTTACTAAATCAATGAGGTAATGAGAGATTGCTGAGCCAAGAGGTCTTAAGGAAGAGCATAGGCTAATTAGAAAAAAAAAAAGTGGAGGCTGTAGGAACAACCTATGCAAAATCCTTGATATATCCACTTTGGAACACAGTTTGGCAGTATCTTAGAAAACTAAACATACTCTTACCAAAGGATCCAGCAATAGCACTCATTTACCCAAATGAGTTAAAACTTATGTCCACCCTGCAGCCAATTAAGCCGACTGAGTTCCTTTCCTCATGGGGGCCCAGTGTGCAATGGCTGCAAACAGCAGCTTCCCTGGTAGTGATGCAGCCTGTTTGTTGTATGGGTTGCTCTAAGGGACCTTGGAGACAGACCTTTCAGATGGATGTTCATGTTTCTGACCTTGCACTACCCCAGTGTAGGCTCCAAACAGGCATGCGAGGTGCCATTGGAAAGCCCCAGGGCACTGTGGCCAGGGTTCACATTGGCCAAGTTATGTCCATCGGCACCAAGCTGCAGAACAAGGAGCATGTGATTGAGGCCCTGTGCAGGGCCAAGTTCAAGCTCCCCAGCTGCCAGAAGATCCACATCTCAAAGAAGTGGGGCTTCACCAAGTTCAATGCCAATGAATTTGAAGACATGGTGGCTGAGAAGCGGCTCATCCCAGATGGGTCAAGTACGTTCCCAATCGTGGTGCTCTGGACAAATGGCGGGCCCTGCACTCATGAGAGTTTCCACTGTGCTGCCCCCTCTTAATACTCACCAATAAATTCTACTTCCTGTCCACCTAAAAAAAAAAAAAAATGCCTTCACTTCAATTACCCCTTTCTTACATACTTTGTTATTTTAGTTTTATCCTGATTTCCTCAATAAACATTATTAGTATTAAAAAAAAAAAAAAACTTATGTCCACACAAAAACCTGCACTTGGATGTTTATAGCAGCTTTATTCATAATTGCTGTAATTTAGAAACAACCAAAATGTCCTTCAGTAGGGGAACGGATAAACAGTGGTACATTCAGACAATGGAATATCATACAGTGTTAAAAAGAAATGAGCTATCCAGCCATGAAAAAACATGGTGGAACCTTAGATGCATATTACTAAGTGAAAGAAGCCAGTCTGAAAAGGCTACATACTCTATCATTCCAACTATATGCCATTCTGAAAAAGGCAAAACTATAGAGACAGTAAAAAGATCAGCGGTTGCCAGGAGTTAAAAGGAGGGAAGAATAAACAGGTGATGAATAGAGGATTTTTATGGCAGTGGAACTACTCTGTATGTTCTACTATAATGGTGAATCCATGTCATTATATATTTGCCTAAAACCACACAAGGCACACCAAGAGTGAACCTAAACTATGGACTCTGGGTGAATGATGCGTCAATATAAATTCCTTGATTGCAACAAATGTAACACTGTGGTGTAGGATGTCAATAGCAGGTAACCTGTGGGTGTGTGGGAGTAGAGGGTATATGAGAACTCTGTTTTCTGCTTGATTTTGATGTGCACCTAAAACTGCTGTAAAAAATAGAGTTCATCTTAAAAAAAATAAAACACACTAACACACACACACAATCCTAGAGGCAGGAGGTTAGGTTGACACTGCTACAAAGATCACTGATTGCAAAACCTCAGGAAGACATTCTCAAGATAAAGGAAATTTTTAGAAAATTAGGAACGAAGGTACACAAGGTCCCCTTTATCATCTCTTTCACATGCACGAGTTTGGATATATGTACTAGTACGTGCCTTGTATGCATAAGTGTGTATATGCGCATCTGTGCACATACACCATACCACTCTTCACAGTAACAGCCAGACCAATTCCAAGACAAATCATGAGTGGGATTGAATAGCATTAGAAAATGAGGAACCACTAAAAATTGAGACTCCTGCTCTCTCCTCTGCTTGGTAAATTCAAAAGCAGAGAGTATCAAGAGGGATAGTTAAAATGTTTACAAAACTTTAAGTTCCCTGGGAACTTTTGCCAGCGTGGAAAAAAATAAATAGAACTTAATTTTTCAAATCAATGATCAGAAAGTGACCAGAGGATCTATGCATAAAATTTGCAACAAACACACCAAGATGGACTACAGGTATTATTCTTCACAGATTATACAAAGAAGGTTTACTTTAGATGAGAGAAACTAAAAATCATAACTGTATTGTGATGATAAGGACAGGGTGATGAAGACTGATGTGAGATTAATCCTCTTCTATCATAGCAGGCAGGCAATAGATAATATCTAAAATAGATAAGGTAATACATGACATTATAAGCATATTATTTAGAGATAAGGAGAAAATTACCAGACAAAACAATTAAAAGAGTTAACAGGGTTGCCACCGTGTAAGCAACATTAGGAATAGGAAAGGGTGGGGCATCAATTGCTACTTTTTATGACAAGCCCTCTGTACTCCTAACTTTAATTATGTACATTTGGTACTCTGATAAAAATAAAGATCTTTTTAAGAAAAATTATAAAAGGGGAAGTAAAAACCAAGCTGGTAGAGCTCTAGAAAAAAAAAAAGATGAAAAAAATTATATAAAAAATCCACAAAAGAAGGAGCAACAATGTTTTTCAGAGAATAAAACATCTGAAAAATAACATTAGGGACATGGTTGGTAGGCATGATGAAGTCAAATGCAACACAGTTGGAGAGAACAATATATGATGATGACAGATATAAACACGAAGAGCCAGTGTAGTGATGTAGCCAAAGCCACAGAGGAGTTAAGATTAGAACCTAACTCTACCTTTACAACCTCTTTGTAATAAATCTGCTTATTTAGTACAGTTCAATTTTCTAAAAATTCAATATCTAGCCATGTGATTACTTTAGTTTGTCAACGATATCACCCATATAGAAGTTCAGGGTTTTTTTAATTTATTTTTACCACAGACCTGTTGTCTATAGAAAGTCCACCCTGATTATGTGCTAGAACAGAAAATTCTAACAAATATTATGACATTTGAATAGACTGTTACATCTAAAAACTAATCTAGATAAACACAGCAACAGTAGAGCTAAAAGAAAAAGCAAGTTATTTCTGAAAATGAAAAAAAGTAAAGACAACTTTCTTTTTTTTTTAAAAAAAGTTGTCTTTACCTCATATACTATCTCTAATAGTTTAGATTTGATTCACTATACAGTCAGGATAACACGAAGGCATTCAATCATTTTGTACCAGCGATCTATATACACAAATTCTAAAACTATTATTCTAACCAGTTGTTAGTTTTCCTCCCATGCATCTGACAAAGGACATACAGCATCTACAAGGAACTCAAATCAGCAAGAAAAAAACAAATAATCCCATCAAAAAGTGGGCAAAGGACAAAAATAGACAATTCTCAAAAGAAGATATACAAATGGCCAACAAACATGAAAAAATGCTCAACATCACTAATTATCAAGGAAGTGCAAATTAAACCCACAATGAGATATCACCTTACTCCTGCAAGAATGGCCATAATCAAAAAATCAAAAAATAATAGATGTTGGCATGGATGTGCTGAAAAGGGAACACTTTTACATACTGCTGGTGGGAATGTAAACTAGTACAACCACTATGGAAAACAGTATGGAGATTCCTTAAAGAACTAAAAGTAGATCTACCATTTAATCCAGCAATCCCACAACCCAAAGGAAAAGAAGTCATTATATGAAAAGGACACTTGCACATGCATGTCTATAGCAGCACAATTAGCAACTGCAAAAATATGAAACCAGCCTAAATGCCCATCAGTCAGCAAGTGGATAAAGAAAATGTGTTATGTATACAACATGGAATACTACTTAGCCATTAAAAAGGAATGAAATAATGGCATTTGCAGCAACCTGGGTGGAGTGTTGGAGACGATTATTCTAAGTGAAGTAACTCAGCAATGTAAAACCAAACATCCTATGTTCTCACTCGTAAGTGGGGACTAAGCTATGAGGATGCAAAGGTATAAGAATGATGCAATGAACTTTCAGAAGGAAGGGTGAGGGATAAAAGACTACACATTGGGTACAGTGTAAACTGCTTCGGTGACGAGTGCACCAAAATCTCAGAAATCACCACTAAAGAACTTATCCATGTAACCCAAAAACCCCTGTTCCCCCAAAACTAATGAAATAAAAATAAAATATTTTTAAAAAATTTTTCCTCCTCATTCTATGGTGGGAGTGGAGGGGGGTGCTATTATGGAGGAGTACTACATATGTGATCCAAAGATTGACTAGCATCAGGCATTCAAATCTAGAGCATTAATCTACACAAAGTAAAAAGAGAAAAATGTAAATTTCTTTATTATCCATGAAAACAATTAACACAAACAGAGAATCACCAGAAAGAATGTGGCGGACAGGAGAGCAAAGCAGCAATTTACAATGAAAATTGTGCATATTCTGCATATGAATTCTAACCATTTGACTACTATACATACAATCATTAAAAAGACATAAATGGTCAGTGGTTAAGTACATTATTTTTTCAATACAGCATGGACAAAAAGTCAATCCAGCAAATATATTGCTTTATTCATCCTACCCTGAAGGCTGAGCCTAGGTAGTCTCACTGAACAGTTTATCTGCATTTGAAAAGAACTATTGTGGTAGAAGAAAGGTTTTAGAATTCCCTTATCAGATTTCACTTGTAAATAATACTTAGCAATCTCCCAAACAAAAATCCTACTAAAAACAGGAGTACTAAGATAATGTCAAGGTACAAATATATAGAATTCCTGAAGATTATCTAAGAGGAACTTCAAATGTTCCAGAAAGTATGTCCCTGGATAAGTACTGTACTTGAAAAAATCTTTAATTGCAAGGACTCAGTCACCATATACTGAAATCATTCCCTACTAAAATTACCATATTCAATAAACGCCTTCATCTGCCACAGAAAGAATGTTATAACAAAGTAACAATTTTTGATTAGTAAATTCTAAATAATTAGAATAAAATCTGTTTGACTACCATGATCATTCAACAAACTTTGATTCGAAGGTATGCTGGTCCTTCACTACGCCTAGAAATGGCAAAGAAGGGAAATGTTAACTAGAACGTCATTTCATAGCTCGGAAAACAAGCTTTTACTGTAAAGTATTATACAGACATGATAAGGTCCAGTATGTGGTTAATTTTTTTAAAGTTGGTTAAATGTGGGAATCATTAAAAGTAAAAATTACCTTCAACATTGTATTGTAACCTATGACATCAAAATACACATTTATCAATATTTTGATGTAGAGCTACATCAGAGCATCTTCCTTTCATAAACCATACCCTTAATGCATTCTTTACTATATGTAGTTTCATTTTCTTTAGAAGACAGAAATTAGAGACACCTGCAAAGCCATATGAATCCTTTCAGACTTGTTATTTTTTCCCTAGTCTTTCAGTTACTTCACCTATGCTTAATTCAGTAGCAATCCTTTTAGTGCCTTTATCAGTTTATGCAAAAGACTTCTCAATTTTCATAGAAAGATTTCTTTTGCCTCACACATTTCATCAAATTGCATGTTTAATTAAATAATATAGTTACAATAGCAATTACCACTGGCATATATAGGTTTGGGAACAAATGCAAGTGACTGATAGGCAGATTTGGTAAGCAAATTAACAAACAAAAATGAAGTACTTTATAAATTATTAGAAACCAATGCTTTTAATGATATTCATCATTTGCTTCAGTGATCAAATTGTCTAAGCTTACAAATTACATGTTACCATTTATGGGAAGAAATATGAAATTTTTTTCATTTGTTAATTACTGCTTAAAATAAGCCATTATGGAATATTCCCTTCATTCAAAAGGCCATATAGGCAGTCCCAGACTCATGAAGTCCCACCCCACACAGCCACTATTCTTGCCCTATTTGCCTACCCTCAACTCCAGAAGCCTCTCTGCTGCTCTCATAGAGGCAGTTATGAAAAAAGAGAAGTTCTGAAAGATAGGTTTATATGTGAATGAAGGCAAGACTTGAAAAGTAGAAACAATTATCCCTAGGGGAGAACCTTAGAGCAGGATTGCTTATATGATTACCTACCTCCCCACAACATTCGACTGCACTGCCAGGCTTTATTCACTTTATTGTGCTACTTGACAGATATTTTACCAAGCAATTAATTGATGTTAATAATCATTTTTTAAATCACAGTAAAGTACATTCAAAAGTAACTGCATAACTTAGTTCATTCTAATACTCAGCAGAGATATGACAGCAATCAAAAGTTTAGGAAGAGGTAGGTACACTGAGGAATAGGAAAGATCTCTCAGGGGGGTGGGGGACAGGCACAGGGGCTCATGCCTCTAATCCCAGCACTTTGGGAGACTGAGGCAGGTAGATCATGAGGTCAGGAGTTCAAGACCAGTCTGGCCAAGATGGTGACACCCTAGCTCTACTAAAAATAAAAAAAATTAGCCAGGCTTGGTGGCAGGCACCTGTAATCCCTGCTACTCAGGAGGCTGAGGCAGAAGAATTGCTTGAACCTGGGAGGAGGAGGTTGCAGTGAGCCAAGATCGCGCCACTGCACTCTAACCTGGCAACAGAATTAAAAAAAAAAAAAAAAAAAAATTCTGGGGGATGGGGAAGAGTCACAGGAGGATGGGTGTCACCTGAGTGGAGAGGTACAATTATATGGAAAAGAGGTACAGAAAGGGATTTGGAGCATCCCAAAGATAAAATTTACCAGTTTCCAAATTTAGCCTATGGTCAGAAAAGAGGAAGAAACTTTCTTCAGTGTTTCTATACCACATGGCACATGTCTGCTCCCAGAGCTCAGACACATGCTATTAATAGAAGAGCTCATCTGCAATGTAGATTAAGTGGGATTTGAAAAAGATGAGCTACCCTGGGAACCTAACCTCCATTCATAACATGTTCCCAAAGAAACACTTTCTTGGAGATATAAAAAAAGAAAAATGCCTCGCGAACACTTTTTAGAATACAGCATGCTCCTAGTATCCACAGAACTAAAGAATACTCACAGAGCAAAATTTAAAATGCAGAAGAGATAAAGAGAGAAAGAAACCAAAATTACCACTTGCAAGAAAGAAGCACTTGTCATTAAATCATTGTGTCTTGGTGATACCCTACAGCAATGTGCCAACCGTTTTTTTTGTTTTGTTTTGTTTTGTTTTTTTGAGACGAATACATATGTATTCTTTTATTTATTTATTTTTTTGAGACAGAGTCTCACTCTGTCTCCCAGGCTGGAGTGCAATGGCGTCATCTCGGCTCACTGAAACCTCCACCTCCCAGGTTCAAGTGATTCTCCTGGAGTAGCTGGGATTACAGGTGCATGCCACCATACCAGGCTAATTTTTGTGCTAAAAATTAAAATTACTAAGGCTGGGCACCGTGGCTTGTGCCTGTAATCCCAGCACTTTGGGAGGCCAAGGCGGGCAGATCACCTGAGACCAGGAGTTCAAGACCAGCCTGGCCAACATGGTGAAACCCCGTCTCTACTAAAAATACAAAAACATTAGCTGGCCATGGTGGCGGACACCTGTAATCCCAGCTACTCAGGAGGCTGAGGCATGAGAATCGCTTGAGCCCCGGAGGCAGAGTTTGCAGTGAGCCAAGATCACGCCACTGCACTCCAGCCTGGGCAACTGAGCGAGACTCTGTGTCTAAATCAATCAATCAATCAATCAATCAATCAAAAAGTAGAGACAGAGTTTCACCATGTTGGCCAGGCTGGTCTCAAACCCCTGACCTCAAGTGATCTGCCTGCCTCAGCCTCCCAAAGTGCTGGGATTACAGGCTTGAGTCACTGTGCCCACCCGCAATGTGTCAACCTTTAATAATCTTTGACCATTTGGATAAGAATCTCCTATCCTCCTGAGATATGGATATACCTTCACCCAAAGATTCTGTGTGTGTCTCTGCTCTAGTTAAAGTTGAGGATATGCTATTTATGCTAGCCACAATTTTGCAGATCTCTACATTCACTGATATGTAATATTCATACATGTTTATAGGGTACATATAGATCTCTACTTTTTTTCAGCTTGCATTAGGAAAAGATGGTAGGCTTTTGAATATGCTTTCTCAATCTACACATACACCCAGGAGTCCGTCATATGCTCCATCCAGGAGTCATCCTCTCCAACACTGTAGAGTCTCTGCTCCATAGCAAGCTATACCTCAGTACCTCGCAATGATGTCTCACGATCACCGAAAGTGACTGTATCCAGAAACAAATTCATCTTCCCACCTACTTTCATCTCTCCCAACTCCACCATACCTGTTCTTCCTTCTCCCATCCAGATCCCCAACCCAACTCAATTAGTAGCTTCTAAATCCTAATCTTCCTCTTCTTCTCCATCCCTAGTACCACTGCCTTAGTTCCATGGTTCATTTCTTATCTCTACTATTATAATCTCTCTGGTCTCACCTCTTTCCCATAGTTTCTTTGTAGTTCTTAACCTCTAGATCCAGAGTCAAAAACTGAAATGTATATGGATTCTAAGCAGGGGATATAATTGAGTGATGCAGGCTACCTATAGAAAAATAAATGTCAATTAACACTTGACCCCAGGTGAAATGCAGGAGAGTGGTCTGTGGCAAATCCAAGAGCACATGGCCTATTCAAATGAGACAGATCTTATTCAGACACAGTGGATTGCTGCCAGCCATGTGAGAACATGAGCCTAGTACTGTAAAAATTACTCTGATGTTTCAAGAGAAGCCAGGAATTTAGATTTATGTGCACAAACTCCCAATTCTTTAGAGTTGGCAAACCAAGTTTTAAAAACCACATCGCTAATACTGAAAGCCAAACAAAACAAATCCACAGGCCAGGTATGACTTGCAGGGCTGCCATTTTGCAAACCATGCACAAGTTTAGTGGTTCTCCAACATTAGAGTACAAAATCATGCAGGCTGCTTATTAATGCAGATTCCCAGGGCCGGCGCTCAAAGGATTCTGATTCTATAGGTCCACTGAGACTCCTCTATCTACATTTTCTGCAAGCTTTCCCAGTGGCCTTGAGGCAAGTGATTCTAATGCTACTTTAATCTGTGAGAAAGAGAATCTGCAGGATTAAGAGGAAAGAGAAGCTTGGGAAAATGGAAACTATGTTTCTAATGCATTGAAAATACTTTAAATGTTCTCATTTTTACACTGTCCCAGGGAAGTACAACTTAGTATCATCCTTATTTCAACTCTGAACAACAGTATAATACCAATCCAATAAACATAGTTTCAGTAATATATGAAACCAGGGAGAATTACAGTTTTACGAAATCATGTTTTTCAACGTACTGCACATTTCAGATCAATAGTGTGGAGATGGTTATAATTAGCATTAAAATATAAGGTGGTCTTCTAAAAAAACTATAAACATTTTATTTAAAAAATTATCTTAAAAGTACTCTTTATTTTTGGCATATTTTAAAAGAAGAAAGGAGTTGGCTGCAGTAACCCTGTATTGACTCTTGTAAAAGCAATCATTGCCCATTAATTGTCTGCTTCCTTAATTCAAACTTCCTGCTGCTATATTTTCTTAAAACAAGAAATATCTATGCCACAAAGTTCTTTTTTCTTTTACCTTTTATTTTTTAGAGTTGAGGTCTCATTATGTAGCCCAGGCTGGAGTGCAGTGGCATGATCATAGCTCACTGCAACCTCAAAACTCGGTTTTGGCCGGACGCAGTGGCTCACGCCTGTAATCCCAGCACTTCGGGAGGCCGAGGCAGGCAGATCACAAGATCAGTTCAAGACCAGCCTGACCAACATGGTGAAACCCTGTCTCAACTAAAAATACAAAAATTAGTCGGGCGTGGTGGCATGTGCCTGTAATCCCAGCTACTCAAGAGGCTAAGGCAGGAGAATTGATTGAACCTGGGAGACGGAGCCTGTAGTGAACCAAGATCGCACCACTGCACTCCAGCCTGGGCAAAAGAGCAAGACTCCATCCAAGAAAAACAAAAACAACAACAACAAAAAAAAAACCTCTGTTTTAATTCTGAATGCATTTTTCCCTTGGAGTAAGTACGTGGAGGGGGGAGGAAGAGAAGTGACTCAGTTCCTAGTCTATTTTAATCTAAATTATTAATCTTTCCTGTCCCTAAATCGGAACCATTCATATGGAACTTACCAAATACTGAGGTAATATACAGCTGTTTTCCTTATAATATTGTAAATTCCTTGATAACAAGTACCTATATCTCACGACCTATATCTTTTAGCACTAAACATATTAGGAAACTGAACTATACTACAATACATATCAAATAAAGGAATAATGCTCATGGGAAAATGTGCTCCACACTACTAAGCAAAAAGGGAGGAGAGACCAGTAGCAGAGGAAAAGCTCCTATCAGCCCCAATCTTTTTGGCAAAAAAAAAATCATATGGTAGCGCAAGTAAGAGAGATGCTTCAGAAGTACATTGTTCCCACCACCATCACATTTATGAGGGTCACTGAGAAAGAAAGAAACAAAGAGTACTCTGATGTGATTGGGTCTCAAATTACCAAGGCAACATCAGCGGGAAGGGGGAGAAAAAGGCCAGGCAATATTTTGGCTCAACATACCAGGGGAGGCCCTGCCCAGGGGCCTTTCATATGGCCAGGTATTTATAACTCAGGAAGTTCCTGTCTTCTTCATTTGTAGTTAATGTTCTTCATGTTTCAAAGGCTCAAAAGGGATTTTGCCAGGATCACAAATCCGTCATGAGAAAGTAGTCTACCAAAAGATGATTCATGTCCTAAAGACCTATATCTTTTTAAAATAATTTTGTAACCCCACAAGGAACCTGAAAATTTTCCCAGCCTATACCTTGTGAAATAATGTCCTGTTTCTATAGCTACAAACCACTGCATTAAAAAAGCCAGGCATGGTGGCACATGCCTGTAGTCCTAGCTGCTCAGGAGGCTAAGGTGGGAGGACCCCTTGAGCCCAACAGTTCCAGGCAGCAGTAGGCCATGATCACAACATTGCATTCCAGCCTGATGACAGAGCGAGACCCTGTCTCAAAACAAGAAAACAAAAGAAAATAAAAGAAAAGAAAAGAAGGAGTCTCTTAATAAAAAATCCCACTTATTTAAGTGAATTATCTTAAGTAGGGGACTTGAGTTCAAATCATAGCCCTAAGACTACTTTGCCACAGTTGTAAGCAATGTATCACTTCTCATTTTGTCGTAGGGGATTGATATATGCAAATGGAAAAAAAATTCATGACAACACTTGATTGAGGACAACTTTATCTAGTGAGGATAACTTTACCTAGTTTCGTATGTCATAAATTTTGCAGCTTCTCTTGGAATATTCCAGGGACTATGAGACTGTCATTCAGCCTAGACACGGACACATTCAGTTTGACAGCAGCAGCTTATAATCTAAGCTACCTGACCTTTAGAGTAGGATCTATTTGTGGAGGAAAACAACAACAACAACAAGATCTTTAGACTCAGAGGCACAGATCTACAGAATAGTAGGCTGGGAGCAAGGGCCAATTAAGTTGCTGTAAAACAGTAAGTTGCCAAAGTGCACACTATTTACAGTACATGTTTAATTTTGCAAGTTCAAAGCTGTGAAGCTGTCAAATTAAAGCATGCTAAAAGGTATCAGAATTAATAAATATCTTTATATTTACACTACAAACATGCCAATTACCAGAAAGTTGGGACATAAGATTTTAGACTTCATATTTCCAACTGTAAAATGTCTAAAGTAAGATATTATTATTTTTTTTTTTTTTTTTTTTTTTTTTTTTTTT
>NC_045445.1:57169941-57196278 GCF_002776525.5 Piliocolobus tephrosceles
TTGAGACGGAGTCTTGCTCTGCCGCCCAGGCTGGAGTGCAGTGGCCGGATCTCAGCTCACTGCAAGCTCCGCCTCCCGGGTTCACGCCATTCTCCTGTCTCAGCCTCCCGAGTAGCTGGGACTACAGGCGCCCGCCTCGTCGCCCGGCTAGTTTTTTTTTGTATTTTCTATTAGAGACGGGGTTTCACCGTATTAGCCAGGATGGTCTCGATCTCCTGACCTCGTGATCCGCCCGTCTCGGCCTCCCAAAGTGCTGGGATTACAGGCTTGAGCCACCGCGCCCGGCCAAGATATGATTATAAGCTCTGATCACACCACTGTCCTGCTCAAATACTCTACATGGATTATAGAATGAATTCCAAATTGTTTATGGTGAGCGCTGAATGCTTATGTAATCAAGCTGCAGTCTCTCCATTCAGACTGACCTCCACCACTCTCATACATACACCTGGGCCTCACTAGGCTAACTCATATTTTTCCTCGAACATGCCCTCACTTCCTAGCCCCCTTGCAGTTATGCGTTGTTATGGACTGAATGTCTGTGTACCCCTAAAATGTATGCCTTGAAACTGTACCCCCACCCCATGTAATGGTAGTAGGATGTGGGGTCTCTGGGAGGTAATAAGGATTAGATGAGGTCATGAAGGTAGAGCCTTCATGAATGTGATTAGTGACTGTAAAAGTCACAAGAGAGCTTGCTTTCGCTCTCCATTCTCCACCATGTGAGGATACCACAAGAAGTCAGCAGTTTGCAACCCGGAAGAGGGCCTTTACCAGAACTCCATCAAGCTGGTACCCTAATCTTGGACTTCCAGTCTCCACAACTGTGTGTAATAAATTTCTGTTGTTCATACGCCACCTAGTCTATGGGACTTTGCTATAGTAGCCTGTGCTGACTGAGATATCCATATTTGTCTCACTACAGAGAATGCCCTTTCTCCATTCTATGACAATAACTGTTTAAAAAAAAAATCCCTGCACTTTAAGACTCTCTTCTACTGCCTGTCTTTCCATGAAGACATCCCTAATACTTCATTTGGAATTAACACCATTTGTGCTCCCATAGCACCTTTTCCTTCTACAGTAGCACTTATCACATTTCACCCAGCACCACAGGTTTGTATACATCAGATTCTCCAACTCTATGTTTCTAGTGGGTAGGAGTTCTTTATTTTAACCCTGATAATGCTTAGCACAGCACTGAGGTGAGCTTCTCCAAAACATGTATTAAATTGGATTAAGTATTGAACATGAAGAATTTCAGAGCTAGAATATTACCAACTGAGTAGCTTGCCCAAATCATCAGTAATAAAACCATATATAGCCTCAAATTAGATGTTTGTGGACAATTCCCAGCCAATTTCTCAAGCTCTATTATTTCTCAACTAATGTAATCCAACAAAAAGGAAATGTGTTAACAGGCATTTATTAGACTCCTAATAGAATCTGTGATAGGAGAAAAGTAAAACATATTTATGTAAAAAATAGAAAATTATAGCACATTTCTAGATTTTAAATATAGCCTGTTACTTCTAAGAAGACAGAATGCTATCATAAAATACCACGTATTTTGGAATCAGAATCAGTTAACCTCTCTGAGACTCATTTCCCATATTTGTTAAATGTGAGAAACAACTACACCTACCATACATGTTTATAATAAAAAATTAACATGGTGCTGTAAAGCTCCTAGAACAACACCTGAAATACTGTAGGTGCTCACTAAATGTTAGTTCCCTCTCTATCCCACTTCCGAGTTGGTGAAAAATATTTCCTATGATCACCTACATTCAGTCATAAAACAAGTTCAATCACAACCTTCTCTCTAAGATCTTAATATTTTAAAATCAATGACACTTAAAACAAATATGTGCCTTTACATAACTCTAAACTTGCATACATGATAATCCCACTATTAAGAATGGCTTGCCTTGGCTGGTCTGAAGGTAGTGAGCTATCTCAAATGATTGTTCACAGTCAGTTACAGATCCAACTCCTTGTTCTATTCTTTCCCCTATTCTCACTACTGCACTTGACTAGTCTTAAAAAAAAAAAAAAAAAAAAAAATTGCCTTCTAATCTTACAAAGCTATTCTTCATTCCTAAGACCCAAATCAAATGTTACCTCTGTGAAGTCTTTCTTCTCCCTACCACGCACAGTATGCAGCATTCCCAAGAGCGTTCTCCTCATGCCTATTTATTATAGAATTTACTACTTTATACATGTCTGTCATTTTCTCATTAGGCCATGAGCTCCTCAAGAGTAAGACCTGCATATAGTTATGTTTATACCCTCAGCATGATGCCCCATGCATAACAAGGATCTGATGTGTCTGGAAGGAACACTATAACATACATTTATAATAAGGACAACTGTTAATATGGCCATGCATGCTGCAGAATGAACTGGCTCTCTATGGGAAATTGAAAGGGAATGAAATGATCATGTCACCTTCAAACAGGCAATAAAGGGTTTAAGAGTTATATAAAGAACTAGAAAGAAAGTACTTAGAATTCACTGAGAACAGAAAAAAAGAGGAGGTTATTTCAGACATATGAGACAATACATCTAACGGCTTCAACTTTTAAAAGGGGAGTCAATTAAAAAAGGAAGAAGATACAATTTGGCGCTTAATAGTAGCCCTAAAAATAAAAATACAGTGGGACCTGATGAGTTGAATGAGAAGTAGTCACTGACTTTCACTGGTCAAATAGGGAAGTTAACCTTCATTCAACTGGACCAGAAATCATAAAGGTCAGTCAGTGACAATAGAGTAATACAGTCTGGTGATAAGTGAAGCAAGTAAACCTCAGCTTGAAAAGGTAAACCTGATAAATAGTATGTGTGTGTCCATGTGTGTCTGTGTATGTGTTTGTATGTGTTTTGAGAGCGTCAAGTTAATTTTTATTTTTCCTGTAAAGAGGAAAAATATTAAAAACACCACCATAAAGTATTTCAGGTGTTATGCAGTTTTTAGTAGAACTGCAACACAGTCAGGAGATGCCTCTCAGCAGCCGATGACAAAGTATCAAACTTAGATGTCAGAGTAGATAGAAAAGTTTGGCATCATCTGCATCTGCATTTCCATCCAGGTGGTATTTGAAGAGGCATATGATTGCCTGCAATTGTATGTGGAGAAGAAGAGATAACAGTGAGAAGTTTTGAGATGAAAGGCAAAGAAAGCTGGCACTTTAGCAGTCAGCAAATCAAGAGGCAGAAGCTGTCAGAGAAGACTGTACCATAGAATCTAAAATCCAGGCCAGGTGCATGGCTCAGGCTTGTAATCACTTTGGGAGGCTGAGACGGGTGGATCGCTTGAACCGAGGGGTTCGAGAGCAGCCTGGGTAACATGGCAAAACTCTATCTCCACGAAAAATACAAAAATTAGCTGAGCAGGATGGCATGCCCCTGTAATCCCAGCTACTCAGGAGGCTGAGGTGGGAGGATCGCTTAAGCCAGGGAGGTCGAGGCTGAGTGAGCCGTGATTGTGCCACTGCACTCTAGCCTGGGTAACAGAGGGAGACCCTGTCTCAAAATAATATATAAATAAATAAAATTAATATAGATGATGAGTTAAAAGTCACCAGCCTCAAAAGTTGTTGAAGTATCAAAGAATCCACAGATGGAAAAATAGCCTTTTAAACTCACTAGGAGGAAAATGAATATTTTCCTTAGATGTCACAAATGAAGCAAGTGATAAAAGGTATAGTTGACAACTAAAAAGTTGACAACAGTGCCGTCCACCAGATTTCCAGTAGTAGAAAAGAAGAAAATGCAAATAAAATTGGCGGGAGTCAATGAAACAAACCATGCTTCCGTGAAGACAGGGATTAGCTGACTCTGTCTGAATAGAGAGGAAAGAAGAGAATGGAAAGTAAAGAACGGCTGAGGAGGCACAGAAATTTTTCACAGTAAATATACAAAAACTTTTTCACACTAAATATACAAAATGTTATAGGGTCTAAAGCAGAGTTTCTTAACCTTGACATTTTACACTGAATAATTCTTTGTGCTGGAGAGAATGTCCTATGATTGTAGGATAGAGAACAGCAACCCGGGCCTCTATTCACTAGATGCCAGTGTAGCACCCTCCCCCAGTTGTGAGAACCAAAAATGTCTCCAGACATTACCAAACGTTCCCTGGGAGGTAAAATTAGCCCCCACTGAAAATCACCCGTCTAAAGAAAAAGAACAACATGCTTTTTGGGACACGGGAATGCTATATCCTTCCTTACATATTTATCCAAAACACAAAGCCCTTTGGGTCAGATGGAGTGAAAAACAAAAGAACATCAACAACCAGGATTATATTTAGAGAAAATATGAATTTGTAAAAATTGGTAAGAGGTATTTGAAAGACAGAAATTTACTAAGATTCTTAGTCTGCTTAATTATCAGCTTTCCCAGTTATGTCTCTATCATTGTGAGAGCTTAAGATATCCTTCACTTTCTAGTTTCATGCTGTATTGTACACAGTTGGATGAACAGAACCAATATAGAAATATTAGCTCATTAACATTGGTAATCAAGCCAGGTACAGTGGCTCATTCTATAATCCAAGTGAGAGGCTGAATTGAGACAGGAGGATCATTTGAGGCTAGGAGTTCCAGACCAGCCTGGGCAACACAGCAAAATGCTGTCTCTACCAAAAAAAAAAAAAAAAAAAAAAATTAGTGGGGCATGGTGGCACATGCCTGTAGTACCAGCTACTTGGGATACTAAGGGAGGATGATCACCTGAACCCAGGAGTTTGAGTTTGCAGTGAGCTATGCTCATGCCACTGCATTCCAGTCTGGGCAACAGAGCAAGACCTCATCTCTTTAAAAAAAAAAAAAAGAGTTTAAGATTAGTAATTATAAGAAACAGGCCACAATTTCAGGCTCCAGACACATACTGGTATATTCGTAATCTAGTTTACCTGTCACATTTTTAAAAATTAAGGGCTTTTTCTTTGGGGAACAACGATGGATCAAACTAAGGGGACTAGAACTCAAACTACATTATGCACTTACATATTGTTTGGCACTTAACGCCCGTAGTTTAGGGCTCTATTACTCGTCACACGTCAACACAAAAATAGTTTGTCACAACACTTTCTGCAAACTAATTAAAAAGATAGCACTTGGCTGAATATACCACACTTTTATAGCAGCCAATCTTTAGGCGAAGCACATGCAGGAAGCAGCAGGAGAGGGTAGGTGGTTCTTGGCACTCCCCTAAACAGGAAACAATGCATATCATGTACTTGTGTAATAGGAGATGGCATTAATTTTTCCAAAGCACTTTACTTCATGCGAAAGATCACAAACAGAAAGGAAGTGGGCAATCAAGGAGAGAGAGAAACTAAAAGATGAACTCCACAGTATGACCTGCAATGTAACCTCTTCAGAAGCTAGTCTCTGCAAGGCTGACATACAAACAACAAGAAAATCATATGCAATATGCAACAGTAAAGTACACAGGCCTTTTGCTGGCCATGCAATTAGTTAATAAAGGCCAGACTGTCAGACAGGTATTTTTTTTTTTCCCCAGTGGTGGGCTATCACAGGCTGGTATTTTTAAGAACTGTGTTCAAGTAGCCTTAAAATCCACAGCCATATCACTTTTGTCCTCGTGGCTTTTTCTTAGTGGTCACATTTCTGACCCATTACTTCATGGCAGTGATTCAAATAATTTTTTTTTTTTGACAATGACAATAAATGAATGGCCCCTGAACACTGTCTTCTAAATTATACATAAGCAGAGTGCAAATCTAGGCTAGGTCCCACCATCACCAGTCTAGAGAACCACTAGGTCTTCAGTTCAGTTTACAGCTACCTTGAGGTTCTCAGGCAGTATAGAAAATTGTGGTGTAAAACATACATTTTATAGTCATATTGGTCTTGAACTCGATTTTATTTTTTTAATATTTTATTTTATTTTATTTTATTTTATTTTTTTGAGACAGAGTCTTACTCTGTTGCCCAGGCTGAAGTGCAGTGGTGGATCTCAGCTCACTGCAACCTCTGCCTCCCAGGATCAAGCAATTCTCCTGCCTCAGTCTCCCGAGTAGCTGGGATTACAGGTGCGTGCCACCATGCCTGGCTAATTTTTATATTTTCAGTAGAGACAGGGTTCCACCATGTTGGCCAGGCTGGTCTTGAACTCCTGACCTCTGGTAATCCACCTGCCTCGGCCTCCCAAAGTGCTGGGATTACAGGTGTGAGCCACCACACCCGGCCCCACATTGGTCTTCAATTCTAAATTCACCTTTGCATATTCTCAGGCCAGTTACTCGTCTGCTCAGAGTTGTTTTCTTCACCTATAAAATGATTGCTGTGAGGATGAAATGAGTTAAAACTGATCAAGGAGACAATCTGCCACCAATCCCTGAGCATCCCCTGCCCATTCTTGCTGGCTATGGCAAGACTAAAAGGCACTGACAGTATTTTACTGGGGCCATTTCCCATGGCTGTGTTTGCAGCAAACAACCTTGAGGATGAGGTGGTATCTCCCTACCCCAATGACCAAGCTGACTTCTTAATGCTACAAAATTGGCAAACCCCCAAGCTCAGCATTCCTCTCCTGCAATGCGACTGACTCCATTTGTGGCCATCATGCTGGTCTACCTACGATGGGCCTTATGGTCATAGTGAACCAGCATGTCATGCTGACATTCTGGCTACTGCTTTTGCAATGAATAATAAACTGTCTTTTGTCCGTCGGGTCTTCTGCAATCATCCATGAAACAGTAACAGGTAGGTAAGTAGGGGAAAATCTCAGACCTTGCACAGTTCTTAACAAATACATGCAAAGCACTTTGAACAAAAACTGGTACCTATGATATTGTGTACTACTGAGAATCACCTCTGGGAAGGCTTGCATACTGTACTTGGTCACTGAACCAAAGCAACCACCCAAGAATCAGGATGACGCAGAGGAAGCCAGCACTCCCTAGGGCTCAGACCATTACCTTCCGTATAATTCATAAAAGAATGTTGGTGTGGCCTTCACTAGAGTAGGCTAACCCAGACTCCAGAAACAGGACAATAAAGTTAACTGGGATATTCACTCTTTAGCATTCAGCCTTAAACAATCATCTTTCATAATTCCAACTTTTTGTCTAACTGGAATCCAGAGGTCTTGTATTTATGTTAGGGTAGATGTATTACAGCTTTCAATATACTTTGACTCCCAGTATGCCAGAGCTAAATGGAACTTTGTAGATCATCTATTTCGATTCCCTTATTGTACAGAATAAACCGACACCTAGACAGAAGAAAAATAAATGACTTGTCCAGGGTCATATTTTTAAAAAGTAGTTGGTTTATCTCCATATGACCTTTTTTAAAAATTTTTATTTTCTTTTAGAGTCAGGGTCTCACTGTCACCCAGGCTGGAATGCAGTGGTATGATCACAACTCACTGCAGCCTCAACCTCCTGGGCTCAAGCAATCCTCCTGCCTTTCACAAAGTGCTAGGATTACAGGCATCAACCACTGCACCCAGCCCAACCTTTTTAAATAACCAGAAACAAACTCCTAAAAAACACTTACTAGGATCAGTTAAATATCCTATTTAGCTTATTTCAACTCTATATAGCATATTAAAAACTTTTAGATTCCATAAAATACAATGTAGGCATCTTGAAAAACATGAAGTGGTGATGCTAAGATCAAAATGAAGTTTCGACTAGTTCATAACTACATGGTGATGAATGAGGATAGGAAATGCTTTAAAATAAATCTCTGTCACATTCAGTAATTGATTTAACATCCAACGGCCATCCTTCTGCCTGTTATCTCCGTGGTCAGACAATAGGATACACCATTGATAACAGTCACAGAAATCAGTAAAAACAACAAGAAATAAGATGTCCTTCAGAGTTATAAACATGCAAGTAGTAACATTATTTAAGGAGGAGAGAGGAGGTTGAAAGTAGGGACTTGTAACATACCTTGATCTACAATTAGCTATAACAGAACCCATAGGAAGAATGTGAAAAATTGGGCCCAGAGCCCTACACAGTTCCTACTGTAAAGTGTAACTAATACCCCAGTTCCATTTTACACAGAGATAATGGCCATTTAAAATCTAGTATTTTGTCCCAGACCGACTCAGCTTATTTAAAAATGTAGGATTTGGCTCTCATGGGAACTTACAAGACCATCTGAATGCAGTTTGATGAAGCAAGTATAGGTTGTAATGAAAAAGCCTAAGAATTTGAGATAAGAGAATACAGGGAAACCCTACTTTCGTAAAACAAACACGTGAAAATCTGAACTGCCAGCATGGATAAAATCCAGGCCATTTTTGAATCATAAACTTATTCTTTCCTGTAATAGCTTGTTTAAAGACCATTAGCGCCAGGTGTTGTGGCTCATACCTGTAACTCCAGCACTTTGGGAGGCCGAGGCAGGCATATCACTTGAGGCCAGGAGTTCAGGACCAGCCTGGCCAAAATGGCAAAACCCCATCTCTACTAAAAATACAAAACCAATTAGCCAGGTGGGATGACGCACACCTGTGATCCCAGATACACAGGAGGCTGAGGCAGGAGAATCTTTTGAACCCAAGAAGCGGAGGTCGCAGTGAGCCGAGATCACGCCACTGCGCTTCAGCCTGGGCAACAGAGCAAGACTCTGTCTCAAAAAAAAAAAAAAAAAAAGATCATTAGCTAGTCAGCCGAAGTGGGGGTGGGGAGGTGGAGAATGTAAATTAATGCAATGTCAATGAAAAACAAGCTGAGGGCACCCTAAGAAATTTATTTTCACTCACAAATATTCTATGTACACATCGATTCTTCTGAAAAACGTTGATTTTGTAATGGGAGGTACTAGACTGCAGAGCATATTATTAGAGGAAATGCCTCTGCCAAATTTGTTTTAACCCATCTTAACTTTCTATATGTTCTTGCCCTGTATCATGAGCAATGAAAGTGGAAATAAGTATGGTACAAACTTCAGAAAACAATGCAGATGGGCACGCTAGCTCATGCCTGTAATCCCAGCACTTTGGGAGGCCCAGGAGGGCGGATCACTTGAGGTCAGGAGTTTGAGACTAGCCTGGGAAACACTGGGAAACCCCATTTCTACTGAAAATACAAAAATTAGCTGGGCGTGGTGGTGCATGCCTGTAACCCCAGGTACTTGGGAGGCTGAGGCAGGAGAATCGCTTGAACCCGGGAGGCGGAGGTTGCAGTGAGCAGAGATCGGGCCACTGCACTCCAGTATGGGTGACAGAGTGAGACTCCATCTAAAAAAGAAAAAAGAAAAAAAAGAAAAAATGCAGCCTAGATAACGTGTAACCATACGAAACTCTGTGAAACAATTATGTCAAGAAAATTGCTGAAAGGAGTGCAGAAAGGGAGGAGCCTTAAGTTGAGGAAGATAATGAACATATTGAACTACAACCTAGGGCCTCAAGGGCACAGCCATCTACATTTGAAGATTTCAATAATTCAAAAGCAAAAGTAATCAGATATAGGATATTACATAGATACACATCTTACATTCTTTTCTCAGAACCAATGACAAATAAGAAATGCCTACTCAAAATGAAGTTTCGCTCTTGTTGCTCACGCTAGAGTGCAATGGTGCAATCTTGGCTCACTGCAACCTCTACCTTCTGGGTTCAAGCGATTCTTCTGCCTCAGCCTCCCAAGTAGCTGGGATTACAGGCGCCTCCCACCATGCATGGCTAATTTTTGTATTTTTAGTAGAGATGGTGTTTCACCATGTTGGCCCAGCTGGTCTCAAACTTCTGACCTCAGGTGATCCACCCGCCTCAGCCTACCAAAGTCCTGGGACTACAGGTGTGAGCCACCATGCCCGGCCTCCTTGCTGAATTTCTTATCAGATATGAGACTAAAATCCATCTGGTTTTAAATGTAGTAACTAGCCCATATGGCGCCTCTGTGTGACTCAGAAAATGTGGCCCCAGGAAGACATAGTCTTGGAACTGGCACATGATTTGGTAAGTGGTGTGGCCTCTATGGTCTTACACCCTTGATCAGGGCCCACCCATATGTACTGACCTGGTCTCTGTTATACGTATACATTATTAAAGCTCACAATGCAAGTGTACAGGCTATACAAAGTCTTACTATCTACATATAGAATCTTTGTAAACAGTTTCAGCCAGCACAATAGACTACTAAGCATTTAAGACTTTATTAGTGATGGCTTTTCAGAGCGCAAAAAACACCACCTCCATAGTTTTCCTCCTTCCCCTGGGCCAAACAAAAGAAGAAATTGCCAGTTGTCTGGCTCTAACAATTATCACTCATCTGTCTGTTTTGAGGAAAACTTCCCAACTGACTGGATTAGTAAATGGTCAGTCTAGAAGTTGCAGGCTAGGATTACTAGCCTAAATCTACTTGAGTCTACAGTTAGTGAAATTATTTGCCTATTGCCTCTCAGCACAATAACAGCACTAAACTTCTGTCTGGAAAGTAGTAGTTACACAATTTCTTTAGTAAATCTGTGTGGAGTCTAGGACATTTGCCCAAGTTGATTTCTCATATTTACCCACTCCACCCATCCCCAGCTCCATCACCTCATTAGTGTAGTCTGGTTCTCTGTAAGCCCACAAACATCTCAATAAGGATAACTTCTTTGTAAAGGTTTACTTACCCAATTATCCAAATTCAGCAACCTAGACTATATCAAAGGGGCTGAAAACAAAGATAGACCAAACTGGCATTTGTTCTAAAATAAAACTAGAGCCAGTAACATAAACTTAGTTGTTGTGGTGGGGTGTGTGTGTCAAAGAGTCATATGAACCCTTTATCTAGAGAAATGAAGAATAATTTTCCTTTGCCTAACTATCTACAGCATTTCCCTGAAAGGAAAATTCTTACACATAAGCCCCACCCCACTTCACAAATTGCAAAATGAAGAATTAGTGATTGCCCAACCAGCGAGTAAAGCCAAAACTAATTTGTTCTATTTTTGATGGTGCATAATAGCTGTTCCAAGGAGTCTACCCACCCTCGTATAGTCAACCTTTCCAGATACTTCTACAGAATTAAAGACAGAAGTGAACTTAATTTAGGCTGTTGCTTTATGATAGCACTTTATGTGGAGTAAATCTGAATAAGATTTTATCAGTAATTTAAAGCTGTATTTAAGGAGTTCAGTGACATGTATATTAATTAGGTACACATCTGATAAGAAATCTAATTTTTTTAGGCAATCATTAATATTTGATTATGGAATGAATGCTAGATGATACCAAGGAATATGTTAATTTCAATTTTTAAAGACGTGACAGTATGTAGGAGTAAAATGACAAGACATCTGAGATTTGCACTAAAATACTTTAGCAAGGGAAAAATAAAGGATGGATCAAGCAAATGTTGCAAAATGTAGATAACATATCTGGGCAATGGATAGATGGTGGTGGTTCATTGTACTATTCTACTTTTTAGCACGTTTGAAAATTTGTTTAAGTTTTGTAAAAAAAAAAAAAAAGTCTTATTAACTAGCTTATATTATGAAGTTTAAACGTTTATCTCTTTTACTTTTAGCTTAATAACACACCAACAAATTAACGGTTAGTTAAAATTCCTCTTAATTTTGAGCAGATCTTTCTTTTTAAAGCCTGGATGTCTATGATATCACAGAACAACAAATAGATTATTTGTTGTTAAATAGATTTTTTAAAAAGGATTGTACCCAAAATCTCTTCTCCCTTGGGTGAGTGCCAGAACTGCCAGGTGATTGAGTCAACAGCCATTTTGGAATAATTCCTTCCTAATGAAGTGTTGCATTCCTACCAAGCCTGCCTTAATAGTCACCTAGAAGCTTCTCACTCATTCACAGGCCACACTGTATACAGCTGGTGGCCAATATGCTGGTATGTATTTGTAGCAATGTAGCTTACTCTCCTTAAAGCAATACAGTAAAATCTTCAGTAAACCAAAGCCTGTGTAAATGGTGATAAGTAAGAATTTTGTTTTCTACATTCTTTCATGAGAAAGGGACCAATGCATTTCCCTGCCAGGTAACCTCACACAAACCCAGTTAAATAACAGAATTCAGCTGTTTGTTTAAGCTACAGCCAGAGTATATTATTTGGAAACAGATTCAGCCCGATCAGGAAAATAAGTTTTAAATCAGTATGAGTTAATTTCTTTCCATTACTGACATTCACAATAAATAGCTATGTGAAAATATATCTTAATCTTTCTTTAAATGCATCAGTTTTGAGCTGTATCCCACAATGGGTATCTTCACAACATGCCCACTTGGATATCAAGTTTATAACTATATTTTAAGTCACCTGGACATCATAGTTTTTCCTGTCTTGAGGGGGAAAAAAAATGTATCAAACACCCCAAATCCAGGAGAAGGAACTGGTCTCTTCTGCATGGTAGACTGGAGTTGGGTCTTCAGTAATAACCCCTGTGGTGCTAGTGGTACCTGGTAACATTTAACCAGATGTGCTGATTTATATAAATTAGCCTATATTATATATGCTGTTATTTACAGTGTTCTTTGAGAGCAGGTTGGAAAAGAATATGATTTCACTTCAGTAACATGTTGCTACTGCCAGAGCTTAATAATATCAAGGTGGATTACAATTATAATTGTTACAAAAAGGAACAAAAGAAGAAAAATTGAATAACTTTTTCACCTTCAGAGTCCCTGAAGCACAATGACTCAGTGCTATGGATAATTTCTACAATGGAGGTAGCTTTTAAACTCATCTCTAAATCAGTCCCCTTAACACTTCAGTGACTCAGTTTCCTTATTTGTACAAAGGCAGTAAGCTGCCTGACAAGGCATAATGTCACAGATATCAAATGGAAGTTTTGATTTAAAAAATTTTAAAGCCTCAAATTGACACAATGAAAGAAAAGGGTAGACTGGTTCTTCAAAAAATTATCATGGAAAAAAATTAGACTCACATCTTATATTCATTCAACAGAATGAAATCTTAGTAAAAGGACAGAATGTATATTCCTCCAAAGGGACAAATGGTATTGGGGAAAGAATAAGGAATCTTTCAACATATAACCATATCATGGTACTTTATACAATCATAACATTAGCACTGTCAAAATGCAAGAAAGACATTAAACCATCCAACCATAATCATATTTGATTCAAGTAATATAAGGGGTTAATAAAAATGCTCTATATTTGTATAACAACATAGAATTTCCTAATGCTTTCTCATTCATTACTGTATTTTATCTAAAACACCTTGTGAAGAAAATCAGGCAGGCAGCATTATCTCCAACTGGCAGACATTAATCAAAGAGCTCAAACTTCTGGTGCTAAATGGCTCATCACAAATCACAGGCAAATAAAAGATAGATGGGACACTGGAACCCAGGTCTTTTGGTTCTCCGTTCCATATTCTTTTGCCAATAATCTGAAGTCTCCTGCTAATAACAGTAAAATGTTACTTGGCTCATCATTGTTGGTACTGTTTCTGTGCTTGGAAGTTTAGGCTCTGACATCACAAGAATTCAAACAAGCGGGAAGGTAGAAGGGTTCTCACAGCCCTGAAGAAGTTTACTGAGTTTCAAAATTGGAGAAAAGACAAAGAGGAATGTATTGATAGGTTCATAGGTTCATTTGAAGGAGTACATATACTAAAAAAAAAAAAAAAAAAAAAAAGCACATACAAATAAACATTTTTTTAAAAAGCCTCTTTTCACCAGTTTGCACTCTCAAAACATCTGATACATAGGGGAAAAAAATCCCCAGCTAATAATTATTTACTGAGTAGTTTTGCACCCAAGCATCGGCCTGCCAGGTTTTCAAGAATAGACATAAAATGGGACCCGTTCCCAGAGGCAGTTTAAAATCTTTGCAGAGACAAGATCGGCATGTAACATTCAGACTCATGACAGTTATGAGTCCACAAGAAGGAAAGCCCTCACTAAACTGAAGTAATCGGTGAAGGTTTAATGGAAGAGCAAGAGAATATTGAGACTTGAGCTGGTCTGTGAAAGGGGGTAAAAGTTATAAAAGAGAAAGGGGTGGACATTTCAGATTTGGTGGGGATGTTCAGGGTGGGTGGTACTAAAGAGAGGCAATGGAGGTGGCAGAAGGAAACTGAGGTGCAGAGAAAAACGCCTAGTAAATGGATGACCTGGTAAATGGATGAATGGATGAGCTGCAACTGGAATCCAGGTCTCTACACATCAAACACTCTTTTATGCCACTCTGCTCCTTCTAAATGGTATTCCTGCCTCCATTCTAGCATGCCTTTCCGAGAAATTCTCCAAAGTACTACATTTTTTTCTGAAACGCAAATCTGATCAGGTCATTCTCCGCCTTAATCTCTTCAATGAGCTACCCCTACTTTCAGAAAGAAGTTGAAACTCTAACATGGCATACAAGATCCATCATGATCCAGACCCCGTCTCTTTTCTAGCAAGTTCACCATGTATACCCTTTGTTTCAGTCACATTCATCTAAATGAACTTCATTGGATATGCACCCTTATCTGTTTACCTTTGTATAATGTCGTTTTTTCAACCTAGAATGCCTTCGCCTCACCTATTTTCTTCAGCCTTGCTGCAAATGTCACCTACTACGATAAGCCTTTTCTTACTCAAGCATGCAATTCTATGTAGATGCCTCTCCATGACCACACCCCACCATGCATATTCCTATAGAAACTTATCACACTGTTTTTTTTTTTTTTTCTTTAAAGAGATGGATTCTCTGTCACCAAGGCTGTAATACAGTGGTATAGTCATAGCTCACTGCAGCTTCAAACTCCTGAGCTCAAGCAATCCTCCTGCCTTAGCAGCCTGTGTAGCTGGGATTATGGGCACAAGCTACCATGTCTGGCTCACATCGCATTTTAAGCATTAATTAACTTCCCTGTCTGTCTCAGTAGACTACAAGTATCTTTGTATCACCAACCCTTAGAATTATGCCTAGCACACAGTAGGTACTCAGTAAACCTGTATTGCATAAAAGAAATCATTGTTGCTCCTCCCTTATCATTAAAAATCAAGACTGGGTGCAGTGGCTCACGCCTGTAATCCTAGCACTTTGGGATGTGGAGGTGGGCGGATCACTTGAGGTCAGGAATTCGAGACCAGCCTGGGAAATATGGTGAAACCCCATCTCTACAAAAATACAAAAAAGATTAGCTAGGTGTGGTGGCGCACACCTGTAATCCCAGCTGCTCGGGAGGCTGAGGCAGGAGAATCGCTTGCACCCAGGAGGCAGAGGCAGCAGCGAGCTGAGATCACACCACCGCGTTCCAGCCTGGGCAACAGAGCGAGACTCCGTCTCAAAATAAATAAATAAATAAAAATATAATTTATCCAGTTGTAAACAAATAACCAAATACTCAGGAAGTTACATAATAACCAGAAAAATTAACAAATTTGACTTTACTGTTTGAAGAACCAAAGGCTTCAGAAGTTATGCAGAAATACAAAGTCAAAAACGCAAAAACATCAAATACTGTTAGGTCACTCTACACTATCGTGTGGTATGGGGGGTGCAAGTGTTATGCATCAATATTGGCCTCTCTTAATGGTTAAGTCACTGCCTTAAATAAGTGGGATTCAAGATGCAGTTCCTTCATAACACAGAGCTTTCTCTTCTACTCAATTTAACAAAATGCATTCCATGGTTGACATCAAATTACAAATTAATCTAAGATTCATGCTGTTTGATGACATGTTGCAATCTGGGACTAACCAAAATAGTTACATAAAATCCAAAACTCTACTACTAATGCATTATTCAAAATGTGATGAGTCCAAGACAGGAATGCCTTATTTTAAAAGAATCAAAATGAAAGGGTCATTACGGGGATGCTTATATGAAGAAAACTGAAGTGAATTTCATTAAATTTTTATTTAAGTAATCTTAAATTGAAATCATTACAATGTTGAAATGCCACTCTGAAAAAGTTCTAATACTCATTAAAAAGTTGAGGATATAAATGAAAGCAGTTCCTCTCCATAGAAAATACGCTTTCCAGCCTGACCAACATGGTGAAATCCCATCTCTACTAAAAATACAAAAATTAGCCAGGTGTGGTGGCACGTGCCTGTAATCCCAGCTACTTAGGGGGCTGAGGCAGGAGAATCGCTTGAACCTGGGAGGCAGAGGTTGCAGTGAGCCAAGATCGCGCCACTGGACTCCAGCCATAGCGACAGAGCGAGACTTCGTCTCAAAAAAAAAAAAAAAAGAAGAAAAGAAAAAAGAAAAGAAAATATGCGTTCCATTTCCGTTTCTCCAGAATTCTGAGGAACTAAATGAAAACAACCAGACTACATAAGCCTTATACCTTATGAATCCATTATACTAGAGCGACTGAATTAATTTCCCTCTGTAGTGGAAATTTTAATCTAAGCTATGTAGACATTGAGTAGTTAACTTCTTTTTTACCACCACAAGAATCTGTTTCAATATCAATCACCTATGTGGTCAATGCCATTTCCCTTGACCACACAGTGAAATCTACTGTCCTTTACTTTCTATCTTTTGTAATGCTATAGTTCTTACTCTTCCATAGGTAATGAATGCCTTTGAAAAACTGATGAAAGCTATGGGGCCCAGAAAAATAAATGTACCCATATACACTCAAATATTTTCATACAATTTCAGGAGTTTAAGAACCTCTATCCCCCAAGATCACCTACACAAATAATTTCTATCACCATATGGCTCTCTTTTATAATCCCACACCACAACTCCTTTACACTCATATACACACACAAATTAAGGACTAGTTCAGAGATTATTAACATAACACTCAAAATAATAAAATTTCATCTAAGTAAAGTTTTATCTTACTAGCAAACTTCTAAGAGTCCCAGATTAATTCCTTCCTGAAAAGTTTACTAAATCTTACTGTTTGGTCAACTTGCTTGCCTTAAAATGTGCCACAATGTCTTCCTAAATTTGTTTTTGTTAACTCTGACACATCTGCTTGTAAAATCACATAAGGCTCAAAAGTTACGTTCGAGCAAAAAAAAAAATTCGTGTCAATATTAACAAACTCTTGGATTCAAATATGAGTTCTACGGTATCAAGCTATGTTCAACTCGGAACAGTGAAGTTAGCTAGGAACTGAAAATGATACAATCTCATAACTATCTAGTTACCTTGTCAAAGCAAGTAAAACATAAAAGATGAAACAGGACAAATGGCTAAAGGGAAGAGAAGAATATAATCAAGGTGTTACTACTAACAGAGATAAGTGTTTTTTTTGTTTGTTTTCTCGAAAGCATACTTGTTTTAAAAATGGCAGATTCTTGCTAGATGTACCAAATCATTTGCGGAAAGTATCAGTTAACTTTTTACTTAAATTTTTAATCACTGATGAAGCCACAGTTTTGTACTGGATCCAAACCAAATGGCCAGATGCCACAAGAAACGGCTTTATTTATATGTCACCCTCTCCAATCAAGTTGGTAAAGCTGAAATCTATACATTCAACATGTGGCTTGTGCTTCAGATCTGGACTAAGAATACAGCTATAAGGAGTATCTGCTGAATTTGTACAGGAAAACCCTTTCCCCTCACACCACCCAAATTATAAAGTTTACAAAAAGCGGAACCTTTCTGAGGAGTTGAGGAAACTCCAGTATTTCCCAATGCAATACCAGGCCTCATCGATTTCATTCCTCTGCACATTCAGTGGCAGGAAATGGACTGCTACCACCGGTTCACACTATCAGCACAGTGAGATTTGCACAGTTTGTGCCTACTGCTTTTGAGCGTTCTTAATCAACTAAGTGGAAGTACTGTATGACTATGCCTATTACACACACTCGACAGTTGGTGGTACCTCACTCAGCCTCCAACTCCCACGCGCCCCCACCCTTCCAAAGAAACGTTTCTTGGGAGAGCACATGGAGAGAGGCGAGGAGGAGGAAAAAGGCACGTAGGCGCCTCTTCCTGAGATTTCTGGTAAAGTAGAAAGACTGGGAACATAAATAGTGCTCTTCTTGATTTGCATAGCTGTAGGTGGGCTCCCAAGGACTTGGAATAAAAAGGAGGGAGGTTCCCCTGCCCCGGACCCTACGCGTTAGGAGGCAAAACAGCAACTGACAAGAGGTGGGAGGAGAATGGAATCGCGCAAAGGTTTGCGCCCACAAGTTAGACAAACAACAGCCCTACCCAGTACTCGGGGTGTCCCCAAGTTGGGGCTGGGCCTTTCTCCTTCCCGCACCGCCTCCCGGGCTGACTACAGTGAGAAAGGGGTTAAGTAGAGAAGGGGTGCTCTTCCGCCCCCACGCCGTCTCCGCGCCTCGGCGTGGCCACTCCTTTTAGCGGCTCCCCGAGTTGCACAGCGAGATCGCGGTCATCCTTGGGAGGGGGCCCCGAGTGCCCCCGTGTTCAATGGCAGGAGGATCCCGGGGCTCTCCCTGTCCCTAAGGCCGGCGCGGGCTGCGGGAGCACTCACCAATTTGGGTTTGTTTTTCGTTTCCTCTTCATTGGCGGCCCGGTTCCCCGCGCTCCGCTTGTTGCTCCGGCCCCCACCGGGTTCCTCGCTGCCGCCTCCCGCTCCCGAAGCCGCCGCCCCGGGCTGCTCCATCTTTCTCCGGCCCTGTCACCTGTGCCCTGTAACCCCACCTCTCCTCAACTGAGAAAGCACCTCGGGGCGCTCACACTGCCCCGCGCTGACTCGGCGGCACCTCTTCCTGAGGGAGAGAGTGTCTGCCCGGGAAGCTGCCGATTTCAGGCCCCCGGGACTGCAAGCTCCCAGGCACCCCCGACGCAACCACGCCGTTGCCACTACTCGGCGCTGGGGCAAGCCCTGCCCCTGAGCAGTTGCAATTACCACGGTCGCCGCCGCCCTCAGGGCGGTGTTTAGGGTGGAGGGAAAAGTAGGTGCCTATCTCTTTAAGAGGGCCTCAACACACGTGATTCTTCAAAGTGCCCGCATCGGCCGCCCGGGCCCGCAAAGCTGCTTCCTACTCCCGGAGCGTAGCCGGCCCCAGCTACTGAGCATGCCCGGCGCGACGACTGGAGCCTAACAGAGGACTTTCAGCTGTGGTTAGGCACTGATTTCACTTCCTAGTGGCCCAGCGAGAACAGGGAGGGAACTAGTCAAGAGAAAGGAAGGGTAGCCCATTTTAGAGATGGGGAAACTGAGGCCCGGGAGGATCCGCCTGTAAGTTTCACTGGAGGGTCAACCAGAGTATCAGCTTTCACTTCTGTGGGCCAGAGCACCTTCCCTCCCTGAGGCCTCTCCGGGGGTGTGGTCCTGCTACACTGTGTGGAAAGACTTGATTGGCAAGGGAACTGGCATCCTATAGGAAAACCACCCGGAGTGCTGATTAATTGCCTCGACAGACTGTGTGGGTCAGAGTGGGAAGAGTGGGTGCTTTCTGTTGCTGTGATTACGTTGTGACCGAAGAAATACAGTTGTTCCTTTATTCCCATGCTGCAGGGTTGTTGAAGCAGCAGGCGCCCACCGCTTAATCCCTAGGGGATTGTTAGGCTCTTTAACCAAAACACATATACAGCTAGCAATTGAATTGAGTGCTGTTTTCAGTTTCCCGAACTAGTTTAGAGTTGTTGTGGGGAGTGAATAAGATCATGTGTGTCAAAGCTTGGTTGTAAATGAAAATCCCTAGACAAATGCTGGGTGTTTTTGTGCAGCAGTAGCAGCAGCAGCAGGGCACTATTGGGACGATAGTCTTAAGTCCTTGCGTCATACCTAGCATTTTGTCCTCAGGACAAAATACAGTACCCGCACTGTATTTCTTCCATCGTCTTTAAATGATGCTCTTTAAAAGTAAAGGTACACACTGAGAGCATTAGAGGGGTTGGGTAAGATTTGAATGAACCACCATCATAGACTAGGAGCACATATGCTAGGAAAGCTACCTATAAAGTAAATTTAAATATGAAATCTATAAACATGCCATACATCTATTACTGAAGATATCTCCAGACTATGACTCCTTTTGACCTCCCCTTCAGCCTAAATTTAATATGCTGAATGGAATTTGTATCTGAACATATTTATTGAGAGTGCATTAGGATGCACTTGACCATGCTACAGGTGCGAGGAGACAGCTAACTTGGGCAGTAGAATGAAAAGAACACCAGATATCTGAAAACAGCTTTAATTCCAGCTTTGTCATTGTCATTAACTTTCTTTTTTTTTTAATTTTGAGCCAGAATTTCCCTCTTGTTGCCCAGGCTTGAGTGCAATGGCGCAATCTTGGCTCACCGCAACCTCCACCTCCCGGGTTCAAGCGATTCTCCTGCCTCAGCCTCCCAAGTAGCTGGGATTACAGGCACCCACCACCATGCCCAGCTAATTCTGCCTTTTTAGTGGAGACGGAGTTTCTCCATGTTGGTCAGGCTGGTCTCAAACTCCTGAACTCAGGTGATCCGCTTGCCTCAGCCTCCCAAAGAGCTGGGATTACAGGTGTAAGCCACCCTGCCCGGCCAACTTTCTTTTTAACCATGGAGGTGTGACTTCTCTACTCCTAAGGTGGCAAGCTACCAAAGGACAGCAGAGAAGAGGGAATATATGCTCCCAAACAGGGTGGTTAAGGAGCCACATGGTAAATTTGCTTTGTTGAAGTTTCCGTTTTACTGAAAATTTAGTGTGTATTTTGAATTCAACTCACTACATACACACACACACAAACACAATTTATATAAATGTCTCTTCTCCTGAAACATTGAGTCAAAGTGGATGCTTCAGAAAGACGTGACCTGTTCAGCCAATGCTTGCATATAATTCCTGTTTGAGCCATAGGTGTGGTCCATAGCTGAGGGCCCTCCAAGCGCAAACAGGGTTCAATAATCTGCCCAGTAGATATTTCTTCAACTCCTTAGAGTATACTAGGAGATACAGAGTGTCATGAGTAAGAAGAATGAAGATGACACAGTTTCTGCCTTTTAGAACTTTCAGAGCCTACTGGGAGAGACAGACCATTAAAGAACTGCACTGCACTACAACAGATGTGAACAGGAAGCCTTTGAAGCACATGAAAGAGGTAACTATCGGAGTGTCAGAGGCTCAGGGACACCTTCCGAAAGAAGATGATGTTTGAACTGAGTCTTAAGGGTCTGATTCAAGTTAACATTTGTTGGCAGCCTACTAAGTGTTAGGTACTGTGCAAGGCATCATGAGTACAATGGTGAACAAGACAGACATGATTTGCTCTTAGGGAGTTTTCACACTATCGGGAAAAACAAATATATATGACGGAGTTTCACTCTTATTGCCCAGGCTAGAGTGCAATGGCACGATCTCAGCTGATGGCAACCTCCGCCTCCCAGGTTCAAGCAATTCTCCTGCCTCAGCCTCCTGAGTAGCTGGGATTACAGGCATGTGCCACCACGCCTGGCTAACTTTGTATTTTTAGTAGAGACTAGGTTTCTCCATGTTGGTCAGGCTGGTCTCGAACTCCTGACCTCAGGAGATCCACCCGCCTCGGCCTCCCAAAGTGCTGGGATTACAGGCATGAGCCACTGCGCCCAGCCTCGGGAAAGATATTAAAAATGTATTAAGCAATTACAAGGCAAATAAGGACAGTGAAGGGCATTCAGGCAAAGGAAATGACAATAGCATGTGCAGAAGCCCTGTGGTTAAGAAATTGGTGGGGAGCTGGGGAGACTGTTGACAGGAGAAGAAGCAGAACAGATGAGGAGTTTCCAGATTGAAGTCCCCTACTTAATAAGTTTCATTACTGTTGTTTAAAAAGTGGAAGGGGGTCAGGCATGGCGGCTTACGCCTGTAATCCCAGCACTTTGGGAAGCTGAGGTGGGAGGATCACCTGAGGTCAGGAGTTCGAGACCAGTCTGGCCAACATGGAGAAACCCAGTCTCTACTAAAAATACAAAAATTAGCAGGGCATTGTGGCAGGTGCCTGTAATCCCCCCTACTCAGGAGGCTGAGGCAGGAGAATGGCTTGAACCTGGGAGGTGGAGGTTGAAGTGAGCCAAGATCATGCCACTGCACTCCAGCCTGGGTGACAGAGCGAGACTCTGTCTCCATAAAAATAAAAACTAAAAAGTGGAAGAGCAGAATAGGGAGGCCATTGTAATATGAATTACTTCTGTTTAGAATGTATAAATAGACTTGAAAATGTATTGATATTATTTTGAATGTAAGGTTGGGTTTCATCATCCTCAGGCCAGGTTAATCTACATTTCATATCCAGTTAGAAGTACATGTAAAAGATCCATAATCTTTTCTGCAAAAAATGAAAAAGTTTGTCCCTGATATGGCTTACATTTGACTTTCTTGTGGTTATTTTGGCCCGTCTTAATTCTTGATTTTGTTTCAGCATTTGCTCCAGTTAATGTAAACAATGGTTTAAAACAAGCAAAAACTTTTCCTTCAGGCTTCAGGGTCATTGGCCTGGCAGAAACTGACACAGGAAAGGAGCCACTGCTCTCAGTAAGGATGCTTTGTCCACTGATTATGAACCAAGCACCTCACCAATTGTGGCCCTACAGCTGATCTCTCTGCGTCTATAACCCTTTATTTTTACCGTCATGGGTCACACAAATAGGTTGGTGGATGGAACATCTCTGATGCTGAAGAAGGAAGGAGGCTACCATCATCAATTGGGATATCAAAAATTAAATATATGTTAGAACCACTGACCTTGTGGTCTCTCCCTCTGGCTTCTCATGAATGTGGCACCGAATCAGCATTTAAAAGCCAGCCCTGGGGGAGACCAACAAAAGGCTACTGGGCTCTGTCTTCAAACTGACCTTAGAGTCATCTATTACCCCTGAGGATTTCTGACCATCCTGATAGTACCCCTCTGAGTTTCTATGTCTCCCTTCTGTGGTGTGTTCTCATCTAGACAGTCTGCATCGTTCATAGATGAAACATGGATTTGAAAAAAATAAGAACCATCTTCAAGGTCGCAGCAAAATGTTTATGCATTAAAGTATTCCTAAGAATAAGCAGGTATTTACCAAGTATATACTACCTGGTTAACACCAAATTAGATGTCCTGCAGATTAAAAAAAAAAAGCCAGACATTCTGCTATAACGTCATATTGTCTTTACCGAAGAATCTCCGGTTTTGCGATATTGCACACCTAAGATAGCAGGGCTTATGGGGAAAATATGGTTAGGGAAGACCACTTAAATCCAATGCAACTTTATAGTCAGAGCACTAATGAAAACAACCATCCTAATAAAAACACACAGATAAATCTCCACTGGCCTTTGCCCCAGCATCACAGTCATCAATGCTTGGTAGCTTTTATGCTTCCTCCTTCCTGATGTGGATCCTCAAGGGCATTCACTTTTAATAGATGCCATTTTCATCAGAATTAAAAATCTAATTGAGGAGTAGTCAGCTTTTTAAAAACACATGGTGAAAGGTCGTCACAGCTTCATTAGCACGGGACTCACAGCTTCACCAGATAGTTTAATGTTGTTAAAAACTTAGAGGTTGTAGATAGACACTAAACTAGTCACTACTTATACTGAAGGCAGAGCTTTGTGCAGGATTCTTCACTATTTCATAAAAGTCTTCATATATTGCTAAGACTTCTTATTTGTGAGGAAGTTTGCTTCTGATCACTTCAAAACAAAGTGCTGGCTAGGCACAGTGGCTCATGCCTATAATCCCAACACTTTGGGAAGCCAAGAGAGGAGGATCACTTGAGCTCAGGTTCGAAACCAGCCTGGGCAACATAGTGAGACTTCATCTCTACTAAAAATAAAAGTTAAAAAATTAGCCAGGCCTAGTGGTGCACACCTGTAGTCCCAGCTACTCAGGAGGCTGAAGTGGGAAGATGGCTTGAGCCCGGAAGATTGAGGCTGCAGTGAGTTATGATCACACCACTGCACTCCAGCCTGGATGACAGAGCAAGACCCTGTCTCAAAAAAAAAAAAAAAAAGAAAGTGCTATGAAAATTCACACATGTATCAACTGGACTGACACATTATTTTGACATTATTCTGTTTGCCAATTGCTAATATGCTATTTGTGGTACACAAACACTTGTAATGAAACAGACTGTAAAATGTAAAATCCCTGCCATCATTAGGCCTAAAATCTTGAGAAAATAAGCAAGAGAACTAAGGTATGAAACAATAAGAAAATTAGCTGCCTAGCTTGGAGATACTGACTCTAAATTCAGTATAATATGGTGAAGGAGTGAGATCTGTGGGGCCTAGAATAGATAAAGTTTGCAAGGAGGAGGTAAGACTTGAGCTGCTGAGCTATGAAGCAGAAATCAGACTTGAATAGACAAAGCAAAGAAAGGAAGTAAGGAAAAGACAACATATGGAATAGTCTGGAAAGAATACTGACGAATAATGTTGAGAGGCCAGTGACACTTGACTAGAATGGTGAGAACATAGATGTTGAATAATTGTAGGAAACATGCATATCCCCATAGTATGTTCCCAGTTTGTAAACACATTTGAATGCAAGACATAGTGACTGATACAGATCTTTAGCAGGGAAGTTATAAAACAAATGATGTTTTAGGGAGCTGGTTTGGCAATGATATGCAGAATAACTTTGAACACTGATTTTCAAACTTATTTTTCCTTTAGTACAGGATTTTTTTTTTTTTTTTTTTTTTTTTTTTGAGACAAAGTCTTGCTGTGTCGCCCAGGCTGCAGCCCAGTGTTGCAATCTCAGCTCACTGCAACCTCCCCCTCCTGGGTTCAAGTGATTCTCCTGCCTCAGCCTCCTGAGTAGCTGGGCTTACAGGCATGTGCCACTACGCTTGGCTAATTTTTGTATTTTTAGTAGGGACGGGGTTTCACCATGTTGGCTAGGCTGGTCTTGAACTCCTGACCTCAGGTGACCTGCCAACCTCAGCCTCCCAAAGTGCTGGGATTACAGGCATGAGCCACGGCACCTGGCCGAGAACAGGATTTCTTTCTAAATAAAACTCTTCATAGAACCCCAACAGATACAAATGTAGATGACCTGTTTGAAATCAGTGCAAGAGTGGAGACCTGCTCATGTCCACTTGGCTTCCCTCTCATCCTCTGAGGCAACCCTTTGAGGCACCACTACTGAATCCCAGCTTAAACTAGATAAAGCTGTGAGGACTGGAACTGGAGTGGCCCCAGAGGAAATGAATAGAAACAGTTGAATCCAAGAGCTGTTTAAAAGGAATAAACTGTTCCTCCCTACAGATTATATACAGGAAACAAAGGAAAAGAGAGAGTAAACAAGAATTACCAAAATGTTGGCCCAAGGAAATAAAAGACTAGTGGTAAACGAGAAGATATTATGTCAGCAGGTGCCTGTTATTGACCGGCAAAGCCAGATCAAGGAGCCTGGTACCTAGAAACTACAAAAAAAACCTAATTAGGGCAGGACAGGAAAGCTAAGAAGGTTCCTCTAGTAACCAGCAAGAAGAGTCTGGTCACACTGGTAAACCATGGAGTAGGGGTGTGGGGATGTAACAGTAGGCAATAAGCAGGCAAACTGCCGAACCCTGAAAGTCCAGCAATGGATGTCCTGGCAGGCTGACAAAACAGAATCCAGAAAATCTGGTGGCAGCCAATGGTCAGAGGTTGATTCAAAGAGTATGGAGCAGCAATCCAGTCATGGGGATTGGGATTCAAAAACAAATAATTAATCCCTTAAGAGGTCTGTCAAGACAGTGCCAAACAAGGCAGAGCACTAGTCCTAAAGGAACCAGCACATCAGGTGAAGTCTGTGAGAGACAGACACAGACAAATAACACTGGTACCCAAGATATTCAGTTACTTCAACTGGTCTGTGAGAGCAAAATAGGACCATCAGGGATAGGTCTGCTTGATGCCAAGCCACCAAACTACTGAAATACTGCTCCTTACATCCTCTCTGAATAGGAGCAGGATTGGTTCCAGTGGAGGAAAAGAAGACAACAAGAAAAAACCTGTAAACGGTAATAACCACTAATGGTCACTGACCTGGAGGTAAAGGTTACTGGGCTCAGGTATGATGATTACAGGGCTCGGGGCAAGAAGCCAGGCAGCTAAAGCACAGTCCCAGAAAATCTATCTGAGAGACACCAGGGCCAGTTTCTCCTTTTGGGGGAAGTGTGACGCCTAAAAGAGACTTTGAGCATCCTCAAACTTATGCCTCCTATAGTTTTATATAGTATGCTGAAAACCAACTCTTTGAATGTTATCTGGAAAATCTGCTTCTAACAAAGAACAACAGACTTTTCTTTCTTAATTCACTAAGGCCCCAAAGTGATTTTCAAGAATGGCTGAACAGATCATGAATGGTAATTATCCAGCCTGTAAGTTACTAAGACATAGGTATAGTAATGAGTACTCAGAGAATAGAGTTCTCATAGAGTTCAAAAGCAAGACTAAAATTATGCTATGAAAATCTAGTGTCTCTTATTTTGTCGTCTGTGTTTTTTCTGACCTTTTATTTATTTATTTTTTATTTTTTTTTATTTT
>NC_045445.1:57211278-57235313 GCF_002776525.5 Piliocolobus tephrosceles
GTGTTGAAGTCTCCCATTATTATTGTATGGGAGTCTAAGTCTCTTTGTAAGTCTCTAAGGACTTGCTGTATGAATCTGGGTGCTCCTGTATTGGGTGCATATATATTTAGGATAGTTAGCTCTTCCTCTTGCATTGATCCCTTTACCATTATGTAATGGCCTTCTTTGTCTCTTTTGATCTTTGATGGTTTAAAGTCTGTTTTATCAGAGACTAGGATTGCAACCCCTGCTTTTTTTTGTTCTCCATTTGCTTGGTAGATCTTCCTCCATCCCTTTATTTTGAGCCTATGTATGTCTCTGCATGTGAGATGGGTCTCCTGAATACAGCAGACTGATGGGTCTTGACTCTTTATCCAGTTTGCCAGTCTGTGTCTTTTAAATGGAGCATGTCGTCCATTTACATTTAAGGTTAATACTGTTATGTGTTAACTTGATCCTGCCATTATGATATTAATTGGTTATTTTGCTCGTTAGTTGATGCAGTTTCTTCCTAGCCTCGATGGTCTTTACATTTTGGCATGTTTTTGCAATGGCTGGTACCGGTCGTTCCTTTCCATGTTTAGTGCTTCCTTCAGAGTCTCTTGTAAGGCAGGCCTGGTGGTGACAAAATCTCTAAGCATTTGCTTATCTGTAAAGGATTTTATTTCTCCTTCACTTATGAAACTTAGTGTGGCTGGATATGAAATTCTGGGTTTAAAATTCTTTTTTTAAGAATGTTGAATATTGGCCCCCACTCTCTTCTGGCTTGTAGAGTTTCTGCCGAGAGATCTGCTGTTAGTCTGATGGGCTTCCCTTTGTGGGTAACCTGACCTTTCTCTCTGGCTGCCCTTAAGATTTTTTTCCTTCATTTCAACTTTGGTGAATCTGGCAATTATGTGTCTTGGAGTTGCTCTTCTGGAGGAGTATCTTTGTGGCGTTCTCTGTATTTCCTGAATTTGAATGTTGGCCTGCCCTACTAGGTTGGGGAAGTTCTCCTGGATGATATCCTGAAGAGTGTTTTCCAACTTGGTTCCATTTTCCCCCTCACTTTCAGGCACCCCAATCAGACGTAGATTTGGTCTTTTTACATAATCCCATACTTCTTGCAGGCTTTGTTCATTTCTTTTTCTTCTTTTTTCTTTTGGTTTCTCTTCTCGCTTCATTTCATTCATTTGATCCTCCATCGCTGATACTCTTTCTTCCAGTTGATGGAGTCGGTTACTGAAGCTTGTGCATTTGTCACGTATTTCTCGTGTCATGGTTTTCATCTCTGTCATTTCGTTTATGACCTTCTCTGCATTAATTAGTCTAGCTATCAATTCTTCCACTATTTTTTCAAGATTTTTAGTTTCTTTGCGCTGGGTACGTAGTTCCTCTTTAGCTCTGAGAGGTTTGATGGACTGAAGCCTTCTTCTCTCATCTCATCAAAGTCATTCTCCATCCAGCTTTGATCCGTTGCTGGCGATGAGCTGCGCTCCTTTGCAGGGGGAGATGTGCTCTGATTTTTTGAATTTCCAGCTTTTCTGCCCTGCTTTTTCCCCATCTTTGTGGTTTTATCTGCCTCTGGTCTTTGATGATGGTGACGTACTGATGGGGTTTTGGTGTAGGTGTCCTTCCTGTTTGATAGTTCTCCTTCTAACAGTCAGGACCCTCAGCTGTAGGTCTGTTGGAGATTGCTTGAGGTCCACTCCAGACCCTGTTTGCCTGGGTATCAGCAGCAGAGGCTCCAGAAGATAGAATACTGCTGAACAGTGAGTGTACCTGTCTGATTCTTATTTTGGAAGCTTCCTCTCAGGGGTGTACTCCACCCTGTGAGGTGTGGGGTGTCAGTCTGCCCCTAGTGGGGGATGTCTCCCAGTTAGGCTACTCAGGGGTCAGAGACCCACTTGAGCAGGCAGTCTGTCCCTTCTCAGATCTCAACCTCCGTGTTGGGAGATCCACTGCTCTCTTCAAACCTGTCAGACAGAGTCGTTTGCGTCTGCAGAGGTTTCTGCTGCTTTTGTTGTTGTTGTTGTTGTTGTTGTTTAGCTGTGCCCTGTCCCCAAAGGTGGAGTCTACAGAGACAGGCAGGCTTCCTTGAGCTGCTGTGAGCTCCACCCAGTTGGAGCTTCCCAGCGGCTTTGTTTACCTACTTAAGCCTCAGCAATGGTGGGCGCCCCTCCCCCAGCCTCGCTGCTGCTTTGTGGTTAGATCACAGACTGCTGTGCTAGCAATGAGGGAGGCTCCGTGGGCGTGGGACCCTCCCGGCCAGGTGTGGGACATAATCTCTCCTGGTCTGCCGGTTTGCTTAAAGCACAGTATTGGGGTGGGAGTTACCCGATTTTCCAGGTGTTGTGTGTCTCAGTTCCCCTGGCTAGGAAAAGGGATTCCCGTCCCCCTTGCGCTTCCCAGGTGAGACAATGCCTCGCCCTGCTTCAGCTCTCGCTGGTCGGGCTGCAGCGGCTGACCAGCACCGATTGTCCAGCACTCCCTAGTGAGATGAACCCAGTACCTCAGTTGAAAATGCAGAAATCACTGGTCTTCTGTGTCACTCGCGCTGGGAGTTGGAGACTGGAGCTGTTTCTACTCGGCCATCTTGCTCCGCCCCCTATATCAACTGGGTTTTAAGACTTCAGGCAAAAAACTAAACAAATGAGTACATTAAGTCTTAAAAATAATAAGCTCTAATACTTTATGCAGTAGTGTTAATTAAGCAATATTCTGGGACTGAATATATTCCTTTATTACCTTGGTTGTGTCACCATGGGTCTAGCTGAATTTGTTCCTTTGAGATTGCATTTCTTCTTTAGTAATACTTAGCACATTTTAGTGTATTTGTTGTTTATAGCATTTCTCCTCCTCTAGCATGCAAACTACTCAAGGGCAGGAAATGTATTTCTTTGTCTTTCCAGCCTGAACACCTATACCAGTACCTGGAACAGAGTAGATATTAAGCAAATAAAGGTTGATTCTCCAGGTAGATAAGACATTTAGAAAGGTAACTCATAGTTAATCAGATTTTGCCCAAAAAAAAAATGATTTTTAAATGTTGATATGGTTTGGCTCTGTTTCCCCACCCAAATCTCATGCTGAATTATAATTCCCAATGTTGGGGAAGGGGCCTGATGAGAGGTGATTGGATCATGGAGATGAATTTCCCCCTTGCTGTACTCGTGAGTGAGTTATCATGAGATCTTGTACTTTAAAAGTGTGTGGCACTCTCTCTCCTGCAACCATACTAAGACATGCTTGCTTCCCCTTTGCCCTTCTACCATGATTGCAAGTTTCCTGAGGCCTCCCCAGCCATGCTTCCAGTACAGCCTGCAGAACTGTGAGCCAATTAAACCTCTTTTCTTCATGAACTACCCAGTCTCAGGTAGTTCTTTATAACAGTGTGAGCATGGAGTAATACAAATGTATACTAGATGATATATACTTACGGGAAATGTTCTTTGTATTCATGTATTTGGAAACCTGACATAATCACTGTTTTGAGCTGAATTGTGCCCCCTTAAAATGTATATGTTGAAGTCCTAACTCCTATATCTCAGAATATGACTGTATTTGGAGATAAGGTAAAGAGGTAATTAAATTAAAATGAGGTTATTAGAGTGGGCCTTAATCCAATATGACTGGTGTTCTTATAAGAGGCAGTTAGAACACAGACACACAGAGGAAAAACCACGTGAAGATACAGGAGGGAGAGAGCCATCTGCAAGCCATGGAGAGGGGCATCAGAATAAACCAACCCTGCTGATGCCTGGACTTCAGACTGACTTCTAGCCTCCAAAATTGTGAGAAAATTATTTTATGTTGCTTCAGCCACACAGTTTGTGGTACTTTGTTATGATAGTCTCAGCAACTAATACAATAGCTAGCAAACTAATAAAACCACTAAGAGATTGTTTTGGTAAGTATAGGATTGAAAAAATTATCATGCTCCTATGGGAATATTTACGTATACTATATTAGAGTCTCTTCCCCTGTACAGAAAATACAACACTATAGTGACCCAGTATTTCTTTTCTTTAGTGTCTTTCCTTAACATAAATTTGTGCACATACTGACAGTTCCTTATTCACAGAATCTCACTCTGTCTCCCCAGCAGGAGTACAGTGGTGCCATCATAGCATACTATGGCCTTGATCTTCCAGGCTCCAGCCCACCTCAACCTCCCGAGTAGTTGGGGTTATAGGTGCACACCACCACGTCCAGCTAATTTTTAAAAATTTTCTATAGAGATGGGAGTCTCACTATGTTGCCAGGGTTGGGTTAGGCTCAAGTGATCCTCCTGCCTCAGTCTCCCAAAGTGCTAGGATTATAGGTATGAGCCACCACACTGCCCCCACACCCCTTTTAACAGCATAATCCCTCAGCTCCTGAGTAGAATCACAGTAAAAATGACAGTTTATTTCCCCATCATATCTCTAATACTTTTTTTTAAATTTTATTTTTATTGTTTTTTTGAGATGGAGTCTCACTCTGTCACCAGGTTGGAATGCAATGGTGTGGTCTAGGCTCACTGCAACCTCCACCTCCTGGGTTCAAGTGATTCTCCTGTCTCAGCCTCCCGAGTGCTGGGACTATAGGCACGTGCAACCACACCCAGCTAATTTTTGTGTTTTTAGTAGAGACGGGATTTCACTATGTTGGCTAGGCTGTTCTTGAACTCCTGACCTCGTGATCTGCCCGCCTTGGCCTCCCAAAGTGCTAGGATTACAGGCGTGAGCCATCGCTCCCAGCCACCTCTAATACTTTCTAAAGCATCTTCTAATTTCTCTTTAACTAGGGACTATCATTTGCTTCTTCAGCATCATTAATTTACTAGTACAATATGTGGGACAGGAACCTTATCTTAAAAAACTATTAATGGGGTGGCTCACGCCTGTAATCCCAGCACTTTGGGAGGCTAAGGTGGGCAGATCACGAGGTCAGGTGTTCAAGACCAGCCTGGCCAACACAGTGAAACCCTGTCTCTACTAAAAATACAAAAAATTAGCCGGGCATGGTGGCGGGTGCTTGTAATCCCAGCTACTCAGGAGGCCGAGGCAGGAAGAATTGCTTGAACCTGGGAGGTGGAGGTTGCAGTGAGTCAATATCACACCACTGCATTCCAACCCGGGCGACAGCAAGAGACTTTCTGTCTCAAACAAACAAACAAACAAAAAACTACGAACAATCAACAGAATTAACGAATACATAAAAAGAAGAGCTAGTTCTTTTAAGAAATCTTATTATTCTTCATATTTAATTTTGTTATCAGAATTGACTTAATTTTATCACAAGAAGGGCCTGGTATCATATTCTTTTCAAAGGAGGCAGTTGTTTTTTATGTGTGTGTGTGTGTTTTTCCCGGAAAAGTTACAAGGAATGACGAGGAATATCAACAGTTTTTCTGAAAACAAAGTAATATGTTACAATCTTTTGAAATCCAATAGCTTATTCCTAATAAGATATATCCAACTCTTGAGAGCCATGTAAATAACTCCTTTAACATAATAATGAAACACATTAGCAGATTTATCAGAAGAAAAACATTTCTAGCCATAGCAGAATATTCATAAGCTATCAAATTTAGTTTGAGAGTACAGGCCTGGGATTCCATAAAGACATAGTGAGTTAATTCCCAAGAGAAATCTAGTTTGGGATGTACTTCAAATGATGTATTTCCAAACTTACAGTTATCTATCTTTTTTATGAGGACATAGAAACATTTTCTGACTTAAGAGTAGACAGTATATGGACTGGAGATTTCCTCTTTTTAGGGTAAAAATTGTGGGAAACATGGACAATGTTTATCAATTAATTATTGATCAAATAAAAGACTATAGACAACTCAGTGACTTTAGGTACCATCAGTTCATTAGGAAGGGCTGAGTGTAAACTTCCAGATAACCAGCTGAAAAGTGACAACAAAATCAGGATAATTCATGGGTGCATTGTCGTTTTTGGTGTTTTTTTAATAACCACATAAAGTCAATCAAATCGTTTCTTTCTTTCTCATCAAGGTGACTGTTAGTGCTATCTAGTTGACTTGGGACTAGCCCGGGAGAAAACTACTCCACTTTTAGTCTTATCTGGTTCATTTTTCCTTTTTAATGAGGGATAAAAGATTTAGTCAATTATCCTCTTGCAAAACCTTCTTGTCCCCCCAGTTTTCCCACTATGCCTTCTTGCTAAAACTGGCAACTTGAAGGTCACAATTTGTTGACCTCATCAACTCCAAAGCCTTTTATCTCTGCTCCACTTTGGCTGCACATTCCATGGTCACACTGTAAATTAGTTTGTACAACATTTAGTACATGATATTCATTTTGGTAAAGCCCCTATGTGATTCTCATGGAAGTAAATTGTGGACCACACTTGAAGGAACACTGTTCTGGATTTGAGTGTATGGGGTGGGGGATGGTTGAGAGAGTTCTCATTTGAAGTCCTCTGTTTTCCTTGTGAAACAGGTAAGTTTGTGTTTTTTTCTGCTCCTCATCCCATTGGCCACACTCTTATACATCCTTAAATATACATACCAAGGTCGGGCGCGGTGGCTCACACCTGTAATCCCAGCACTTTGGGAGGCTGAGATGGGCAGATCACTTGAGGTCAGGAGTTCGAGACAAGCCTGGTCAACATGGTGAAACCTCGTCTCTACTAAAAATATAAAAATTAGCCAGGTGTGGTGGCACTTGCCTGTAGTCCCAGTTACTTGGGAGGCTGAGGCAGGAGAATCGCTTGAACCCAGGAGGCGCAGGTTGCAGTGAGCCTAGACTGTACCATTGCACTCCAGCCTGGACGACAGAGTGAGACTCTGTCTCAAAAAAAAAAGTATATACTTTTGTGTGTGTGTGTGTATGTGTATATACATATATACACACCCTTTTTTTTTTTTTTTTTTAGGAGACAAAGTCTTGTTATGTTGCCCAGGCTGGTCTGCACTCCTGGGCTGAAGCAATCCTTCTGCCTAGGTATCCCAAATTGCTGGGATTACAGGCATAAGCCACCACACCTGACTCAAAGTGAAACTTTTTGTGATAACTTCTCCCCACCAAATTGATCAATTTCATTTAGAGTTACTAGGGTATTGCATGCATGTATTTATCCCAGTATTTCTCATACACTATAATAATTGATTGCTTCTATCTCCTTAAATCATAGTCTTCCTCAAGGTTTTGTTGTTTGTCTTCCTCTTTCTTCATTCTTTCCACATTCCCTGTGCAATATCATCCATGCCCGTGACTTCAACTAAAACACATACAGCTGATGATTATCAAATCTATACCTCTAGACCACATAGTTTTCCTGAACTCCAGATTCATACTTCCAGTGGTCTACTGGACATTTCCACTTGATTGTTTATAGGTATTCCATGTGTCGATGTCCAAAACTGAACTTATTTACTTCCTGTGCTCCCAACCCTTACCCCAAATCTGCTCCTCTTCTATTCTCTATCTAGGTAAATGGTACTACTAGGTACTGTTGTTGAAGCCAGAAACAAAGCAGTCATTCTACAGTCCTCTCTTCCTTCATTTATTTAATGCTGTCAGTTATTCTTCTGAGATATTTCTAAAATCTCTATCTAGTCTCTACTCTCCCCCTGCTATTGCCTTGGATAAAAGGTAGTTTATTGTATATGGTAGTTTATGGTACAGCCAAGACTAAATAATGATATTACTGGATAAAAGGCAAATTAATTATAGCAAGTCCTTCAATAAGGTCATTTTATTCAATGCCTCTTTTTTTTTTTTTTTTTTGACAGAGTCTCACTCTGTCGCCCAGGCTGGAGTGCAGTAGCGTGATCTCGTCTCACTACAACCTCCACCTCCCGGGTTCAAGCCATTTTCCCGCCTCAGCCTCCTGAGTAGCTGGGATTATAGGTGCTCACCACCATGCCCAGCTAATTTTTGTATTTTTAGTAGAGACGGGGTTTCACCATGTTGTTCAGGCTGATCTCGAACTCCTGACCCTGTGATCCACCTGACTTGGCCTCCCAAAGTGCTAGGATTACAGGCGTGAGCCACCACGCCCGGCCTCAGTGTCATCTTATTATAACATTGATGAGAAAAAAAAAAAAAATCACTTCCCTGCTGGGGCCACTGTCTGTGTGGGCTTTGCATGTTCTCCCCATGCCTGTGTGGGCTTTCTCTGGGTATTCTGAGAAAGCCCACACCCCGTATCTTTGCGATGTTTCCTGATACATTGCAAAGATACGCATGTTAGATTAGCTGCTGTGTCTCAATTGTACCAGTGTGAGTGAGTGGAGATATGTGTGTAAGTGTGCCCTGCGATGGGATGGTGACCTATCTGGGTCCACTTCCCGCTTTGCGCCCTGAGCTGCTGGGAGAAGCTCTGGCCACCAGAAACATTGAAATAAGTGGGTTGCAAAATGAATTAATGAATACAAATGATTGTAAAATAAAAATGTATAAGTCATACAATATAATCATACAAATACACAACAATAAGTGATGCAGTATGAAAGTGCTCAGTGAGCCTACTGTATTTGTTATTTTTTGTTTTGAACTGTGTGTTAGTAGCAGGTGCTTCTGACAATTTTTACCTTTTTTTTTTTTTTTTTTTGAGACAGAGTCTCACTCTGTAGCACAGGCTGGCGTGCAGTGGTGCAATCTCAGCTCACTGCAGCCTTGACCTCCCAGGCTAAACTGATCCTCCCACCTCAGCTTTCCAAATAACTGGGACTACAGATGTGCACCCCAGATTTTGCTTTGTAATCATTATTCCTTGATTAACCCACTACTACAACCATTGTCACTCACTGGTTCAACAAAAATTGGTTAACTATCTTGTTTTCATTATTCTTTTTTAAATGTGTGTATAGCTCACATTTATTTCAACATTTAATGCAAGAACTATTTTGGGTCTTTATTTAGAAGTTTGGTAATTTTTTTAACTTCTATTTTAAGTTCAGGGGTACAGGTGCAGGTTTGTTACATAGGTCAACTTGTGTCATGGGGTTTGTTGTACAGATTATTTCATCACCCAGATATTAAGCCTAGTACCTGTGAGTTATTTTTCCTGCTCCTCTCCCTCCTTTCACCACCTACCCTTTGATAGACCCCAGTGTGTTTTGTTCCCCCCTATGTGTCCATAAGCTCTTATCATTTAGCTCCCGCTTGTAAGTGAGAACATGTGATATTTGGTTTTCTGTTCTTGTGTTAGTTTGCTAAGGATAATGTCCTCCAGCTCCATTTATGTTCCTGCAAAGGACATGGTCTCGTTCTTTTTTATGGCTGCATAGTATTACATGGCATATATGTACCACATTTTCTTTATCCAGCCTATCATTGATGAGCATTTGGGTTGACTCCATGTCTTTGCTATTTTGAATAGTGCTGCAATGAAAATACATGTGCATGTGTTTTTATAATAGAATGATTTATATGCCTTTGGATATATACCCAGTAACGGGATTGCTGGGTCAGCTGGTATTTCTGTCCTTAGGTCCTTTGCCACACTGTCTTCCACAATAGTTGAATTAATTTACACTCCCACTAACAGTGTATAAGCATTCTTTTTTTGTCCACAACCTCACCAGCATCTTGTTTTTTTTTTTTGTTTTTTTTTGTTTTGACTTTTTAATAATAGTCATTCTGGCTGGTGTGACATAGTATCACATTGTGGTTTTGATTTGCATTTCTCTAATGAAGAGTTATATTGAGCATTTTTCATATGATTGTTGGCTGCATGTGTGTCTTCTTTTGAAAAGTATCTATTCGGCCAGGCATGGTGTTTCACACCTGTAATCCCAGCACTTTGGGAGGCCAAGGTAGGCAGATCACGAGGTCAGAAGTTCGAAACCGGCCTGACCAACACAGTGAAACCTCATCTCTACTAAAAATATAAACATTAGCTGGGCATGGTGGTGCACACTTGTAATCCCAACTACTCAGGAGGCTGTGGCAAAAGAATTGCTTGAACCCGGGAGGCAGAGGTTGCAATGAGCCGAGATTGCGCCACTGCACTCCAGCCTGGGCAACAGAGCGAGACTTCGTCTCAAAAAAAAAAAAAAAAAAGTGTCTATTCATGTCCTTTGCCCACTTTTTAATGGGCTTGTTTTTTCTTGTAAATTTGCTTAAGTTCCTTATGGGTGCTGGATATTAAACCTTTGTCAGTTGCATAGTTTGCAAAAATTTTCTCCAATTCTATAGTTTGTCTCTTTACTCTGTTGATAGTTTCTTTTGCTATGCAGAAGCTCTTTAGTTTAATTAGATTCCATTTGTCAATTTTTGCTTTTGTTGCAATTGCTTTTGGTGTCTTTGTCATGAAATCTTTGCCCGTACCCATGTCTTTAATGGTATTGCCTAGGTTGTTTTCCAGGGCTTTTATAGTTTTGGGTTTTACATTTAAGTCTTTAATCCATCTTGAGTTAACTTTTCTGTATGGTTTAAGGAAGGGGTCCAGTTTCAATCTTTTGCATATGGCTAGCCAGTTCTCTCAGCACCATTTATTGAATAAGGAATTCTTTCCCCATTACTTGGTTTTGCCAAGTTTGTCAAAGATCAGATAGCTGTAGCTGTATGGCCTTATTTCTGGGTTCTCTATTCTCTTCCATTGGTTTATGTGTCTGTTTTTATACTGGTACCATGCTGTTTTGGTTACTGTAGCCCTGTTGTATAGTTTGAAGTCAGGTAGCGTGATGCTTCCAGCTTTGCTCTTTTTGCTTGGGATTGCCTTGGCTATTTGAACTCTTTTTGGGTTCCTTATGAATTTTATTTTATTTTATTTATTTTTTTGAGACAGACCCGTGATCTTGCATCACTGCAGCCTCCACCTCCCCAGTTCAAGGGATTCTCCTGCCTCAGTTTCCCAGGCAGCTGGGATTACAGGCGCATGCTACCATGCCCAGCTAATTTTTATATTTTTAGTACAGACAGGGTCTCACTATGTTGGCCAGGCTGGTCTCAAAGTCCTAACCTCAGGTGATCCGCCTGCCTTGGCCTCCCAAAGTGCTGGAATTACAGGCGTGAGCCACTGCATCTAGCCCCATATGAATTTTAAAATACAATTTTTGAGTTCTATGAAGAATTTCAATGGTAGTTTAATAGGAATAGCACTGAATCTATAAATTGCTTTGGGCAGTATGGCCATTTTAACGATATTGATTCTTCCTATCCATAAGCATGGAATGCTTTTCCATTTGCTTATGTCCTCTCTGGTTTGAGCAGTGGTTTCTAGGGTTTGTAGTTCTCCTTGTAGAGATCTTTCACCTCCCTAGTTAGCTGTATTCCTAAATATTTTATTTTTGTGGCAATTGTGAATGGTATTACATTCTTGATTTGGTGCTCAGCTTGACTATTGTTGATGTATAAGAATGCTAGCGATTTTTGCACATTGATTTTTGTATCCTGAGATTTTGCTGAAGTTGCTTATCAGCTTAAGAAGCATTTGGGTTGTTACTATGGGGTTTTCTAGATACAGGATTGTGTTATCTACAGATGGGGATAGTTTGACTTTCTCTCTTCTTATTTGGATGCCTTTTATTTCTTTCCCTTGCCTAATTGCCCTGGCCAGGACTTTCATACTATGTTAAATAGGAGCAGTGAGAGAGGGCATCCTTGTCTTGTGCCAGTTGTCAATAAAATGCTTTCAGCTTTTGTCCATTCAGTATGATGTTGGTTGTGGGTTTGTCATACATGGCTCTTATTATTTTGAGGTGTGTTCCTTCAATGCCTAGTGCGTTGAGACTTTTTAACATAAAGGGATGTTGAATTTTACTGAAAGCCTTTTTTGCATCTATTGAGATAATCATGTGGTTTTTGACTTCATTTCTGTTCATGTGAATCACATATATTGATTTACATATGTTGAACCAACCATCCCAGTGATAAAGCCCACTTGATCATGGTAGACAAACTTTTTGATATGCTGTGGGATTTGGTTTGCCAATATTTTGCTGAGGATTTTTTGCATCGATGTTCATCATAGATATTGGCCTAAAGTTTTCGCTCTCTCTTTTTTTTTTTCCTGTATCTTCACCAGATTTTGGTATCAGGATGATGCTGGCTTCATAGAATGAGTTAAGGAGAAGTCCCTCCTTCTAAATTTTTGGAATAGTTTCAATAGGAATGGTACCAGCTATTCTTTGTACATCTGGTAGACTTCAGCTGTGAATCGTTCTGGTCCTGGGCTTTGTTTGGTTGGTAGGCTATTTATTACTGCCTCAATTACAGAACTCATTATAGGTCGGTTCAGGGATTCGATTTCTTCCTGGTTCAGTCTTAGGAGGGTGTATGTGTTCAGGAATTTATTCATTTCTTTTAGATTTTCTAGTTTATGTGCATAGAGGTGTTCATAATATTATCTGACGTTTGTTTGTATTTCTGTGGGATCAGTGGTAGTATCCCCTTGTTGTTTCTGATTGTGTTTATTTTAATCTTCCTTCTTTTCTTCTTTATTAGTCTAGCTAGTGGTCTATCTATTTCATTAAATTTTTCAAAAAGCCAGATCCTGAATTTGTTGGTCTTTCGAATGGTTTTTCTTATCTCAGTCTCCTTCAGTTCAGCTCTGATTTTGGTTATTTCTTGTCTTCTGCTAGCTTTGGGATTTGTTTGCTCTTGGTTCTCTAGTTCTTTTAGTTATGATGTCAGGTTGTTAATTGATCTTTCTCACTTTTAGATGTAGGCCTGTAGTGATATAAATTTCCCTCTTAAGACTGTCTTAGCTGTGTCCCACAGATTCTGGTACATTGTATCTTTGTTCTCATTAGTTTCAAAGAACTTTTTGATTTGTGCCTTAATTTCATTATTTGCCCAAAAGTCATTCAGGAGCAAGTTACTCAGTTTCCATGTAATTATATGGTTTTGAGTGAATTTCTTCGTCTTGATTTCTAATTTAATTGTGCTGTGGTCCAATAAATTGTTTGTTATGATTTCAGTTCTTTTGCATTTGCTGAGGAGTGTTTTACTTCCAATTATGTGATCAATGTTAGTGTATGTGCCATGTGGCAATGAGAAGAACGTATATTCTGTTGTTTTTGGGTAGAGAGTTCCATAGATATCTATCAGGTCAATTTGCTCTAGTGCTGATTTCAGATCCTGAATATCTTAATTTTCTGTCTCGATGATCTGTCTAATATTGTCAGTGGGGTGTTAGAATCTCCCACTACGATTGTGTGGGAATCTAAGTCTCTTTGAAGGTTTCTAAGAACTTGCTTTATGAATGTGGCTGCTCCTGTGTTGGGTGCATATATATTTAGGATAGTTAGATCTTCATGTGGAATTGAACCCTTTACCATTATGTAATAACCTTCTTTGTCTTTTTTAATCTTCCTTGGATTAAAGTCTGTTTTGTCAGAAACTTGGATTGCAACCCCTGCTTTTTTCTTTTTTCCATTTGCTTGGTCGATTTTTCTCCATCCCTTTATTTTGAGCCTATGTGTCTCATTGCATGTGAGATAGGTGTTTTGAAGACAGCATACCAATGGGTCTTGGTTCTTTATCCACCTTGCCACTCTGTGTGTTTTAATTCGGGCATTTAGCCCATTTACATTTAAGGTTAGTATTGATATGTGTGAATTGAATCTGTCATCATGATGTTATCTGGTTATTTTGCAGACTTGTTTATGTGGTTGCTTTATAGTGTCACTGGTCTGTGTACTTCAGTGTGTTTTTGTATTGGCTGGTAATGGTCTTTCCTTTCCATATATTGTACTTCCTTCAAAAACTCTTGTAAAACTTGTCTGATGGAAACAAATTCTCTCAGCATTTGCTTCTCTGAAAAGGGTTTTATTTCTCCTTTGCTTATGAAGCTAACTTTGGCTTCACAGGAAATTCTTGGTCGGAATTTCTTTTCTTTAAGAATGTTGAATATTGGCTCCCAATCTCTTCAGTATTGTAGGGTTTCAGCTGAGAGTCTGATGGGCTTCCCTTTGTAAGTGGCCTGACCTTTCTCTCTAGCTGCCTTTAACCCTTTTTTTTTTTTTTTTTTTTTTCATTTTAACCTTGGAGAATCTGATGATTATGTGTCTTAGGGATGATCTTCTTGTGAAGTTATCTTACTAGGGTTCTCTGCATTTTCAGAATTTTAATGTTGGCCTCTCTAGTCAGGTTGGGGAAGTTCTCATGGATAATATCTTGAAATATGTTTTCCAAATTGGTTCCATTCTCCCCATCTCTTTCAGGAACACCATCAGTCATAGATTCTGCCTGTCTTATTTCAAAAAGTCAGTCTTCAGGCTCTAAGATTCTTTCCTCTGCTTGGTCTATTCTTCTGTTAATACTTGTGATGCATTATGAGATTCTTGTAGTATGTTTTTCAGATCTATCAGGTCAGTTTTTTTGTTTTGTTTTGTTTTGTTTCTATACTGGCTATTTTGTCTGTCAGCTCCTGCATTGTTTTATCATTATTCTTAGCTTCCTTGCATTGGGTCTTAATGCACTCCTGTAGCTCAATGATCGTTTCATATCCATATTCTGAGCTCAATGATCATTTCATATCCATATCCATATCGTATTTCTGTCATTTCAGCTGTCTCAGCCCAGTTCAGAACCCTTGCTGGAGAGGAGATGCAGTCATTTGGAGGAAAGAAGGTACTCTGGCTTTCTGAGTTTTCAGTGTTCTTGCGCTGGTTCTTTCTCATCCTTGTGGGCTTATCTACCTTCAATCTTTGAAGTTGCTGATCTTTGAATGGATTTGTTTTTTTTTTCTTTTATCCTATGTGATGACCTTGTGGGTTTGATTGCGGCATAAGGTGGATTCAGCAGACTGACTTCGTTTCTGTGAGATTTTAGGGGGCCAGTGCTTAGCTCCCAACTCCTGGACTGTGTGCTCTAACTCTGGAGGACTTGTACTGGGCTCTGACTTTGTTCTCTGGCTCTTTGAGGTTTGGAGTCCACTGCGCTGGGTGGGGCCGAGGTGCGGCAACTGCAGCTGGGTGCTACTAGATATAGGGGTATCTGCCTCCCTGAAGGCATTCACCACAGTAGCGATGGCAACACAACTGGTGAGGGCTTGGGGTGAGGCCCTTCTGGAGACCGTATGTGGGGTTACATTGGAGGTGGTGTTGGCTTGGGGGCAGAGTACTGGCCATCACAAGTCTGGGTGCCTTCTCTGCGCCCAGCGAGCAGGAGTGATCGCTCAGGGTGCGGGAAGATCCACTGTTCTCTGCACAGTGTTAGTGAAAGGGTGAGGCGCTGGCCGGTGCAGGGCGTGTTGGCTCCGTGCCTGTCAAGGGTCCGTCTGCAATGGCAGTCAGTGGCGGAAGCGAGGGGGCGGAATGCACTCCCACATGCTGCTGGGGCAAGTAAAGCAAAACCTGACAAAGCCAGCAGCAAAGTAGTGTGGGGAGTTGCTGTGGGCCCGGGGAAAGCTGCAATATGGGGAGGGAATGTGTGGTCTGGTGCGTGGCTATAGGCGCCACCTCGCTGGAGCTGTCTACCAGTCAGACACGTCCTCCTGTCCTCCAGCAGCGCAGAAGCTATGTTGTGAGCCCCCAGGGCACCCAAGACTGCCCAGCAAGCAGGTGTGCCAGGTTGGGGCCCCAGTAGAGACCAGCAGACCGAAGGGCACTCAAATCAGACCAGGCCTATCTGGTGTGCAAGACTGCCCTGCAGAGATCAGGTCAGGCCATTCCCCTGGAGCTAAAGTCTCTTATGGGAGCAAGTTAAACCTAGGGGGATGGCCGTCCTTGGCCGTGCTCCACTGTAGACGCTCAAGTGTCTGCCGTGGTCGAGTGGTTCCCTCCTGCGGGGGTTCCGGAGGCCCATGGAAGGTGTCGGTTGCTCCTTGCCAGTTCAACTCATCTGTTCCCAGGAGCTGTTGTGGTTCAAAAATGAGTCCCAGCTTTTTCCTCCTTCATCCCAGCTTCTGTGTCTTCCCTCCATCCACTCTAGGTGTGTTTTCTCTGAAGAGCTGTTGCCAGCTGTCCCAGTCCCTCTGTGAGAGCTATTCCATTTGTCTGCATCTGATCTGCCATCTTGCCCTCTCTTTTTGAAATCCTGATGCTGTTTTTGTGACCAGTAATATGATGTAGGAAGTTAACTCTTGTTTATGTAAGTTATCTTGTGGTAAAATTGGTTTTGTTGTATGTCATCCCCCTTAGAGTCAAAAGTTCCAAGAACCTATCAATCAATGACGTGAAGTGAGATCTTGCTTGTATACATACTGAGTCTTCAAAAATCTTTTTTATTTTTATTCTATTTTATTTTTATTTTATTTTTACTTTTATTTTTATTCAACTTCTGAAGATATTGGAGGGATAATTATTGAGAGGGAAGTGAAGAGTATTCTGTTAGCCAGATCCTCATCTTTCACAGCACAGGGTAAATATATAATATCCAAAATCAATAAATTAAAAAAAAAAAGCATTACTGAAAATTCAGAGTAGAGAAACATGTTGAAAATGCCACAAAGATAAAATTAGCCAAATCTAGAATGTGGGAGCTTTCATGGCACAAATGACCTAGTTAATTTTTTTAAATGACATGGGAATATGGGGGAAGGGCACTGTTATAGATTAGAGATTTAAGAAACAAACAGAATGCAATATGGTGATTTTGTTTGCATCCTAATTCAAAGAAAGAAAAGATAATTTGTGAGCAGTTGGGAAAATTCGAACATAAGTTGGGTACTGAATGCTAGTAAATAATTATGAAAAAGCTATTAGAATGATGTTTTCAAAATACTTCTCACGTGCTCGAGACATATACTGAAGATTTCAGTGAAAAGATATGATGTCAGAGATTTGCTTTAAAATACTCCAAGTCAAACCATATACAAAATTTCACTTGTAAAGTATCACAGACTTAATGTAAAAACCTAAAACTATGGCCAGGTGCGGTGGCTCATGCCTGTAATCCCAGCACTTTAGGAGGCCGAGGTGGGTGGATCACTTGAGGTCAAGGGTTTGAGACCAGCTTGGCCAACATATTGAAACCCCGTCTCTACTAAAAATACAAAAATTAGCCAGGCATGGTGGTGCATGCCTGTAATCCCAGCTACTCAGGAGGCTGAGGCAGGAGAATCACTTGAACCCAGGAGGCTGAGGTTGCAGTGAGCTGAGATTGCACCACTGCACTCCAGCCTGGGCAACAGAGTGAGACTCTGCCTCAAAGAAGAAAAAAAAAAAAAAAAAACTAAAAGGATTTGGTGAAAAATTATTAGATATGATTACCAAAAGCATAATGCATAAAAGAAAAAAAATGATAAATTGGACTTCATTGGAATTTTTAAAACTTCTGTTATTCAAAAGACACTTAAGAATATAAAAGGATAAACCAAGGACTGGAGAATATCCTTGGAAATCATGCAATCCTTAAGGATTGTATCCAAAATATATAAAGAACTCCTAACTCAATAATAAGTAAACACACAGTCCAATAATAAAATGGGTGTGAGAAAAGAGTTAATGAGACGCAGTAGGTCTCATTGCTCACTTCTCACACACCTCCAAGAGAACTTGGAGCTGTTATTGATCAGTGGGCATCCTCTGGGAATATGGTATTTGGCTGATTCTTCATGTAACTGTTGAGGATTTCATTGTATGCACCTAGAGCAATGTACTATATTATACCATCTTGCTTTGCACTAAATCAAGATTGATGATGTGAACCTGATTTCATGTTGGGGTCTTGAGTTTTGACTGCCACAGCTGGCTGCCGAGCAGAATGTGCAGTGTGACCACGCTTCCATAGAAACTTCGGATCCTGAGATTTAAATGGCCTTCCTCGTATAGAGTCTTCACATATGTTTGTCCCCTACAGTTCACAGCAGAGACAAAGTATGTGCTCTGAGACCCCATATGAGAAAGTGTTGATAACCTGTGCCTGACCACTCTGGACTCCACCCAACAGATATTTTGTTACTATTGTCCTTGCACTGTATACTTTTTCTTTAACAAATGTTAGTCGTGAATAAAACCTGCTATTGAGTTTTGTGAGTCCTTCTAGTGAGTTATCGAACTTGTGGGTGGTCTTAAGACCACTGAGACAATAGAAAAAGTATTTAAATAAATACTTTACCGAAGAAGATAAAAGGATGACTAATAAGCACATGAAAAGCTGCTTAATAAGATTAGTCGTCTGGGCAATAAAAAAATAACTACAATGAGATACTATTACATGCCCGTTAGGATGACTAAAACTGAAAAGATTGATCATACCAAGTGTGGCAAGGTGAGGAGAAATTGAAATTCTCATGCATGGCTGACATTAACATAAAATGGTACAACCTTGGGAGGCTCAGGTGGGCGGATCACCTGAGGTCGGGAGTTTGAAACCAGCCTGACCAACATGGAGAAACCTTGTCTCTACTAAAAAAACAAAAATTAGCTGGGCGTGGTGGTGCATGCCTGGAATCCCAGCTACTCGGGAGGCTGAGGGAGGAGAATCGCCTGAACCTGGGAGGCAGAGGTTGCCGTGCCCGAGCCAAGATCACGCCATTGCACTCCAGCCTGGGCAACAAGAAAGAAACTCTGTCTCAAAAAAAAAAAAAAAAAAAAAAAAAAGGAGAAAAAAAAAGATACAACCACGTCAGAAAAACAGAAAAACAGTTTGGTAGTTTCTTCAAAAGTTATGCATACACCTATGATACAATCCCGCCATTCCATCTCTATGTGTTTACCCAAGAGAAAAGAAAGCAGGTATCATACAAAAACTTGTATATGAATGTCCAAACAGATTTATTTGTAATAGCCAAAAACTGAAAACAGCTCAAATATACATAAAGAAGTGAATGGATAAACACATTGTTGGGTATCTGACAACTACTCAGAAACCAAAATGAAAGAACTATGGATCCACACAACAATATGAATGAATCTCAAAACAATTATGAGGGAAAGAATCCAGACTGAAAGAGTACTTATTGCCTGATTCCATTTATTTAAAACTGTAGAAAATGCAAATTAATCTATAGTGTCAGAAAGAAGATCAGTGGTTTCCAGATTGGGGACAGGGTATGGGGAGAGGCAGGATGACAATGAGAAAACATTTTGCCATAATGAATGTATTCATAACTCCAATTGTGGTGGTGGTTTCACAGGTGTATATTTATTTTAAAATTTTCAAAATGTACAGTTTAAATGTGTGCAGTTCATTGTATGTCAATCGTACCAAATACAAAACTAATCTATGCTGTTTATGAAAAAAAGTGACTTAATGTTACAGACTCTACTTTCTCTACTATGTTCCCAGCAATCAAAATTGTTTCCTCTGCAAACAGAGGAAGGTAGAGTTTCCAGACAGTGAGCAAGGAAAAAGGGGTTGGACAGTACAGCTAGAAGTTATACTTGGCCCCTGCTCCAAAGACTGGTTAGTAGGGAGAAAAAACCAGAAACATAAAGGAGCTTCAGGAAAAAATGGGAGGGTGGTATGTCTAGATGAAGCATGATGGGCAACATGTTCATAATTTGTGTAGTTGGATGATAGGTATATGGGTTTTGTTATAGAAAAAGTGATATTAGGCCGGGCGCGGTGGCTCAAGCCTGTAATCCCAGCACTTTGGGAGGCCTAGACGGGCGGATCACGAGGTCAGGAGATCGAGACCATCCTGGCTAACACGGTGAAACCCCGTCTCTACTAAAAGTACAAAAAAAAAAAAAAAAAAAACAAAAAACTAGCCGGGCGAGGTGGCGGTGCCTGTAGTCCCAGCTACTCGGGAGGCTGAAGCGGGAGAATGGCGTGAACCCGGGAGGCGGAGCTTGCAGTGAGCTGAGATCTGGCCACTGCACTCCAGCCTGGGTGACAGAGCGAGACTCCATCTCAAAAAAAAAAAAAGAAAGAAAGAAAAACTGATATTAGCTTAACATGTGAGTTAATAGAAGAACTAAAACCCAAAATATTTGACAGTGATTGTATCCTGGGAATGAAAACGTGGGAAAGAGGGGCAGCCATTCTTTACTGATTGAATTTATAATGATTAAATTCATATGTTGATTTTTTAAAAGCAATTTTGCAGAAGGAGGATTGATTAGTCAACATCAGACATGTGTTAAAAAATGTTCTCTTTCCCTTGTGAAGTCACTAAGTTGTATAAATCAATTAATGATTAATGCAGAAGTTTAGCAATTTTGATAATCACTTGTTTTTTGACAGCTGAAGTTTTTTCAAAATTCTGATTTATCTTTATTTGTACAATTTGGGTAGAGGAAAGGAATTCTAAATTTGGAAATTATAAGTAGTCAGACATTTGAAAGCTCTTAGGCTTTTATTTCAGAATATATAATTTTGGTAGAGCTTTTTGAGCTGAAAAGAATTGTTTACATACTCTCTCTATATATGTATCCTGGGCTCAATATATGTATATATAGCCTTGGGCTGGGTCTGGTGGCTCATGCCTGTAATATTAATACTTTGGGAATCAGAGGTGAGAGGATTCCTTGAGCCCATGATTTTGAGACCAGCCTGGCAATGTGGCAAAACCTCATATCTACAAAAAATAAAAAGAAAATTAGCTTGGCGTGGTGGAGTGTGTCTGTTTTTCTAGCTGCTCAGGAGGCTAAGGCAGGGTGATCTTCTGAGCCCAGAAGGCCAAGGCTGTAGTGAACAGTGATGGTGTCACTCCAGTTCAACTTGGGCAACAGAGCGAAACCCTGTCTCAAACAAAGAAACAAAACCAAAACAAATACCTTATACTTCTAGGTGAGAGGCATTTTTATCATATTCCACATCACTATGATCTCTCTTTGCATAATAGGGGGAAAAGTTCAGAAATGAGAAAATTCAAGAAAGGAAAAGAATGTCTTCATATTCCTCTTGTTTCATCACACTACTTTGGGTGAATCTTTGATTAAAGGAATATATATATATATATACACACACACGTACATACATATGTCTATATACATACACACGTACATATATATATCTTAACATCTATAAATTTGGGAGATTTTAGGTTCTGAGGAATCAGAAAAGGGTTCTGAATTCATTGTGAATTCAAAATAGGTGATCCAAATGACACTCTCACTTACTAAAGAAATTGGTTGCTAATAAACCAAAGAAGATAAGAACACAAGAAATGCTATAGTGGATCATATCAGCATCTCTTTAGAAGTGATGCTAAAATAAATCTTTGTGGGAGAACCCTGTGCTTCCGTTCAAAGTAATTAACCTCAAAATATTTTTCAAAACACCCTCAATATCCCAAAACATCCTTTCATATCTCATTAGGAATCTATAATCACTGAATTTACCCAAATCTTTCTTTGACCTATTTGAAGTGGAGGGTGTGCAGAAAAATGTTAAGGGCACAAACTGCAGTCTGTTAAATTAAGTTTAGCCTAAAGCTTCCTCCTTTTAAGTTCAGCCTAAAGGTTTCGCCATACATAGTGAACTGTAACCTAACTGGACGTGTAACCTACTCTTATATCAATCTCCAAGGTTCAGCCAATCAAAGGTGGCCAACTGTTCAAACCGTGTTCAGTGCAAATAAGACACTCTAGCCAATATGGCTGTTTCTGTATCTCACTTTCATTTTCTGTACATCACTTTACTTTTTTTGTCCATAAATTACCCCCAACCATGTGGCAGTGCATTAGAGTCTCTCTGAACCTATTCCGGTTGCAGGGAAGGGGGCAAGTAGCGGGAGGGTGACTACCTGATTCATGAATCATTATTGCTCAATTAAACTCTGTTAAATTTTATTTACTTCAAGTTTCTCTCTTAATATGTCAAACAAACCTGGGTCGGACTCTTAGATCTTGGACAAGGAATTTCTCTGAACCTCAGTCTCATCATTTGTAAAATACAGATCATTAAAGTAACTACTTCACAAGTATGTTGTGGTATTCAAGGAGAAAATTCATGGAAACCACTTAGCATAGGGTCTGACAGTCAATATTTTGCATGTAAGTCATTGTCATTTTGTATTTTCAGCGTGTATGTTTTCTTGGTGTTTACCATTATTAGTACGAGATCTATTCATTAAAAGAAAAATTCTTTTTATAATAAAGGCTGAGCTTTAAAAGGATGAAATAGTCAATCATCTACATGGTATGATTTCTAAGAGTATCAGGAAAATACTAACCCCTTCATCCCCCTAGTCCCCACATGAACACAGCATACTCTTCTATTCACTTCCATTCCACCAATAAAGTGCTATCTCTTTGCTGACCTGGTTGAAATTCAGTTCAAAATTCAAATGTTCCCATTGTACATTTAAACAATAGATTAAACAAAGAATCTAAGGCTGAGTTTGATTCTCTGGAAAGGAGAGGCTAGCAAAGGACTGAATGGAACAAGTTGGGTCAAGTAATGCTAGTAACTACCAGGAAAATCTAACTCTCCTCTCCTTTACATCGTGGTTAAGGAAGCTATTCAGTGCAGTGGTTCTCCAACAGTTCTGACAAATAGAATCACTTGGGTCATTTGTTCAACACTGGACTCCCAGATCTTTCCCCTGGGATTTTGTAGATTTAGGATAGGGCTCAGGAATCTGAAGGTTTAATGAGCATTCAAGGGATCCCTAAGAGCTGACAAGTTTGAGAAATGCTGGAGTGATTAGGAGCCCAGGGTTTGGAATCAGACTACAATTGAATTTAAATCCTAGCTCCCCTTCTTAGAGATGGCTGATCATGGGATTAATTAGCCACCCTCAACCTCGGTTTTCCTCCCCTCAAAATGTTGCATTGGGACTAAATAAGTTAATATATGTAAGACATTTGTCTCACGGTGAGCACTGAAAAAACTGTTGGCATTATTATTGTGTTTAGTTTCAATTCATTTATACTTATATATGAATCCTTACAGTCTCCTGGGCAAGGTGCCAAAGTGGTCAATGATTTCCAAGAACTTTTTGTTTGCTCTCTAACACGTCCTTATCTTTGAAGCCAGAGTTAGAGAAATTAGCATTGTTATTTTGATTAGCTGTTGTGGGTCACCTTTCATATCTTTATGCCTTATCATGTAAATTAAGCATTCAGAGTGTCTGAACATTCCAATTCATACCCTCTAACATAGGCACTGGACGTCCCCTGTCCCTGGAATGTTGATTTTCAAGCCTTCTCTTTGAGTTCCAACTTGAAAAGACCCAAGCACACTCTCCTATCAGTTTCAGTTTAAGCAGGGCTTGGAAAGAGCTTCAGAGTCTGACCTCCAGGTTAGAAGGGGTAGGTATCAGAGAAACAAGAAACAGAAATGGACAGACAAGAGAAGAGAAAGCAGGGATAAAGTTAAAGACATACCTACAGCAACAAGGAAAAGACTGAAAAAGACACTAAAAGACAGATTGACAATGTGAGATAAAGGAGGGAAGGAGGCGAGAAGACAAAGACAATGATGGAGAAAACAGACAGAGGCATAGAGAGCAAGACATAAGGATTTACATAGGAATAGAGATAGGCACGGGCACAGAGAAAGAAACCAAGGTATGTGCTGGGATGAAAGCTTCTCTTGTTACTAATACAAGTAGGTTTCACATAGGGAATTTCCCTAGCAATTGAGGAAAGGGGAAATTCATTCGTTCCACACAATTTTAAAGTAATTGCTATAGGAAAGGCATTGCTAGGTATCATGTGGAAATATAAGCCTTCCATCCTCTAGAGGTGGGGGAAGTAAAAGTGTGATAAGGCAGAATGCAATAAGCAGCTTTAAAATGTGAGGCCCTTTTTAGTCCTGAGAAAGAAAGAATACATTCAGTTGAAGGATGAAGGAGGTGTTACAGCATTGGTGCTGAACCCAGAGGGATGAATACAGATTTAACAGATGGAGGGGGAAGGAATTTTCAAACAATAGGAAGAGCATTAGTAAAAACTTTGAGCAAGGAAAAAAAAAATACTTTGAGCAAGGAAAACAAGGGGCATGTTCAGGAAAGAAGGAATGGTATAATTTGGCTAAAGTTTAGGTTATAAGTAGGGAAACAGTGAGAAAAACTAAAAAGTCATTTTGTGTGCAAGAAGAGGAGCTGAAGGTAAGATTGAGGAGAAAGCAAAGGTTTTGGACAGGGGAGTAACAAGCCTGTGGAAGAATCAGGAGGAGGAGGCCTGGAGGATATAAGTGGAGACATGAAGGAGACTGTTGCTATTGTATGTTCTGGAAGGTAAATCCTATCAAATGTCTCCTGATCATTCCTCCTACCCATTCTTTACTTTCTTTTTTTTTTTGGCCTTTTTTTTTTTTTTTTTTTTTTTT
>NC_045445.1:57235713-57239009 GCF_002776525.5 Piliocolobus tephrosceles
CCATGATAGGCCCCGGTGTGTGATGTTCCCCTTCCCGAGTCCAAGTGATCTCATTGTTCAGTTCCCACCTATGGTGAGAACATGCGGTGTTTGGTTTTCTCCATTCTTTACTTTCTTTTCCCTAGTGTCTTAGTCAATATTTGGTTGGATCAGTAATGGTTTAAAGTGTTTTTTATTGTTGTTGTTGTTGTTTTTGTTTTATTTTGAGATGGAGTCTTGCTCTGTTGCCTAGGCTGGAGTGCAGTGGCATGATCTCGGCTCACTGCAGCCTCTGCCTCCCGGGTTCAAGTGATTCTCCCACTTCTACCTCCCAAGTAGTTGGGATTACAGGCACTTGCCACCACACCTGGCTATTTTTCTTATCTTTAGTATAGACGGGGTTTCGCCATGTTGGCCAGGCTGGTCTTGAACTCCTTACCTCAGGTGATCCACCTGCCTTGGCCTCCCAAAGTGCTGGGATTACAGGCGTGAGCCACTGAGCCCAGCCAGTAGTGGTTTAAAGTCTTAATTGGAGGTAGAGGATGAGGCCAAGGAAGGAATTGAAGATAGCCTGTAGGTTTCTAGCCTGAGTAATTGGGAAGATGGTAATGTCATTAACAGAAATTAGTTTGGAGGAGATAGGTTTAGTTTTTGATATGTAGTGTTAGAGATGCAAGTGAATCATTTAGATTATGTCCAGGAGGTGGCTGGATTGTGGATGTGAACATTTGGAGAGAGTTTGGTGCTATTAATATAAAGCCTAGAGGTGGATTATGATGTGTTCCAGGAGAATGACTGCAATAGGCTCTTTGGGAAGAGTTCTCATAGACTTTCCTTTAGTCATGAGGTCTTTTTTTGTTATACTCTGAAACCGTGTGTTAAGATATCATGACTCTCAGTAGTAGATTCAAATTAGTTTCACTCTTCTACTTGATTGTCACCTCTATGGCTAAGGCACCCTTCCGCACCCAGAGGGAAAAGAGAGAGGGAATTAATAGATAGTCATAGACTGTAGACAGTAGGATGGTATGAAAGGCGTTTTCTATTTCCAGGAGAGCATGGTACCTGCCTGCTTAGATGCATTACTCCGACTAATGAGCACAGAGTAATAGCAGATAGCGTGAGAACATATGCAGCAATGTGACTATGTGACTGTGTATCTATCTAGGCTGTCCTACTTTGCTCCTGGAGCTAGGGAAGTGGTATTCTGCTGATCTGTACAGAACTAATAGGACTAGTAAAAATGTCTAAGACAAAACCCTACTGTCTCCACATGAGTACTTGCTTCTTCTTGAAGGATTCTTTTTTTTTTTGAGATGGAGTCTTGCTGTGTCACCCAGGCTGGGGTGCAGTGGCGTGATCTTGGCTCACTGCAACCTCCACCTCTCGGGTTCAAGCAATTCTCCTGCCTCAGTCTCCCAAGTCGCTGGGATTACAGGCATGCACCACCACACCCGGCTAATTTTTGTATTTTTAGTAGAGACGGTGTTTCACCATGTTTGCCAGGCTGGTCTTGAACTCCTGACCTCATGTGATCTGCCCGCCTCAGCCTGCCAAATTGCTGAGATTACAGGTGTGAGCCACAGAGCCAGCCCTTGAGGGACTCTTTAACCACCTTCAGCCCTTCAAGATGCAATGGGGGGATTGGCGGGGTGGGGCAGGTTGCTATAAATATAGAGGGAGTGAGGCCATAAACATTTGGCTATCTCAGGACCTGTTATCACCTACTTCCCACCTTAGTATCTTTTGCTTCTCTCCATCTCCAAAGCCTGCAGGGTGTTTACTCCAACCACATTCAATGTAAGGTATCCCTTAAGCACCGCAAAAATGTATGTATCTTTGTCATTTAAAACAGGTACACTCCAAGAATGGGGAATAGGTTCCTGGGTCTTCAGCAAGTTATCTCTTTTACTCTGCCAGTTGCTGGATACCTTGAAGTAATTGATCTGGTACAAAGGATCTCAACTGTTAAAACTTATCAGAATGACCTAGCGGAGACTTTTAAACATACAGATGCTCAGGCCCTCCTTATGATTATGATTCCTTTAGTTTGGGGTTAGGACCCAGGAATATGTATATTTAACAAGCTTCCTAAGTGATTCTACTCACAGTGTTACCAGGAAATTGAATTATTTCCATCTTGACCTTTTAGGACATTAAGTTGGGTCCTATAGGCCTTAGGTCTCATTCCCTAATTGTGTTTGCACCATCAATCAATGAGTCTCAAGGAAAATCACCAAGTGTAACCTTTGAAAATGCATATTCTCAGGTCTCATCCCATATCTACTCTATCAGAATCTCTTAGAACAGTGCCCTGGAATCTGCATTCTTACAAACACCACAGTTATGTGCAGGACACTTGTCTGGAATCCACACTTTGACAAACACTGATCTACATGTGGGAAGTTAAACTTGGCCCCCATTGTCAGGGGTGATGAGGTTTGGGGTACAGTGGAAGGAGGAGGTAGATCTGATTGGCTGTTGAGTCACTCTGGCTCGGTGGACCAAAAAGTTCATAGTTTGAATCTCAGCTTCAGTAATGTACTGAGCTGTGGTTAGGGTCTAGGCAAACAAGGCCAGATGACAGCTGGAGAAGATTGTTAATTAATTAAACCTGGTCTAAGGTCGGGCCACCAACTGGCAGGAACAAGATCTTTTTCAGTTGGAGAATATGGATGAGAAGAATAGGAAAGATCTGAAATATAAGAACTTTTTTTTTGACTTCTCAAATACCTCTTGTTGTTTGTTTGTCTTAGAGTTTAAGCAGTTTCCTCTATAACAGTATCAGAATTGACTCTTGAATTATTATTCATTGTTAAATTATGTTAGGAAGTTAGGAATGCATTTGAAATTCAAGAACAAGGTACACAAAGTAGACACTATTTGAAAAGGCATTTAGACTTTTTTAAAAGTGAGGAAAAAATATTTTTTCAGTGATATTTGAAAAATGGAGGAAATGTCTTTTTCATGGTGTGTACTTTGTGAAACCATCTCATTATTTTATGGTAACATTTCTTCAACTGTGAAAAGCCATGGAAGGTAGGGCTGGTTTGCTTTTCTATTAATGGGGGCACTAGAGACCATAGTTCCTACTGGCACATAAACAGAATTTGAGATTTTACATATACAGTGGTTTTCTGTTGTTATTGAAACATTTGACTGTTAATTATGACTGAGAGTACTGTCTCCTCTTCCAGTCAATTAGATGGTAAACTTCCCGAGGGCAGGTACCTTGTCTCATTTTCTTTCTTTTCTTTCTTTCTTTCTTTCTTTCTTTCTTTCTTTCTTTCTTTCTTTCTTTCTTTCTTTCTTTTTTT
>NC_045445.1:57239109-57316729 GCF_002776525.5 Piliocolobus tephrosceles
CATGTTGTTGATTTCTTTTCCTTCCTTTTTTTTTTGTCAGAATTTCACTCTTTCGCCCAGGCTGGAGTGAAGTGGCACAATCTAGGCTCGCCCCCTGGGTTCAAGTGATTCTCCTGCCTCAGCCTTCTGAGTGGCTGGGATTATCTGCACACGCCACCATGCCTGGGTTATTTTTGTATTTTTAGTAGAGATGGGGTTTTGTTATGTTGGCCAGGCTGGTCTCAATCTCCTGATCTCAGGTGATCCACCCACTTCGGCCTCCCAGTCTCATTTTTTATATTCCTCCCTCTAGCACAGGATTGTGCACCTAGCAGGCTCTCAATAAAGATTTAACTTAGATGAGACTAATAAGATAAGAATGGAAGAATTGCACATGTCCACTCCACTTGCACTTAGTTGTAGTCCTAAGACACAGAACAGCATGGAATAAGGGATGGTATACTTTTGCACATCTATCCCAACTCTAGCTATTTATATTATGTATCCTTAAGCTGTCTTCTTACTGACACTTCCACTTAATTAACAACTGCCACCAGAGAAAATAAGGCAATACTGAGTGTTGTAAAAAATACTAAATTTACACTTTTCTGCAGCTACAATCATAAGTCAGTAATAGAAAGGTTAATAGTAGCCACCATTTGTATGAAAAAGAAAAATAGAGTTGTTGGCTTCCTAAGATCTTTAAGAAACAGAAAGCATTATGCAAATTAGTCCAGACACTTAATCATATATTTAATAAGAATTTGGTTTCATTCAACGATCTGAATATTCCCCACAATTCTTATCAAATGTCTGCTTCCCTCTTTGACACACCAACTATTCTCTGAAAAAGTGCTCCTTAGGTAAACCCAGCCCCACCCACACATGTCAGAACCAGGCTTTGTTCTCACTGATAGAATGGGCCAAACAGGGAGAAGTTTGAGCTGAGAATCTAAACAGTCTTACAGGCAGTGTTGCAGGCAGCAGGGAGTCAGGCAGTCTAGACATCCCAATAGCAAGCATTAGAAGGAGGTACAAATAGTTAAACAGAGCCCAGATGCTATGTTAAGTCCAGTAGAGCCAATGTTTGGTATAAAAGAGGTATTACATGAGATGACAAGGAACAAGTCATGAGAATAAGGTTAAAAGCAGACGGACGCAAATCATAAAGAAAGAGAAATTTTAAACATCGATTCCAAGTTAGGCATGAGGCTAAGATGGGTTATAATAAGTCAATGAGACAGCCAAGTAAACAGGGCTCCCCGGAGAACCTCCGCCTGGCCTGCGCACTGGGAGGATGCGGTGGGGCCTTGGGAAGTTCTTGCTATTTGCAAGGGGGAGGAGCCTGGCCTCTCCTGCTCCTGGGTGGTAACCTGGGATTCAATCGGTGAGATGGGGCCTGTTAACAGGAATCCCTCTATTTTTGCTGAGTTTTTGTCCTTTTTTGTTCTCACCCTTCTATGTGTCCATGAGCCTAATCTTTCCTGGTTGTGTGACAAGAACCCAGTTTTTAGCTGAACTGAGGAGAAAGTTCTGCAATGCCAAGAGGTCAGAATGAAACCTAAAATAAAGGCAGTAGTACTGATCTTTGAGATTATGGTTTCAGAAAATTGGGGGACGGAGTTTAACCCATAAGCAGAAATTCAATGGCTTTAGCTATTGGGATTCTTTAGCTCTTAGGGTTATAAGCTAGACACTAAGATTAATGTATTCCTGTGCTACCTCTATTTAGATAGATCTCTGCTACTATTCCCCAACACAGCATGAATTTAATCTTTGTGTCTCTAAATATTTTCACTCGCTTATAAAATCTCGTTTTAAAATGTGTTCAATCACATATTCATTCAACAAACATTTACTAAATGATTACTATATTTAAGATACTGTGGAATACTGAGGTAAATAAAGTACAGCTTTGGCCTTAGAAAACTTACAGGTTTGTGAAGGAGTCAGTATCTAAACTGGTAATTCCAGAATAGTGTGCTAAAAGCACAAAGAATAGAGGGGACTTTCATTCTCATCCGGGCAACCAAATGTAGTGAGTGCCTTCCGTTTTCCATGCATTAATCTGGGAAAACAGAGGGTGACCCCGAACCTGGACTTGTGGTGTCATGAAAAACTTCCAAGAGAAGGTAAAGCTTGTTCTGAATCTTGTAAGAGGTAACCAGGTAAAAGGATGTGGCAGACAATATCTATTCTTCCCTTCTTACATACAAATTCTGATTTTTTGGGGTAAAATCTGCTTACCCCTTTATACAGCATTGTAGGCCTAGTGACCATATAAGAAAAAATCTACTGAATGGGGCTTTGTTGAAAGTCATTTTTTTTTTCCTGATAAAAATAAGCTCAACTGACAGGTTCTTTGCTCTTCTCTTTCTTTGTTGTTGGAATGCAGATATGAAACCAACATCTTGAAGCCTCATTATAATAATGGTAAAATAAAAAAGATAGTCGGAGTCTCAGACCCTGATTATATCATGCAACTTCTACTTCCTTTGGACTTGTGTTTAAGCTACTGTTGTCACTTTTCTATTGTGCCTATTGTGTGTCATTAAACACAATTCTAAATAATAAAAAAGAATACTGGGGACTGGGCATGGTGGCTCACGCCTGGAACACCAAAACTTTGTGAGTCTGAGGCAGGCAGATCACTTGGACCCAGGAGTTCAAGATCAGCCTGAGTAACATGGCAAAACCCCATCTCTACTAAAAATACAAAAAATTAGCCAGGCATGGTGGCATGCTTCTGTAGTCCCAGCTACTCTTGGGCTGAAGCGGGAGGATCACCTAAACCTGGGAGGTCAGGGCTGCGGTTAGCTGTGATTGCACCATTGCACTCCAGCCTGAGTGATAGAGTGAGACCATGTCTCAGAAAAAACAAAACTAAACTAAACTAAACTGATATTTGGTAGGACAGAGTTCAAGAAAAGCATTCCCGGTATGGGAAACAATGGCATGTGCAAAGGCATGGAGTTAATGGAGTTGGACACCTTCAAGGTGAAGAAACTGTAAGTAGACCAAACTGGTTGGGGTTATGAAGGGAAAGTGGCTAGAGATGAAGTTGGAGAGGTAAGTAAAGACCAGTTCCTTGTAACCCATGTTAGGGAGTATGAGCTTTATTGTAAAGGTTGTGGAGCATCACTTACAATTTTTTTTTTTTTTTTTTTTGAGACAGAGTCTCGGTCTGTCACCCAGGCTGTAGTGCAGTGGTGCAATCTCAGCTCACTGCAACCTCCGCCTCCCAGGTTCAAGCGATTCTTGTGCCTCGGCCTCCAGAGTAGCTGGGATTATAGGTGCCCACTACCACACCCAGCTAATTTTTTTGTATTTTTAGTAGAGACAGGGTTTCATCATGTTGGCCAGGCTGGTCTCGAACTCCTGACTTCAAGTGATCCACCCTCCTCGGCCTCCCAAAGTGCTGGGATTACAGGTGTGAGCCATTGCACTTGGCTGATAAATTTTCTAATGACCTAGTATTTGCATTTTAGAAACATCCTTTTGTTAGAATATTTAGGACCATTTTGGGGAAGAGAGGCTGATGGTGGCAGGTGGACTAGATAGAACACTTAAATGATCCAGGTAATTAAAACCAAAACTAAGATAGTAGAAATGAGAATATAGAAAAAATTGGAATTACAAATTATAGGTCCTTAGAAAAAATTCAAAATATATCAAAGAGGTAGAATAAACATAGATTGGATGTGTGACTCTAAAGAGATAGATAGCTCAAAAAGGAGTCTCAGGTTTCTGTCAAAGGTGACCAGATGATTCACCAAGATAGGAAATACAGAGGGACACCATGGTTAAGTGATTATCCAAACTCTAATATCTCTGATAACTGAAGCAAGCTTAAGTGTTTTGCCAATTGAAGAAGTCTCTCTCAGAAGTAGTAATTATACAGCCTGTATTAGATCATTTTCATGCTGCTATAAAGACATACCCGAAACTGGGCAATTTACAAAAGAAAGAGGCTTATTGAACTTGTGGCTGGGGAGGCCTCACAATCATGGCAGAAGATGAAAGGCAAGGAGGAGCAAGTCACATCTTACATGTATGGCAGCAGGCAAAAATGCAGAGAAACTTCCATTTTTAAAACCATCAGATCTCATGAGACCTATTCACTATCATGAGAACAGGATGGGAAACACCCATACCCATGATTCAATCATCTCCTGCCAAGTCCTTCTCACAACACATGGGAATTATGGGAGCTACAAGATGAGATTTGGGTAGGGACATAGAGCCAAACCATATCATTCTGCCCCGGCCCCTCCCAAATCTCATATCTTCACATTTGAAAACCAATCATGCCTTCCCAACAGTCCCCAAAGTCTTAACTCATTCTGACATTAACTCAAAAGTCCACAGTCCAAAGTCTCATCTGAGAGAAGGCAAGTCCCTTTCATGTATGAGCCTGTAAAATCAAAAGCAAGTTAGTTACTTCCTAGATACAATGGGGGTACAGGCATTGGGTAAATACAGCTGTTCTAAACGTGAGAGAAATTGGCAAAAACAAAGGGGCTACAGGCCCCATGCAAGTTCGAAATCCAGTGGGGCAGTCAAATCTTACAGCTTCAAAATAATCTCCTTTGACTCCATGTCTCATATCCAGGTCACCTGATGCAAGAGGTAGGTTCCCATGGTGTTGGGCAACTTTGCCTCTGTGGCTTTGCAGGGTACAGCCTACCTCCTGGCTGCCTTCATGGGCTGGCGTTGAGTGTTTGTGGCGTTTCCATGTGCACAGTGCAAGCTGCCAGTGGATCTACCATTCTGGGGCCCAGAGAACGGTGGCCGTCTTCTCATAGCTTCACTATGTGGTGCCCCAGAAGGGTCTCTGTGTGGGGGCTCCAACCCCACATTTTCTTTCCTCACTGCCCTAGCAGAGTTCCCCATGAGAGAATTGCCCCTGCAGAAAACTTCTGCCTGGAATCCAGGCATTTCCATACATCCTCTGAAATCTAGGCAGAGGTTTCTAAACCCCAGTTCTTGACTTCTGTGCACTGGCAGGCTCAACACCACGTGGAAGCTGCCAAGGCTTGAGGCTCGCACCCTCTGAAGCCATGGCCCAAGCTCTATGTTGGCTCCTTTCAGCCATGACTGGAGCAGCTGGGATGCATGGCACCAGGTCTATAGGCTGCACACAGCATGGGGATCCTGGGCCCAACCCATGAAACCACTTTTTCCTCCTAGACCTCCTGGCCCATAATGGGAGGGGCCACTGTGACATGCCCTGCAGACATTTTCCCCCTTATCTTGGGGATTAGCATTCAGCTCCTCATTACCTATGCAAATTTCAACAGCTGGCTTAAATTTCTTCTCAGAAAATGGGATTTTCTTTTCTATCACATTGTTAGGCTGCAAATTTTCCAAACTTTTATGCTCTGCTTCCCTGATAAAACTAAATGCCTTTAACAGCACCCAACTCACCTCTTGAATGCTTTGCTGCTTAGAATTTTCTTCTGCCAGATACCTTAAATCATCCCTCTCAAGTTCAAAGTTCCACAAACCTCTAGGGCCGGGGCAAAATGCCACCAATCTCTTTGCTAAAACATAACAAGAGTTACCTTTGCTCCAGTTTCCAAGTTCCTCATCTCTATCTGAGACCACCTCAGCCTGGATTTCATTGTCCATATCATTATCAGTATTTTGGTCAAAACCATTCCACAAGTCTCTAGGGAGTTGCAAATTTTCCTACATTTTCCTGTCTTCTTCGGAAGCACATCCAAACTGTTCCAACCTCTGCCTGTTACCCAGTTCCAAAATCACTTCCACATTTTCGGGTATATTTTCAGCAGCACACCACTCTACTGGTACCCGTTTACTGTATTAGTCCATTTTCACACTGCAGATAAAGACATACCCAAGACTGGGCAATTTACAAATGAAAAAGGTTTATTGGACTTACAGTTCCATGTGACTGGGGAAGCCTCACAATCATGGTGGAATGTGAAAGGGAAGGAGGAGCAAGTCACGTCTTACATTGATGGCAGCAGGAAAGAGAGAGTTTGTAGCAGAGAAACTCTCATTTTTAAAACCATCAGATCTCGTGAGACCCATGATTCAATCATCTCCCACTGGGTCCTTCCCACAACGTGTGGGAATTATGGGAGCAACGAGATGAGATTTGAGTGAAGACACAGAGCCAAACCATATTACAGCCTCAACTCTTAAAGTTGACGTTTATACAAACTTATTATTTTCCAAAAATTCACAAGTAGATTGAGATCAGGATAACAGTATTTTTTCTTTGCATACTAGTATGCTTATGCTGTCCTTTAATATTTCTTAGACCACTGATAGAAAAAAATATGTAAAAGAGAATACCAAAACAGCTGTACTACAGGAACTATAGTAATATTTTTTGTTTCTTTGTTTTCTATCTCAGCCCAGTTCAAAACTAGGTAAGGAGAAAATGATGAATGGAAAGAATAACAAGGAAAGAAATGTGCCATAAGAGTCATTTAGCAGATGTTATTTTAATGTGTCTGACATAGCTCTGCATAGTTTTACACCTTTATGAGTTTATTGTGATAATGGTGGCAGGAAGATGCAGGCTCCAGGCATTGCTAAGTAATGTTACAATTCTGAGTTTTACTTGATACTTCCTTCCATTAAAATGTTTTCACAAAGTCTGTGTTCTTTCAAGTCAGCCTAGAGAGTAATAACATAAAGCATTGGCAATGTCAAAGGAGATCAAAACTACCCCCATTCTTTTCCATTTAGATGTTGTCTCTTTTGTTAGGCCAAGCCTGGATTAAGGACAGAGTATGGACTATCACCTGTTATCAGCCATGTACCTGCTAACAGTAAAAATGCTGATGTCCATAGTCTAGTGACAATGACTGGAAAAGGTTGGTGTAGCTCAAACTTCTGAACTTAATGGCATAAACTGGGAGCCCATATTTGGACAAAGTAGCTACAGAGCAGTGATCATTCCATCTTAATAGGATTTGGCTTATTGCTACTTGCATCTAAAGGGGGCACTGTAAAAGACTTGGAAAAGCTGTTGTTACTACATATGTGTTGCCACAATTCTTTTTTTTTTTTTTTTTGAAACAGGGTTTCACTCTGTCACCCAGGCTGGAGTGCAGTGGTGTGTGATCATAGTTTACTGTAACCTGAACTCCTGGGCTCAAGCAATCCTCTTGCCTCAGCATCTCGAGCAGCTGGGACTACAGGTGCATGCCACCATTCCTGTCTAATTTTTGTATTTTTTGTAGAGACAGAGTCTCCCTAAGTTGCCCAGGCTGGTCTCGAACTCCTGGCCTCAAGCAATCCTCCTACCTCGGCCTCCAAAAGTGCTGTGATTATAGGCATGAGCCACTATGCCCAACCTGCTGTTCCTCCTCTTAAACAGTGGAAGACTGCTTCTAATACATGGGCAGATACTGGTGTGATGGGAGAAAGAGAGATATTTGTGGAATAACTCGGTTCTTATAAGCTAGAAATATGGATTAGAAAGTTGTTGACTGTTGTCACTTGAGCTTTATTGGCATTTCAAAGAAAAAACAAAAATAAAGGATTACCTTCCAAAACTTATTTTTTTTGGAGGCTATGCTCCTAAATGAGTTTCTAAAACACTCCTTGGAGTAAAGTCAGAGACTAGGGTAGTATTTGCTGAATTATCATTTCAAAGCTTAGAAACCTAGGCATCAATTGTATTTTTAGCCATCTGTTTAGTTCACATCTTTCTTACACAGCGCTCAACACGGGAAAGGGGAGAGCATAAATCCTACAGTCTATGGGACTGGGTAATAAAACACCCCAAGGGGAATTTTTTCCTGATCCCAGGTTATATTCATCTTATATCCAGAAGGACAATAACTCATTTATCTTTTAACTTTTCTCTTTCCCTACTACTTCATCACAGATGGTTTTCATACAAATGTATGATATGTTTTTGATTTACCTCAATTATTGTTTCTACCTTTCATTTTCTAGGTTACTTTGCAGAATCTCAAACTATTTTAATTCTAAAGTAGTCTAGTTATATATCAGTATAGAACAAAAAGTTCACCAATCAGAAAGCCAGGTATGAAGTGGGTGTACGTCTATGCAAACATTAGAGAGTGATTTGGGGCCAGACCAGGTGGTGAGGTAGTGGCCATAATGACAGAAGATCTACACTATTGCCACTTTGCATGGAAGTAAGAAGATACAGGAAGGCAATGATGCCTTAAGATGCGTATAACAGTAAGGAAAAGAATAAGAAATAAAGCCAGACTTATAGAAATAGGCTTTAATTTAGTTTTCATTATGTTTAAAGGCTCTAGAATGTCATCTGACATTTCTACTAGGAGAAACACCAAATAAAAGATATGAATACATTTCATTTACATATATGCTTCATACCTCAAATATGAAAATCAGCCCATTTGAGGATAAGCGTGCCTAATTGCAACGCCAGTGAGTTCAAAGTCAACTGGTCTGTCAACCCAGTTTGAAACATTCCAATTGTTTCAAAATCATGTTATTTGCCCTTGTAGGAAGCAAAATAAACAATGTTATTTATTTATTTATTTATTTATTTATTTATTTTTGAGGCGGAGTCTCATACTGTTGCCTGGGTGGAGTGCAACGGCATGACCTCGGCTCACTGCAACCTCCGCCTCCCGGTTCAAGTGATTCTCCTGCCTCAGCCTCCTGAGTAGCTGGGATTACAGGCACCCACCACCATGCCCAGCTAATTTTTTGCATTTTTAGTAGAGACGGCGTTTCACTATGTTTGCCAGGCTGGTCTCAAACTCCTGACCTCATGATCCGCCCGCCTTGGCCTCCCAAAGTGCTGGGATTACAGGCCTGAGCCACCACACCTGGCTAAACAATGTAATTTAAAAGAAAGTTATGAGCTATTCAGGCTTAAATAATTTGGTTTTGTCAAATTCAAGAAATAAAAGGAGAATACTCAACTTTAAAAAAAAATATGTCGGAGACTGTCCTTTTTTTAAATTCAGAATCAACAACTAATTTATTACACAGTTATTGAACACCTTGTATGTGTCAATCAGTACATGGGCTAGATACTGGATGTGTTAAAAATGAGAAGCAGGCAGGATCCATTTATGGTTAGGAGAGGAAGAAGGAGATACCATGACAGAATAGTAGGTGAAATTTTAAGTTAAAAGTAGCCTTTAAGCATCTCCCATATCTCACCATGTAGGTAGCTACCTACCTAAGAAGCAGCCCTACACCATATGGTGGGGAATAAATAGAGCCTCCCAAGTGCCACCCAGTTTTGCCTCCAATTCTTACATAATGAAAACAATAAGAACATCATTTTAATTAAGAAGATGATAGGTCTGTATAAAAGCTTGCATGCTTTAAAAAATTCCTGCAATTCCTGGCCTTACAATGGCCACATCCTTAGTATATCTCGCAGAAACCATAAGCTTTTGCTTTACATATTTTAAAATAGACTTTTTTTTTTTTTAACAGCAGTTTTAGGTTCACAGCGAAATTGAGCAGAAAGCACAGAGTTGTCATGTACCCCCTACACCTACACACCCACAGCCTTACCCACTGTCAACATCCTGCACCAGACTGGTACATTTGTTACAAGAAAGGAACTTAAATTGACACAGCATTATCACCCAGAGTGCATAGTTAATGTAAATACTTAGGTTCATTCTTGGTGTTGTATATTCTTTGGTTTGGGACAAATATATAATGCTATGTATTCACCATTATAACATCATACAGAATAGTTTCACTGCCCTAAAAATCCTCTATGTTTCACCTATGCATCCCTCCCTCCTCCCACTTCCTTGAAGCCACCAATCTTTTTACTCTCTCCATAGTTTTGCCTTTTCCAGAATGTCCTATAGTTGGAATCATATAGTGTGTAGCCTGTTCAGATTGGCTTCTTTCACTTAGTAATCTTCTTTTTTAAAAAATTTCTTCTAAAAAAACCTGGGATACACGTGCAGGATGTGCAGTGTTGTTACATAGGTATATGTGTGCCATGGTGATTTGCTGCACCTATTGACCCATCCTCTAAGTTCCCTCACCTCGCCCCCAACCCCCAACAGGCCCTGGTATGTGTTGTTCTTTTCTCTGTGTCCATGTGTTCTCATTGTTCATCTCCCACTTCTGAGTGATAACATGTGGTATTTGGTTTTCTGTTCCTGCGTTAGTTTGCTGAGGACGATGGCTTCCAGTTTCATCCATGTCCCTGCAGAGGACGTGATCTCATTCTTTTTTAATGACTGCATAGTATTCCATAGTGTATATGTGCCACATTTTCTTTATCCAGTCTGTCATTTATGGGCATTTGGATTGATTCCATGTCTTTGCTACTGTAAACAGCGCTGCAATAAACATATGTATGCATGTGTCTTTATAGTGGAATGATTTATATTCTTTTGGGTATATACCCAGTAATGGGATCGCTGGGTCAAATGGTATTTCTGGTTTGAGATCCTTGAGGAATTGCCACACTGTCTTCCACAATGGTTGAACTAATTTACACTCCCACTAACAGTGTCAAAGCATTCCTATTTCTCTACAGCCTCGCCAGTATCTATTGTTTCCTGACTTTTTAATATTTGTCATTCTAACTGGCATGAGATGGTATCTCATTGTGGTTTTGATTTGCATTTATCTGATGATCAGTGATGTTAAGCTTTTTTTCATATGTTTGTTGACCGCATAAACGTCTTCTATTGAGAACTGTCTGTTCATATCCTTTACCCACTTTTTGAGGGGGTTGTTTGTTTATTTTCTTGTAAATTCGTTTAAGTTTCTTGTAGATTCTGGATATCAGACCTTTGTCAGATGGGTAGATTGCAAATATTTTCTCCCATTCTATGGGCTACCTGTTCACTCTGATGATAGTTTCTTTTGTTGTGCAGAAGCTCTTTAGTTTAATTAGATCCCATTTGTCAATTTTGAATTTTGCTGCAATTGCTTTTGGCGTTTTTGTCATGAGGTCTTTGCCCATGCCTGCGTCCTGACTGGTACTGTCTAGGCTTTGTTCTAGGGTTTTTATGGTTTTCGGATTTACATTTAAGTCTTTAATCTATCTTGAGTTAATTTTTCTATAAGGTGTAAGGAAGGGGTCCAGTTTCAGTTTTCTGCATATGGCTAGCCAGTTCACTTAGTAATATTCATTAAGGTTCCTTTGTGCCTTTTCATGGCTTGATAGCTCATTATTTTTTAGTGTTAAATAACATTCCATTGGCTGGATGTACTACAATCTACCCATTCACCTACTTAAGGATAATTTGGTTGCTTCCAAATTTTAGCAATTATGAATACATTGCTCTAAACATCTGTGTGCATGTTTTTGTGTAGACGTAAGTTTTCAACTCCTTGGGGTAAATACTAAGGAGTATGATTGCTGGATCATATGGGTAAGAGTATGTTTAGTTTTTTGAGAAACAACCAAACTGGCTTCAAAAGTGGCTGCACCATTTTGCCATTCCACCAGCAATGAATAAGAGCTCCTGTTGTTTCATATCCTCGGCAGCATTTGATGTTGTCAGTGTTTTGAATATTAGCCATTCTAATAGGTGTGTAGTGGTATCTCATTGTTTTTATTTGAAATTCTCTAATTACATATGATGTTGAGCATCTTTTTTATGCTTATTTGCCATCTGTATATCTTCTTTGGTGAGGCATCTGTTCAGATCTTTTGCCCATTTTTAATTAGGTTGTTAGACTTCTTGCTGTTGAGTTTTAAGAGTCTTTTGTATATTTTGGATGACAATCCTTTATCAGATATGTCTTACGCAAATATTTTCTCCCAATCTGTGACTTGTGTTCTCATTCTCTTGACTGTTGTTTTACAGAGCAGAAGTTTTTATTTTGAATGAAGTTCAACGTATCAAGTCGTTCTTTCATGGGCTTTGTCTTTGGTGTTGTATCTTTTTTTTTTTTTTTTTTTAGGACGGAGTCTCACTCTGGCACCCAGGCGGGAGTGCAGTGTGGTTCGATCTCAGCTCACTGCAAGCTCCGCCTCTGGGTTCACGCCATTCTCCTGCCTCAGCCTCCCCAGTAGCTGGGACTACAGGCATCCACCTCCACACCCGGCTAATTTTTTGTATTTTTAATAGAGGTGGGGTTTCATCGTGTTAGCCAGATGGTCTAGATCTCCTGACCTCATGCTCTGCCCGCCTCGGCCTCCCAAAGTGCTGATATTACAGGCTTGAGCCACCGTGCCAGGTCCTGGTGTTGTATCTTAAAAGTCATTGCCGGCCGGGCGTGGTGGCTCACGCCTGTAATCCCAGCACTTTGGGAGGCCGAGACAGGTGGATCATGAGGTCAGGAGATCAAGACCATCCTGGCTAACACGGTGAAACCCCGTCTCTACCAAAAATACAAAAAACTAGCCGGGCGTGGTGGTGGGCGCCTGTAGTCCCAGCTACTCCGGAGGCTGAGGCAGGAGAATGGCGTGAACCTGGGAGGCGGAGCTTGCAGTGAGCTGAGATTGCGCCACACTGCACTCCAGCCTGGGCAACAGAGCTAGACTCTGTCTCATTAAAAAAAAAAAAAAAAAAGTCATTGCCAAACCCAAGATTATCTAGATTTTCTCCTATGTTATCTTCTCATAATTTTATAGTTTTGCATTTTACATTTAGGTCTATGATCCATTTTGAGCTAATTTTTGTGAAGAGTATAAGGTCTATGTTAAGATTCATTTTCTTTTTATGTGGATATCCAGTCGTTCTAGTACCATTGTTGAAAAGACTGTCTTTTTTCCACCTAACTGCTTTGCTCCTATGTCAAATTCAGTTGAATATATTTGTGTTGGTCTATTTCTGGTCTTTCTAGTCTGTTCTACTGACCTATTTGTCTATTTTTCTGCCAATACTTGATTTTTGTCTTGATAACTGTGTAGTCTCATAGTAAGTCTTGAAGTGTTAGTCTTCTTCTTTGTTCTTCTCCATCAATATTGTGTTGGCCATTCTAGATCTTTTGCCTCTCTATATAAACTTTAGAATCAGTTTGTCAATATCCACAAAATAACTTGCTCTGGTTTGCTTTGCTTTTAAAATTTTCAATTATGAAACTTGAGCCCGAGAAATGCAATGAGCGGTAGAGGTATATCTAAGTAATTCTACTCAACCTGCTTAATTTTAGTTAATTTGGATAGTCAAAGACTCCCACTATTGTTTCTCCTGTTTTTTTTTTCTAAATAAACAATAAACATCGAGAGACATGCCTTAATAGCAAATGACGATACGCACCAGAATAACTAAAAATTTCTCAAGTATTTATTTTATTTCAATATTGATGATTGCCTTAAAGCAAACGCACAATCTGCCTTGGAAACATATAACACAGACACATCATCAAGCCTGGTCACTTGATGGAAGCAGAAGTGACATTTACTTTTTCTATGTATATTTTAACTGTTTTATTTCCATTCACTTACAGAAAGGGAACCATTATTCATTTTCTGTGATCAGAATATAATTGGGTTTTCACCCTTACATGATTCAGTATTGTTGTGAAGTTGTTCTGTTCATGAATCCTTCACAGAAGAATGCATCTCAGTCTGTGTATGTGCAATTCTTTTTTTTTTTTTTAACAACAATGTGTTTTATTTTAAAGCAAGTCTATAAAAGTAGAAATCACACAAAAATATGGATTACTCTGACATGTTGGCAAAGTAGGTTATAGTTGGACTTCAGTTTGGGAGTTCTGTATGTTTGAGGGCATCCAGAAGTCTGAGTCTGTGACCAGTCCTTGTCACTAATCTGTAAACAATAATTTCAAGTAGAATTTAGCATTTTTTAACTACTAAGAAATTGAAGCATAATCATTTCCTGTGTAACACTACTTAGGTCTGAGCAGATAAGGGCATTTCATACTATTGTTCCTAACATTAAATTTTTTTGATTCTAAAAAACAATTAATAGGGATGATGAGTTTTGGCTTTTTTTGTTGCATTTTGAACATACGAGGAGTTCATCAATTTAAACTAATTTTTTTTGTTACTTTTAAAAAGCAGAATATAATCTTTTTACTTCTATGTACCAGTTTTAAAAAAATCACTGATGCTATCAAACTGTTCAGTACCTGAATCTTAACTCTTACATAGGTGAAAGTAGTGCTTACTACTGAAACTGCATGGAACATATACCTTCTTCTAGTGTTTTTTGTTTTTGTTTTTGTTTTTTTTTGACAGAGTCTGGCTCTGTTACCCAGGCTGGAGTGTAGTGGTGCAATCTGGGCTCACCACAACCTCTGCCCTCTGGGTTCAAGCAATTTTCCTGCCTCAGTCTCCCTAGTAGCTGGGATTACAGGTGTGCAGTACCGTGACTGGCTCATTTTTGTAATTTTAGTAGAGACGGGGTTTTGCCATGTTGGCCAGGCTGGTCTCGAACTTCTGACCTCAAGTGATCTGCCTGCCTCAGCCTCCCAAAGTGCTAGAATTACAGGCATGAACCACCGTGCCCAGACTTCTGGTGTTTATTTTCAGTTGAAGGGAACATGCAATTCCTCTTAGGGTATTTTAGGCCCCATTACCCCATAAAATGAATAGTTTTGAATAATTATTATGAGAGACCATTAAAAAAAGACAATTTAAAATACTTGATTCCAAATTAATACACAAGTAACCTCAAGAAACTCAGTGCTAAAGGAAAACAGAAAGCAACTTCAGTTCAGAATTCTTCCATCAAACTTTTCAAGAATACAGACCGGGTTAATGCTACCTTTCTAAAACAAAGCAAGTCATTTTAAAAGCTAAAGAACCCATGTTAATACAATTTGATTATAAAGTTAGAAAACCAGAGTTATATTTCCTCACCTAATTTAGAATTCTGAAAACATAGTACCTTAGTGAATTTTAAAGGATACTTCAAATTAACCTGTCATAGAAAATTGTCTCTTGAGCTTTCAAATCCTATACTAATTCTATACCCCTTGTTGTTTATTTATTTATTTATTTTTATGTTTTATGGTGAATTACCTGGGGCGATTTGTTTCTTTAACCTAATTTCAAATCTAAAGGCAAAATTAAAATGCATTTTTCCTATTTCCAGAATAATTGCCTCAAATGCTGCTATCCTATGATTCTCTTTCTGTTCAGCTCACCATAAAATAGCATACTGTTCTTCCAAACTGTCTTATAAGGCACTAGTATAAAATTAAATAGATAAAAGTTACCATATAGGCTATGAAGATTGTTTGCTGGTGGTAATTTTTAAGCTTGATTCTGAATAGACTTAATAAGAAGGGCACTTGAAAGACGTGGCTCAAATTTTTCTCTTTAAGGTGTCTTGAAATTATAGGCTCACTCTCCCCAAATTTCAAAAGGTAAAGCCTTTCAAAAAGGCTTTACCTTATGGGCAAAGCAGTGATAGAAGCTTTAGAGTCATTTCAGAAAAGCACATTGTTTTCCGTCTTAAATCGTTCCTTAATACTCGTGGAATGAAGGCAAAGAGAAAACCAAGAATAAAATTAGCCAAGCACTCAGCAATTGGGCTTCCTGACTATTTTCCCTGTTCCAAAGAAAAGGGAGACACCATCCTGCAATAAATACTTCATAGACAACTGGACTTTTGCAATGTCAGTCAGCATTTGATGCCCCATATCTCCTAATTCTTTTTGTTGCCAATAGTTGGCCTGGCAGTAGTAGTTAAATTGGAGCAATTAATCTGTACATTGAGGAAGGGCTTCCTTTAACAGTTGAAGGGCGCTGTCTGGCAGGATTCCAAAGACTTGTAGTGTTTTTAGAGTGGGAATTGCTTCAAGTTCAAGTAAAGTTTTGAGTATATCATAGCACCAACTGAGTGATATGTACTGGAGGTAGTTGAGCTGGAGAATATCTGAAAGCAGTCATTCTTTAGCTTTACCATGACATTATCACTTAAGTTTAGGTGGATATCTAGACCCTCATTGGGACATCTTCTAATTAAAGTAGAGACATTGCATTTCAGGAGATTCTTTCGGCAGCCGCTGAGATTCAGCTGGGTGATGCTCTCTGACAAATGCGCAGCAACCACTTGTACGTGCTTTTTCAGTGAAGTCATATCACCAGCAGAGGTTTAGCTCATCCAGTCTGGAACAGCTGGATTAAGAGAATCCAGAACACCCAGAAAAGTTTAGTTGCACTAAATTTGAGTTCTGTGCAAGATTATTGATAATGGGATCTGAAAGCCATAGGTCTTCCAGAAAACTTAGATTCTGCAACTTGAAGCCCTGAGACAGAATGCCATGGAGGGCAGACACATCTATAACTGAGTTCAACACATCCCTCTGCTGTATATGCAGAGGGCTGAAATCTTCAACCAATGGTTGGTCATAAATGATTATTGGCAGTGGAAGGCAACCAACTCAGACGAATCACATCCGCGTGAAGATTTTTACCTGTGAGGTATAAAGTCTGCCATAGAGACTCAACAGACGCTAGGATAATAACACCTCTTAAAACATGGAAGGCCATTAGCAGCTCAGTGAGGCACAGACAGGAAAAGATCCCCAAGAGCAGCTCATCTGGAAAGGAGTCCCATGAAACACCTGGAAAGTTCTCTCCATTTAGTTTAGGCCTGTGAATGATCACAGTCTTTATCATTCCTTTTGCTCTTCAATCATTTCCTTGGGTGGCTGTGTGATTGGCCCAGTTTTTAGAGCAGTTCCTTGGGGATATTCTCACTGTCTGCCTCTTCCTTCTCCAGGGCAGAGACCCCGATGCCTGCCAGTAGTTCAGAAGTCTTGCTCGAATCCTAACCCTACATGAAGCTGGTGGTAACATTGCTACTCTGGTCTGGAATCTCTTGAAGGTGCTTCTTGTGCACAGCATCTGCAGGTTTGGGAGTTTTAAGTACATGCATTAATTGCACAGCTGCCTGTCTCCTGGATTCCTGCTTTGGTGCACGGCAGCCCCTAGCTTGCTTAGAAACCCAGCAGCTAGATCTATGAACTCTAGCAACATTTCAAGTGTGATGGGCACTCCCTTTTTTTGTTTTTTAAGGTCCACTTTTCCTTTCTGGAATTAAAATTATTTACTTTTTTAAGTGTATAAATGTATAAGGTACAAATGTAATTGTGTTACATACATAAATTGGTGAAGTCAGGGCTTTTAGGTTAGCCATCACCAAATAATGTACATTGTACTCATTAAGTAATCTCTCATTATCCACCCCTCTCACACCCCACTCACTCTTCAGAGTCTCCATTTGTTTATTATTCCACACTCTATCCATGTGTACACATTATTTAGCTCCTACTTATAAGAGCATGTGATATTTATCTTTCTGTGTCTGACTTGTTTCACTTAAGATAATGGACAGGTCTGTCCACATTGCTGCAAATGACATGATTTCATTCTTTTTTTATGACTGAATAGTACTCCATTTTGTATATATGCCACATTTTCTTTATCCAGTCTTCTGTTGGTGAACACTCAGGTTGATTCCATATCATTGCTATTGTGAATAGTGCTGTGATGAACATATGTGTACAGGAATCTTTTTGATATAATGATTTATTTTCCTTTGGATACTCAGTAGTGGGATTGCTACGAATTGCTATATCTATTTTTAGTTCTTTTAGAAATCTCTGTACTGTGTTTTCATAGAGGTTGTACTACTTTACATTCCAACCAACAATATGTGAGTTCCCTTTTCTTCACATCCTTGGCAACATGTTATTTTTTATCTTTTTCATAATAGTCATTCTGACTGGTGTAAGTTGATATCTCATTGTGCTTTAAATTTGCATTTCTCTGATGATTAATCATGTTGAGCGTTTTTTCATATGCCTATTGGCCAGTTATATGTATTCTTTGAAAAATGTCTATTCATATCCTTTTCCCACTTTTTAAGGGATTATTTTTTATTGTTGAGTTGTTTGAGTTTCTTGTAAATTCTGGATATTAATCCCCTGTCAGACGCATAGTTTCAAATATTTTCTCCCAGAATGACTAAATTAAAAAAAAAAAAAAACTTTCCAAATTAAGTGTTGATTGGGATGTTATATTAGTCATTATATTATTTTCTAGTAAGACAGAACCAATAAAATATATATACATACATATACATGTATCTACATATTATATATATACATATTATTGTCTCTATACAGAGAAATATACATACATGCATTTTATTGTCTCTATATATCTATATATAGAGAGAAATATATATAGATATATATAGAGAGAGACAGAGAGATTGAGAGAGACAGACAGATATGAGTGGGGATTTATTAGTTAAATCAGCTTACAGGATTATGGAAGCTGAGAAGCCCCATGATAGGCCATCCACAAACTGAAGACCCTCGGATGCTGGTAGCATGGCTGAGTCCAAGTCTGAAGACATGAGAACTCAGGCGTAAGTCTTGTAGTTCAAAGGCCAAAGAGCTTGGAGTTCTCATGTCCAAGGACAGGAGAAGAAGAGAGTGTATTCCAGATCCAGGAGAGAGAGAGAGAGACCAATTTGTTTTTCCTCTCTTTTTGTTCTATCCAAGTGATATGGTTTGGCTGTGTCACCACCAAAATCTCATCTTGAATTGTAGTTCCCATAATCCCCACATGTCATGGGAGGGACCTGGTGGGAGATAATTTAATCATGGGACAGTTACCCTCATGCTATTCTTGTGATAGTGACTGAGTTCTCACGACATCTGATGGTTTTATAAGGAACTTTCCCCCTTTTGCTCAGCACTTCTCCTTGCTGCCGCCACATGAGGAAGGATGTGTTTGCTTCCACTTTCACCATGATTGTAAGTTTCCTGAGGCCTCCCCAGCCATGCTGAACTGTGAGTCAGTTAAACCTCTTTCCTTTACAGATTACCCAGTCTCGGGTATGTCTTTATTAGCAGCATGAGAATGGACTAATATACTAGGCCTCCAGCCCATTGGATGGTGCCTGCCCACATTGAAGGCAGATCTTTCCCATTTAGTGCATGTAGACTCACACCAATCTCTTCTAGAAACAGCCTCACAGGCTCACTCCAAAATAATGCTTTACCAGTTCTCTAGATATTCCTTAATTCAATCAAGTTAACACCTAAAATCAACCATCACAGATTTAAAGTAACTGGAATTCTTACACAATGCTGGTGGAAGTGTAAACGGGTAAAACCACTTTGGAAAACTACCTGTCTGTTTTGATTAAATCTAAACATATGCTAAATAATTACGACCCAGTAATTCCAAATTTCACAAAATGAGTACATATATTCACCAAGAAACTTGGGTGTCTCAGAAGCATTATACCAGAGCCGGAAAAAATGAAATATTTATTTACACAGAACAGATACATAAACTGAGGTATATTCAGACAACTTGAATACTTAGCTATGAAAATGAACAAACTACTACCACAGGCAACAACATGGATGAATCTCACAAACACCATGTTAAGTAAAAGCTGTTGGACATATACGGCTACATACTCTTTTTACATTTATATAAAGTTCAGAACCACAAAACTTATCTATGATAAATAGTGAAAACCTTGGGAAAGGAGGGGGAATAATGAGTTGGAAGGGGAATGAGGGAGGTTTTTGAGTTTGAGTAGCTCTCTATTCCTTGAGTTGGGTGATGGTTACAAGATGTTTTCATTCTGTGAAATTTCATCGAGCTGTATGCTTATGATTTGTGTAATTTAAAAATGCATGTCATTTTATTTTGGCACAAACATTCATTAAAGAAATTTATAAGCAATCCAACAGAACCTACTGAGTTCTATAAAAACTTTCAGAATACACATGGCAGGAAATTTGTATTATTTTAAACTCTCATGGGGAAAACTTACTACCTACTACAAAATGGGTTAATCTCTTGAGGCAGGGCTTGCCTTTTGATAGATGAGTTGGGATTGGAATTTAGGTGTGTCTGATGTCAAAGCCCATGCTCATAGCCACTATCTTGTACAGCCTTCCATTATGATTGGATATTCTCTTCCTTATCTACTTATGGCAAACAACTGTGGTTCCATGTATTTTCTTTTCCTGTTTTATTTTATGACACTAAGCGACAGTGAAATATTATCCATATCCTTAATTGTGTTTCATGACGCCAAAATAAAGTTGAAAAACATTTGTTTGCTGTAAACATGGCCAAATGACTACTTTTATGTATATATGTATGTATTTATTATTTGTGTGTATGTGTGTGTTATGATCACAAAGCTTAGATGTATAATGTATGTGGTGTATCATTATATCTTTTGAATAATTCTTCACTTGTGTCATGGCAGTTTTAATATTTTGCTTGGTATTTGACCACAGCTGAACATTGAGCAGACAATCTCACTGAGCTGTCTGTGGTTGGCATTTAAGGTTGTTGTTGTTGTTGTTTTCTTTTGTTTTACCTCCCTCAGGATGTACTAATTCAGAATCTTTCAGAGTATGCAGCAGTTTAATTTTTTCCAACATGCATTGACTTATACACAGATATATTAAATTATATCTGTCATTGTTCATCTGTTGCTCAATGATAACATTTGCTCAGTTCCCCAGGAGTGTTTTATAATTCCCGCCTCATTTCAACTCGGTCTTATGTTCATCCCTCTTCTGGTTGTTAATAAACTGATGAAACCGCAACACCATCAGTCATACATAGGTCTATACCATTGCCCTGTTAACCTTTTATATACGCTGAAAGTTGGTCATTTATTTTTACTATTAGCTTTCCACCTCTTAAATACTTTATAAGCCACAGCTAAAGTGGCACATGCTCACCCTTCAGATACTGAATTTAATACATAATCACCAAAGAATGTGAGAATTCTATTGTTTTTATAGAGGTAAATGCTTTTATTTTTCCCTAGAGGGTAACCATTTAGTTTACCTATTGAATATCATAGATAAGTATTCTCTGACTATTTTTCCTTAAAAAATAGTTTGCCAAGTATTCCAGCTCTTCTCATACATTCACTCTTATTCCTTTAACTAACTAAATGCATCTGACATATGTATTACTGAAAACATATATTCGTAAGACACTTTACAGAATAAGTGTTCAACTCATTAGAAATCTACATCAGAATAATATATATATATATATATTTTTTCATTTGCTTATATTAAACCACTTTTCTTCACTTAACTTTTCAGAGACTATACTAATAGAATTCCTAAAGGACAAAAGCCAATAAGGTATTACCTCCAAAGAAAAATGTTTACAAAATTAAAAATGTTTACAAAATTAATAAATTCATATGACAGAGCAGTTAAGTTTTTGGCTTCCTTAATATTGTAATGCATAGAGCTAGCTGAGAAGATAATTAAGTAATCATTATCTATATTATGGACAACAGTAGATCCTCATTCTGTTCAGGTAGATGCAGCAAGCTAACAAATCTTCCTTTATTATAGTCTATGTACTAATTATAGAGTAGCTACAAAAGTTGAAACTTGTTCAAAGTTAGAAACAATGATACACCCACATACTCTCTGAACCACCTTTCAGTAACCTGCCTATTTCAGAACTTGGTAGCTTCAGCTCATATTATTATTATAGCTTTTGCTTTCTTTCTTTTTTTTGGAAGATACTTGGGAAAGGTGAAATAGAGTAGAAAATCATTACAATACAATGGTATTTCTGCATTGCCTGTAGGTTTAATATTTTGATTTGTTTCTCACCTAGACAGTTGGTTATAAATCCAAATGAATTTTTAAAAAATCAGTCTTGGAAGAGAAATGTCTTGAAAAAACCCACCAAGCTTTATTTATGAAAAATGTAATGAAAAGTTTAAGGAAGGAGAACGAAGACTTACAATACTAAGATTTTCATGAAAATTAATCTGACCTATTGCTAAACTCAAATTGCAAGGCTGAGTTTTGAAACAAACTTTCTTATGGCATTATAGCTAATCTGTGATGACTGTTACATAAATAGCTTTTTTGCACTACACCAAATACAAGTGCTCTCATTTCCAAATCTCTGAAAAACTGTTATGACATCGAATAAACAAGAATCCTTTTAAAAGAATAAGCCATTGCTACAATCAAGTCAATTTCAGCATTCTTTTCCCAGAACTATTTTGCATATTGGGTCACACAACAGTTTTAGTCCTAGTAACTGTCTATTTTGGGACCTCACCTACAATCTGGTGACATTATGGAAAAAGTATGAAATTAGAACCGTAATATGAATAAAAAGGCAAACATCCAGAGTTTAAAAGATTATCTTTGTACTTAGCTACTTTTCATTTATAAAGGTACTTTTTAAGCACTAATTAATCCGCTTAAAACCCCTATGAGCATGGCTGGACTAGGAGAAAAACAGAATTTTGAGAAGAGGAAAGTGAAAAGTTTCTATTGGAGCTATATTTTTCCATAGCTCATCTCAAAGCAGAATCTCCTAAATAGGTAAGTCAATTAAATTCCTCTTATCTCAACAGTCAGGCTGTTCAGTAGATAAAGAAATTCCATTTTGCTTGAGACCCCTAGGGATAACCTAAAGCGTTGTTCCACAGTAAGCCAAAGTCTCAGAATTGAGAAATCAAGGGAGCCCAGAATCATCTTAGATATTTGGACATCTTCTGGATCAGTGATGGAAGGATTTAAAGCCAAATAACACTGGTTCTGACTAGAATTGGACATATTTCTAAGAAAATAACCAGTTGACTCACCATGTCTAATTCCTTGCAGGTCAATAATTCATTTCTGACTATGGCAGTTTCAATCAAACTTTTGGGGTGAAGGAATGCATGTGGGTGTCACTGACTGCCACTGGCAGGCCCGAGGCATAGACAAGAGAGAAGACCAAATAGAAGGGGAGAAGTTGTTGTGGTAGAAGATAACCAACTAATTCTTTTTTTTCCCCTCCCCCTGGAGGCAGAGTTTCGCTCTCGTTGCCCAGGCTGGAGTGCAATGGCGCGACCTCGGCTCACCGCAACCTCTGCCTCCCAGGTTCAAGCGATTCTCCTGCCTAAGTCTCTCGAGTAGCTGGGATTACAGTATTTTTAGTAGAGATGGGGTTTTGCCATGTTGGCCAGGCTGGTCTCGAACTCCTGAACTCAGGTGATCCACCTGCTTCGGCCTCCTAAAGTGCTGGGATTACAGGCGTGAGCCACCGTGCCCCTCCCATCAACTAATTCTTAAGATGCAAGCAATAATTTCCACCACTGGCTCAGAGGGCAGTGAGTTAAATGCACTAGGTGTTAAGGCAATGGAAGGAATAACAGTAAATTCAAGGAACAGAGATGAGAGTATGCTGGAAAGTGCAGGAAGATCACCACATATAATAGCCAAGTTATAGGGGAGCCATGTCAGAAACCAGGATATTGCATATAGATAGAATTGCTGACCTATGCAAAATATAGCCCAAGAAATACGTCATATCCAAGTATAACATTGTAGCAAGGAACAGTAGTGAAATTGCGCGCACACACGCACACACACACACAGAGGCACACACAGACACAGCACTTATAAATACATGCAAACACTCTCAATCCTACATTCTTGCTCTATATTTTTCTATAGCATTATTGCTTTCTAACATATACTTCACAAATTATTTACTATGATGTACTTGCTCCCTCCCACAGGGAATGGAAACTCTACTAGGGTAGAAAGTCTTGTTTTGTTCATTGATATATGCCTATAATATACAACACTGTCTGTAATATAATAGGCTCTTGATAAATATTTGTTGACTGAATAAGTTAGGTGTGTGAGGTTTAAGAAATGTTTATGAGATGTTTCAGAGTGGATGAGTGAAGGATACAGAGCGCACTGAGCTCATTGCAGTGGATTGTTTATCCAAAGGAGGACAAAGGCTGAAGCAGGGAGACCAGCTAAGAGACTACTACAGTAATACAAGGGAATAGATGATGATGCCTTGAACCTTGAAGTTTTTTTTTTTTTTTTCTTGAGACGGAGTCTCACTCTGTCGCGCAGGCTGGAGTGCAGTGGTGCGATCTCAGCTCACTGCAACCTCTGCCCCCTGGGTTTAAGCAATTCTCTGCCTCAGCTTCCCGAGTAGCTAGGATTACAGGTGCCTGCCACCACACCTGGCTAATTTTTGTATTTTTAGCAGAGACAGGATTTCACCATCTTGGCCAGGCTGGTCTTGAACTCTTGACCTCGTGATCCACCTGCCTCAGCCTCCCAAAATGCTGGGATTACAGGCATGAGCCACTGTGCCTGGCCAGTAGTGGAGGTTTTAAGAACTAGTCGGATGGAGAATATATTTTGAAGATACAGCCAATGGGATTAAAAAAAAAAGAAAGCTTAATTGAGTTACAATTGACATACAGAAAGCTGTGCAAATGATATATCAAAGAAATAATAAAATTATCATTATAGATTGTGCTCATTAAAATAAATTCAGTTAGGGTTTTATTGTGATAATTCACTGAGAGAAATTAAGTATTCTTGGTGCCAAGCTGTCCTCTTAAATTGATATCAGTAAACTGTAAAGATTAAATATCTATATGTGCATAAAATAGAAACTATAGTGAAAACAAGATCAGTGTGACAATTAGCTGTACCATATTAAACTAAACCCCTTTCAGAAGTTACACTGTATCCTGATTGTTAAATCATAAGGAGTATGTTGCTGTTTTCACTCATAACAAATCTGTACAATCTAAGTATGGCTAAAATTAGGTAGGGCATTTGGCAAGCAAAAAATGTGTTTGGAGACACATCCATATCCTTTGAACAAGAACATTAAGAATGTGCAGGTTTATATCCTAGAGTGTTTCTTGTGGCTATTGTAACTCAAATTGGAAACAATTTAGATATCCAAACCTAGAGTATTTAAGTAAATTATGGCACGCTCATACAATGGAGTACTAGAGTGCCAATTGAAAGGATATTGTAGAAGTGTATATATTAGCACAAAAAACTTACCTAAATTTTTTTCCATCATATTGACAAAAAAAAAAAAGAAGTTAGAGAACAACATTACAGGCCAGGCTGGTGGCTCACACCTGTAATCCTAGCATCTTGTGAGGCCAAGATGGGAGGATTGCTTGAGCTCAGGAGCTCGAGACCAGCCTGGCCACATAGCAAGATTACATGTATATATATATATATCCGGGTGTGGTGGTGCATGCCTGTAGTCCCAGTTACTTGGGAGCCTGAGGTGGGAGTTTCAGCCTCCCACCTGAGTCCAGGAGTTGGAGGCTGCAGTGCCTATGATCGTGCCACTGCACTCCAGCCTGGGTGACAGTGAGACCCTGTCTCAAAACAAACAAAAAAGAAAACAAACAAACAAACCAAAAACCCAGCATTACATGTGACCCCTCTTGGAGGGTGATGGGTTAATCTATTTATGAACAGAAAAGTTCTACAAGCATACAACACAAAATGGAAACGGGTTATCACTGGTGGGATTATGATCATCCCTATTTTCTAAAATGTGTAATACCGTTATAATACAAATGTTTGAATGCGTGGAACAACAAAGATTACAGTAGACTAAAGGATTTCACGATTTAGAAAGATATACAAGTCTTATTTTCCCTGGAGACTCACCCTTGTTCGTGCATCACAGAATAAACTTCCAACAGCATTATCACTGGCACTACCTGACAACAGTATTTCTTATTGAGATTTGTATAAGTAATGAGTTGCCAAATTAAGTATTTTAAACTCTCACATAAAACTCTTCAAATGTGAGAAACGTGGCTAAATATCCACATGTCCATAAGATTACTTTCAGGGTTTTACCAATTACAATAATAATTAAATAAATAATTAATGTGGATTCTCACAGCCTCATGTACTTTTCAGTTAGCTATACAAAAGAGGAACTAGGGAGAAAATTCTCAACAGAAACAGCATAACAGAGAGCCAGTATCTTTAATTTTCCTATTAAAGACCCACTCTTTTCTCCATATGGTAAGGCAAATAATGCATATGTGGCCAACTCTGGATTATGCAGGGTCACAAGGGACAGAAACAATGTGGATAATTGAAACCCACTGATAATCCAGAAACCTAATTTTACCTAATAGTTGCAACCAACTCCTGGACAGAACCCTTCAGTAGAGTTGCTAATGAGAAGCATAATTGAGTGGTTTGAGTTCATCTGCTTTCAGTTATCCTTTGCAGGTGCTAATGAACAGTGAAATGGTCAAAGGGATGTCAGCCAAAGGAAGTGGTAGGAGAAAACGCAGTACATGGATAACCCAGAAACTGGATAATCACCTTCAAAATGGCTGAGTTAAGTGCAGTGAGGATCAGCTATTAACGAAATTCCATGAGGATATATGTCACTAAATCAGATCTTCATATTAAGGGTTTTCACATGTGCATATTCTAGCTTGGTTAACATGAATTACAGTATAGTCTTACAAGTTCTCTACACTGTAGTGATTTTCCTTGGTGGCAATGATAGGATATTTATCATCAGAGCACAGCTAATCAACTGCAGGCTCCTGTGCTAAATATGGCCAACAGGCTGCTTATGAGTGCAGACTCTGGCAGACAGCCCTGCTTTTAGACCAATGGAAATGTTATTGACTCACCCCCATGCCTTTCTGGAAGAGAATATAAGCACTGCTGGTATCCGATCATTAAAAAAAATTATTGCTCCAAATTCATGTTTTAGTAAACAGCATTTTGAAAGTCTTGTTATGGTGCAAACATTTTGTGGCTTATGTTAAGCATTTGGTTTTCAAAAATTGTCAAAAATAACTTTTTTTAGAGTACAATTATTTTCAAGTATTACACAATAAACTGTAATATTAGTAACAAAAACTCTATCTATGTTTGATTAGTAAGTAAGCTCTCAAATAGTTGTGAAAGTAATTTCCTTTTATAAGGATGTACGTTAGGACAAATTATTTGTTACACTCACTAATATTCAGAACTTCAACTGTGTCTACATATGATTATTAATGCAGCTCTCTATAGTAGTAACAAAAGTGATTTTCATTTATGGCAGTTGTTTAAAACGAAGTACACTGTAAACTATCTGGTATTTGTAAATAAAACTGTATGTGCACATGAATATTAATTGTTTTCTATAGCAATTGTGAGAGTAATCTCCATTTATAGCAGTCGTTTTGGGTAAATGAGATTTTTAATCATTTTAATATCAACTGTTATTTCTTGATCTTATTCTGTGATCGTGTGTCCCGTTGCCCATATTGTGAGCAAAAGGATGAATGACCTAGTTGTGTATAATGTGCATTGTTTAAGCCACTTGAATATTCTGGACTACTCTCTAACTTTTGCTTAAACCTAGAGAAAAAAACTAATTTTCAATTCAATTACAGGTAACATTCACCAAACTATTTAAGTGAAAAATACAAGTCCCTAAATTTCTGCTTTATTGAAACTTTAGGTAAGCTATAGTCCTTTTCAATTTGCTTTTATGAAATACAATGGCATGAGTAGATGAGTTGTAAAATTTATTTACATTGAGCATTTGCTGTGTGCCTGACCTGATAGTGTTTTATATGTATTGACTCATATAATACAGTTGGCATTCTGTATCCATGAGTTCTGCATCTGTGGTTGGATCCAAACAACCACAGATGGAAAATACTGGGAAAAAAGGATGGCTGTGTCTGTAGTAAACATATACAGACATTATTCATTAAACAATACATCAAATAGTTATTTACATAGCATTTACCATGCATTAGGTATTATAAGTAATCTAGAGATAACTTAAAGTATATAGGAGGATGTATGTAGATTATATGTAAGTACTACACCACTTTATATAACGGACTTTAGTGTGCATGGATTTTGGCATCTGAGAGAGGACCTGGAACCAATCCCCCATGGATACTGAAGGACCACTGTACTTGCAAAAAAAAAAAAGAAAGAAAGAAATAAAGAAAAAACAACCTATGGGGGAGATGACACATATATCTGTAATTTATTACAGATGAGAAACTAAGATTAAGTAATTTGGCAAAATTCATCTAGAGCTCATAAGTGGTAAGACTGAGATTTCAAACCAAGCAGTTGACCTCTGGAGTCAAGCTTTGTAATACTCCATGCTGTACAGCTTCACTTAGGTTCCTGTTGCCTAAAGTCTATAGACCAAGTATTACTACTTTTTAAGTACTCCAAAACCATCTTCCAACTTTTGCATCTGTTCATTTGACAAGTGTGTCTTGCATTCAAATAGGCCCACAGAAACTGTATTCTGTGCATAGATTTTGAATTGCTTTCCATGTATTTATCAACTTGATTTCTCCCTCAGTTAATCATTCTAGTGTTTTAGGTTTTTAATCTTCCCAATTTGATGCCTTCAGTTCCCTCATGGACATGAATTTCTACTAAACAAATAAACAATAAGGAACTTATTATAATACACTGCATTCGCAAAGTACTTTGCAATTTTCAAAGCACTTTCATATGCTTGCTCTCATTTTGTTCTCACAAGTTTGTTTGTTATTTTTTAATTATAAAAGCTATTCGAGTATAGCAGGAATCCTAGAGTGAGAGGTTAAGTTGTGGTAGTACCCACTGTGGATTCAAACATGTCCAGGCATATCTAGATGCCCAACAGGGAAAACACATCAGGGGTTTATTTATATGGGGGGTTGAGGACTCTGATGTGAGCGATCATAACTGGGTAAGTTGAAACTGATATCTGCCCACAGCACTAAGACATCTCCCTAAGTTTTGGAAGAATAAGAGCCCTCCCTTGAACAAGAATTCAGTTGAATAGATGGGAAGAAACTAGCTTTGAGGTGACATGTTGGTGAAGTAAACTAGTTTGATCAGAAAAATATGATCTGTGTTAGAGGAGTTAGGGGTGGTTTAGTAAAGCACATATGGATCTGTGCTGTGCTGGAGGCTGAGGGTCAGGATGTTGGTGCAGGGCTCTGACAGATAATAGGTCAAATGAAAGAGTTTTAGCATTAGAGTGATCCTAAGAACTTGAAAGCACAAGGCAGTACTATTAGTGGCTTAGAAATACATTGATATACAAATAAGGGCAGAAATGAGGACTGAAATGGAATGGAAAGGCAGCCAAGGCTACAACATTGTGGCTGACATCTAGAGGTATTATGGAAGCAGTAGTTGCCATTAGGGAACAGGTCTGGAGCAGGAAAGGCAGAGATCACAAAGGCCATAGGAAGAGGAAAATGATCACTAGCTATTCATAAACCATGTGAGTTCCTCTTTGAATCTGTCCCACCCTCTTGAAACAGAATGGAGGGATTGGAAGGAGGATTGGATTCTAGAGACTCAGCTGTTAGAGGCTGAGATTGATTAGATTTTACTATTACTGTGACTCTCCTAGGCCGCACATTCCATGCCACCTCATTGGTAGAGTCTAGAGTAACTAAGGTTACAAGCATATTGCAGATATGTATAATTACTTTTTTCTATTACTACCAAACCCAACCAACCTAGACAAGTCTTCATTCAATTTACCACATCCCAATTTTATGTAAACACAATTCCTGAAGTCATCTTTACCCCTACTATTAGTTCTCTTTCTCTTTTCCCACAATTTGTTTTATTACTTTCTTCTTTATTTTACACAATTATTGAGTGCCGATCTATACATGTAAAACACTACTAGGCCACATAAGGAATAGAAAGGGGCATATGACACAGGCACTGTCAGCCTATCAAAGGAGCCAAAAATGCTCAGAAATTATAAAATAGCATCCAGATGATGGAGAAGCTTAGGAATAGTACTGAATAATGGCTAAATATGAACATTGGGAGTTATACCTGATATAAATGATGAATTGATGGGTGCTGACGAGTTGATGGGTGCAGCACACCAACATGGCACAAGTATACATATGTAACAAACCTGCACGCTATGCACATGTACCCTAGAACTTAAAGTATAATAATAATAAAAAAAAGAAAATCACAAGGAAGAGAAAATATATGTACTATTCATGAAGTAGAAGTGGATCATCGTCAAGGTCTTCATCCTCATCATCTTCACGTGGAGTAGGCTGAGGAGGGGTAGGAAGAAGGGTTGGTCTTACTGTCTCAGAAGTGGCAGAGGCAGAAGAAAATCTGCCAGTTCAAACATGTTCGACATGGTCCCAGTTCAAATCCATGTTGCTCAAGAGTCAACTGTATAGGCAATGTATGACATCTAGAGGGTGAATACTGGTACGCATGTAGAGCTGCTACATATCAACAAGTGAAAGAATAACAACCAAATTAGATATGCACAGAGGATATGAACAGATAATTTGTGGAAGAAGAAATACAAGTAGCTCCTACAAATACAAAAATTTCTTCACCTTGTTCATCATAAAAATATAATTTTAAAAAACTAGGTATTTTACACTATTAGACTGTCAAATATTTAAACAAATGTTAGTATCGAGTGCTAATAATCTCATACGCTATTTATAAAAGTGTAGGTTGGTACAATCTTTCTGGAAGGCAATTTGATATTATCTTTTAAATTATTCTTACATACCCTTTGAGCCAGCATTTCCACTTTCAGGAATTTTTCCTACATAAATAAACAGAAAAGTTTGAGCACATACAATGTACTTTTCTTTCATTGTGTGCATCAATAAGAGACTGTTCAACTATATTAGGGTAATTTATACGATGTAATAATATCATAATAACCTGAAGCATTTCTATATGAAGTAGTGGCTTGTAAGGATTCAGACTATAACCTTGAACATCATCTTTGTGCTTTTTCTTCTTTTCTTTCACTTCCTGAACTTATTGAGCCTTTCCCTAGTCAGTCAAAGCCACTTGCATGGCTTGGAGATAAATTGGCATAGTTCCTAGAAGAATTCAAAGGAAAATAGTTAATATACACTCTTTGTTTTATTACATTTTGTTTTTTTATTACATTCTTTGTTTTATTATATTTTCTATAGACAAGGCTACAGAAAAACAAAATGGAAGGCCCTCTGGAAAGCAGAACATAGAGTTCATGACAATATAAAGCTTGAAAGGAAAATAAAAGGAGAAAAAAACCCTCTCTACTCTATCCCTGGTCCTGAGAAGAGATTAGATTAGAGTCACCTGGGCAGGAGGAAGTATAGGTGTGTGTGGGGGGAAGGGGGCAAAGGACAGGTCCTTGGAGGTGGCCGTAAGCTAGACACAGAAAGACTAGACGTAGAGGAATATGGATGACAGGAGAGAAGCAGCATTGAGGGACACCAAGTACTCTACTGGTGACCACTGTCAGGGTGCCAAATGAAAGCTGAATTGATACCAGCAAAAATTCATTATTAGTCAAGACAGTAAATGGCTATGCTGAGGACCATGAGTATGTCATTTTTTATCTATGAGACAAAATTTTGCTTTAAGATCTGCCTGTGGTCCTCACTGATCCTCATCCAGCAGAAGCAGGCATTGAGGTTTTCTGGGTCCCATCTAAACTACTCCTTGTGAATACTTTTCCCTGGCAATAGGCCAAGACTCTTGTATGACCCCAAAACAGAGGATGATCATGATATACTAGGGAAAGTCTTATTACTGGTTCTTCAGTGGGACTGGACAGTAAATGACAGAGAAATCCATTTTTGTGATAGATGAGAAATAGATATATAGCTAGCTGGAGAGTCATATACACCAAACTCCTAACAGTGAATGGGAGTGAAGTGATTTAATTCTACTCTGTTTTATATATTTCTGTATTGTTTGAGTTTTCTTTAATAGCAAGCATATATTAGTTTTATAATAAAAAGTTTCCTCTTATAAAGAGCAGACAAGTCTACAAGATAATGCAAATGTTGTATTTTATCTGACTTGTTGATAAATTAGGCATTTCTTCAGAAGCACTTAATGTCTACAGCAATTATTTATTAATGTCAGTGTATATAGAACGCTCAGTCATTTGGAGCTAGGACACCTTTAAAACTAACCAGGGTTCAGCAGGAAACAACTATCTAATCCAAAATACATCTACCGAATGTACAACCCTCTCAGCTTCCCATCCTTAAGGTCCATATGTCTGTGGCTATATTTTTCTTACATGTTTTTGCAGTGGGCATTTTGGGGACTTCAGCTTCCAGCCATGAAAAATATCTACTATGGGACTTGCCTTCCTTTCATAAACAACTAGAAAGATGCGCAAAATATATGAAACAACACTTTTCAGACATTGGACCGCAGGCTGTACAGGCTTTTGATCCCTGAGAGGAGGAAAGTAAATGACGGGAGACCTACAACCACCTTAACTTTCTGGTAGAAACACTTTCCTGACGGTGGCACAGGGAGAGGTAATCTCACTAAAATGAGGAGATAGAGATCAGGATTACAGGAGGCCAGTGCAACTAGAATTTGTGAGGCAGAATACTGGGTAGGAGGAAGCTACGTAGAGAAATGGCTCTGGAAATCTACACAAGAGTCTCAAGTCTTTGGCTGAAACCAATCTGTGCATATGTCGAGTGAAAATCCATCAGGTTGGGCAAAGAACAACTCTTAGGAAAAGAATAATTACCAGGAAGCTGTAAGCCAAATAGTTTCGAGAGTTCACACAGGGCTGGGACTCATTTTGGTTCCTACTGGCCAGAAGAGAGAGACATTGTTGAATATCCAGGGCATTCAGCAGAGATTCCAGAAAATCATACTTTAGTACTGGGGCTAAAAAAATGCTTAAAAACAAGCCTCAAAAGCAAAGATGATTTTCATCTTACCTAACTGCCTGCCAGAATAAAGCCCTATGCTCTTTAAAGGAATACTATAAAATTTAGCCATCTACACCATAAAATTCATAATGTCCACCATCCGGTAAAATAATTAGTTGACATAAGAAGCAGCAAAAAAATGTGACCCATAAGCAGAAGAAAACAGGCCCTGAAATGAGAGATGATGGAATTTGTAAACATTATATAAGTAGAATATTAAATAATTAGGAATAAAAGTGAAAAATAATTGGACACTTCTTGTTGGAGTTATTCTTATTAAACTAATGAGGACATTAAAACAGCTATGGTATACACATTCCATACATGTAAGGAGGTTTAAAAAAAACTATGAGCACAATGAGAAAGAAATGTTAGATGCAAGAGACTTAATGGAAGTGTTGTGATGAAATACACAGTGTTTGAAATGAAAATTACATTGGATGGAATTAACAACATAGACATGGCAGAAGAAAAGATCTATGAACTTGAAGACATAGCAGTAAAACTATGCAAATTGAAGCATGGAGTGGAAAATAAACCCTTAAAAAAGCAAAAGATACCTCAGTGACTATATCAAGTAATCACCATATCAAGCAGTCTAACATACTTGTACGTGGAGTCCTAAAAGACTGAAGATGGAAGAAAACATATTTGAAAAAATAATGGCCAAATGCTTTTCAAATTTGATAAAAACCACAAATGCTCACATCTGGGAAGCTCAACAAACTCACAGGAGGAAAAATAAAGTGGTCGTTTGTGTTTGTTTTACTGTTCCCCGAATCCTGGCTTCTGAACTGGCTTTTATTCTGATTCCTTAGCTCTATTTTTCCTTGTTTCTGACTCCCTGATCTATTATCTTTTCTGATTTCTCAAAACTAATTGCCACCTGGGTCAAAGCAATGATAATGTCCATGTTGACAAAGGGGAAGGGTTATAAATTAGTCAAATCCCCCTTTGAATACCCTGGAACTCTCCCCTTAGGTAGGAAGTTTCTGTAATCTCTACGTGCCACCATGTCATGTTGGACTTTGGCACTTGAGTCAAGTCCCTTGGGCCTTGTGACTTTGCGTTGTTAGGTTTCTTTTATAGTATGTCTGGTAAGATTACTATCCTAATGTTAGTGAAATGTTTTGAATAATAAGAACTGTATCTATAGCTATTTCCATTCCCTAAATGTCTATTCAGTGCCTTGCACATAAGTCAATCAATAAATATATGCTTATTGATTGATTAGACCAGTGGTGGCCTTCAAACTCCAGCATGATCAGAATCATGTGGAGGGTTGATAAATCACAGATTGCCAGGCCTCGTCTCCAGAGTTTATGATTCATTACATCTTGGGTGAGGCCTAATAAGTCGCAGTTCTAACAAGTTCCCAGGTAGTGCTGATGTTGCTTGTCCTTGAACCACATATTAACAATTACTGATTTAGACTATATTTGTGAAATTCAGCTATTGAGAAATCCTATGTGTATTTTAAGCCTCTCTTTAAATCCTACCTCTTCCATATAAAAATTCCTTCTCTCAGAATAATAGCTCTTCTTTCTAACATATATTTTTTTTATCATTTCTATATCTCATAGTATTTATCATAGTCTTTATTATTTATAAGTTGCTTGTGTAATGTGTTTATCTTGAATACTAGATTGTTTTAGAAGGTAGAAGCCAATTTTGAAGTCATGCACATAGTATCCAGTCAATGCTCAATAAATGTGTGTTGGTATTAATAGTGAACAAATAAATAATTGCATAGTAGAGAACTGGCTGCAATACTAGTTCTTCAAAAGCCAGACTAGGCTGGGCATGATGGTTCATTCCTGTAATCTCAGCACTTTGGGAGGTCAAGGTGGAGGTTTGCTTGAGGCTAAGAGTTTGAGAGCAGGCTGGGCAACATAGCAAGATCCTTGTCTCTACAAAAAACAAAACAAAATTTTAAAGCTGGAACAATTAGCAATTGCCATTTTTCCAAATGTTTGCCATAATGTGTATATTCCTATACAGAGAAAATAAATTGCTTATTAAACAATAAACAGCTAGGTAATGGAAGTAGACACAGAATTTAAAAAATATATCAGTTCCTGCTACTTTATATGTACCAGGTCAATGAAGTATTAGATTTTGTGACCCTGAATTAAAATAACTCCAACAAGAGGTATTTAATTATTCTTCACTTTTAGCCTTAATTTTTTTTTTTTTTTTTTTTTTTTTTTTTTTTTTTTTTTGAGACGGAGTCTCGCTCTGTCACCCAGGCTGGAGTGCAATGGCCGGATCTCAGCTCACTGCAAGCTCCACCTCCCGGGTTTATGCCATTCTCCTGCCTCAGCCTCCCGAGTAGCTGGGACTACAGGTCCCGCCACCTCACCCGGCTAGTTTTTTGTATTTTTTAGTAGAGACGAGGTTTCACCGTGTTAGCCAGGATGGTCTCGATCTCCTGACCTCGTGATCCACCCGTCTCAGCCTCCCAAAGTGCTGGGATTACAGGCTTGAGCCACTGCACCCGGCCATTAGCCTTAATTATTATTAGTGGCATATTCTAACTGATGGGAAAGGTCCAATATTCCTTCAACAACTCCATCTTGTAGAAGGAACAACTCTGTAATAAGGGTAAAGAACACAAAATTCTCAAGAGCTAGAGTTTTAGGTGTGAGAAACAAAGAAGTAAAAGTTAAGCTTCAGGTGTACTCTCATATGAGAGGTGTGATATGAGCCTCCTCCATGTTGACAGCCCACTCATACTCCTTTTTTTGGTAAAACTAAGTGTACATAAGGTTAGTGTCTAGGGCACAGGAGGCAGTTTTAAGCAAGTTCTACTCTGGGTTTTTCATGGAAGATTTTCTGTTTGTCCATCTTCTCGCTATCTGGGTAAGACCTGAGGGTGGAAGGAAGAGAGGGTTCAAGACTGTGGCGTGATCCTGAGAAAAAAGGCCAAGAAGTCACTCTTCTTACTTCTAGTCCGGGTCATAGTCTAGGATGGAGGTTGGGTATATAAAGAGCCATTTTCATTCACATGTGGTCCTGCTCAATTTAACCTGAGGCTATATAGAGGTTTAAGGCCACAGCTCTAGCTAGAATGCAGTGTGCACCTGTCCGGTGTATCCTCTATGCAATATATACGTCTTAGGAGCTCCGTACAGGGGCAAGTGGCATGATGGAATCTGAAGATTTGAAGATTTGGGATCCCAGCCATCTCTCTTCTGATAAATTCTATGACAAACATATGTGTCCTGTGATGTATCTGATTATAAATATCTCAAAAGATAATTTCTTTGTGAAAATGAAATAGTATCGTTACTTTTAATTGAACAAGAAAATTGTTTGTAGGATTCATTTTCTCTTTTTAAAAGACAATTTGATGGCCATGCTATTTCTGTTACAAAGCCTGAGTTTTGTAGTAGATTTTATAAATATCACAATAACAAACTGGATTGTTTATCCTAGTATAGGTTACCTATTATTTTATTCTCCTAGACCAGGGGACCCCAACCCACAGGCCATGGACCAATCCCGTCAGATCAGCTGCAGCATTAGATTCTCATAGGAGTGCGAACCCTATTGTGAATTGCGCATGCGAGGGATCTAGATGGCGCGGTCCTTGTGAGACTCTAACTAATAATGCCTGATGATCTGAAGTGTAACGGATTCAACCCCCACCCTCCTCCTTCTGTAGAAAAATTGTCTTCCCCAAAACCGGTCCCTGGTGCCAAGAAGGTGGGAGACCGCTGTCCTAGAGGACACAGTTCTTCTTTAAAGTCTCCATTTCTGTAAGTTCTCTACCAGTCATTGTGTTGGTATCATGAGGAGTTAGTTTATCATTAGTGCCAGCTTATCAATAAAATCATTTTCATGGGCAAGTGCGAATGATTCTATATTATTGTGAAAGAGCACAGTTGGAATAAATTATAACCACATTTCTTTTATGCTGAAACGAAAGGTTATTTCCTCAGGTCTTTACTCACACCGAACTATTGAAAGTGTATTCTAATAAGCTACATTCAACTTTTTAAATACACCATCTTTATTGGTTTCTTTCTATCCTCCATTTCATTTACTGATTTGCATTTCTGTTTATGCCAGCATCCTCTAATAATGCCATGACTTGCTCAGCAAAATCCTACCACTTCTGGCAACTGACCAAGCTTACACAATGTGCTTTCACATAAAAGCTTCCTCATTGCGGACTGCTATGTGAACTATTTTGGTAGGGATTTTATAATGCTGCTTTGTAATTAAATGAATGAAAATTAAGGATCCGATTTCAAATTAGCTTGTACAAAGTCATTATCTATCATTCTGACCAGAAAAGGCTATGTATCATTTGAATAATATGCTAGTGGGAAAGGCATGTCACTTATCCTAAGTCTTAATAGTGTATTCATATTTGAACATAGTCTAATTATATTTAATAAAATGTAGGAATATATAGAAAAGCATAAATCGCTTATGAAGATTCATTTCTTAAACTAAGATAGCTTCTACAAGTTTCCATGTAATTTACTAAATGAAAATACTACTATAATTTAACCTAAAGCATTTGGAATGAGCTCATCATCATGTATTTTGAGGGAGACGTATTTCTGAAGGCTTAAAAATGTTTAGTGATGACGTTGAAGTTTTTAAAATCGTGAAAACTCAAGTGTGCTTATGTTTGACTATTCTTTCTAATAAAAATACTGAAAAGCAATTAATCAATCTCTCATGGATATAAATATAAAGTTAATCATTTTCTAAAACAGATCATGTGTAATGTGAACAGAGACCCAAAACACATGCTCACTGATACCTTCCACGAAATAACATAGTACCTTCTTTTGTATAGTGTTTTCCAGGCATAAATTAAAAGTAGCTGAGTGACTATCACAGTTAGACAATTATCCAAATGTTGATTTTGAAAATCCATTAATATATACAATAAATATTATTTAGTGTTTACTTTTCACTGCCAAATAAGTGTAATCTGCATTAGCACTAGGTCATAAATCCAGAAAAGTTTTTTTTTTTTTTTTTTGCCATGGGTGTGTGTGCAAGTGTGTGGTGTGTGTGCCCATACACACACTTGCACACACAGAGTGAGAGAACTTCTTGACAACTGAAAAGAATTCACCGGTGATCAGTCACTGGTGTCAGGAGTAAGAGGTAGTTAAGGGAGTGCTGGTAAATCCCACCTCCCACGCACACTCTTCTGACAACTGGAATGTGATCCCAGCAGAATGAAAAAGAAGCAAATGTGTCAGCTATAATGACAGTAAAATTAATGCCTGAAGGAGTAGCTCAGCCTCTCTGTCACCTGGCCCAGCTGATCATGTAGTTGCTCCGTTTGTACTGACAAGTATCGTGTGTCTATCTGCATTTATATCCAGGAAGTTGTGTGGTTTCACGGACTTGGATATATTCACCTCTGTTTTAGAAACAATTTTATTGAGACTATATAAGAAAGACCATAATTAGAATATTAAAATTTGGATATGTTATTATATTCCAAACATAGGGAACTTTCATCATCAGCTTATCATACAAATACACTTGGAATCCACTTATTAAATGTTCAGACTCAGAACTCAAGTGAATCTCTGCCCTTTAGAAAAGTTTAACTTTTATGTTGGAAAGTAGGAAAAAAATCACAATTAAGCAATTATAGAATCCACTAATGTCAACAGATTTCCATTATATAATAGAACCTATATGCTTAAATATAGGCCCACCTGTTGCATTAGCCTTTTTTTTTTTTTTTTTTTTTTTTTTGAGACAGAGTTTCACTCTTGTGGCCCAGGCTGGAGTGCAGTGGTGCGATCTCAGCTCACCGCAACCTCCACCTCCCGGGTTCAAGCGATTCTCCTGCCTCAGCCTTCCCAAGTAGCTGGGATTACAGGTATGAGCCACCATGCCCGGCTAATTTTGTATTTTTAGTAGAGACGGGGTTTCTCTATGTTGGTCAGGTTGGTCTGGATCTCCCGACCTCAAGTGATCCACCTGCCTCGGCTTCCCAAAGTGCTGGGATTATAGGCGTGAGCAACCGCGCCCGGACACATTAGACAACTTTTAAAGTCTTCGCCAAGCCTCTTTTTCCATATCATACAATGTGATTATATCATTCAGTGGAAGTTTCTCTATCTGGTGGTTTGAGCTCTTCCCTCAAATCAGATGGAAAAGCCTTAAAGAAATCATTAATTTCTATATTGGTTGCACTTTAGGTCAATTTATTGAATTTAAAATATATAGTACCATGTTTGTGAATAAACCAAAACAAAAAAGTGTGAATGTATTGTGTATCCTTCTCATTTTAGTACATAACTGCTGATTTTTGAAATCCAACTTGTATCTGTAAAAGAAAGTACATTTTGGGATTGATAAAATTAGACAGAAAAAGGCTGAATTTCATGGTTTATTTCAAGAAATGGATATATTATTTAAGAAATCACCTGTTCCTGGGTTATAGAAAATGCTAATATGGCCCCAACACTAATTTCAAATTAGGGTGAAAAAAATCTATTATGATGAATTCATCCTACATTTCCCAGCTTAAAAATATTCCTAAAACATAGCTTCTATTTTACCACCTCCTTGGTTAAGAAATAGACATCCACTTGGTTTACTGTCACATTTAATCTAAACTTCCCTTCCATGTTTCTGAGGCTTTCCATAACCAGCCCTTTATTTTTCTTTCCAATATTATCTCCAACTTATTTGGAAATGTACTTTAAGATACCTGCAGACACATGTTTATAGCAGCACAATTTGCAATTGCAGAAATATGGAACCAATCCAAATGCTTATCAATCAATGAGTGGGTAAAGAAATTGTGGTATATATATATATATGTGGTGGAATACTACTCAGCCATAAAAAGGGATGAATTAAGGGCATTTGCAGCAACCTGGATGAGACTGGAGATTGTTATTCTAAGTGATTTAACTCAGGAATGGAGAACCAAACGTCATTATGTTCTCACTCATAAGTGGGAGCTAAGGTATGAGGATGCAAAGGCATAAGAATAACACAGTGGACTTTGGGGAATCAGGAGGAAAGGGTAAGAAGTGTGTAAGGGAAAAAATACTACAAATTGGGTGCAGTGTATACTGCTCGGGTGATGGGTGCACCAAAATCTCACAAATCACCGCTAAAGAGCTTATCCATGTAACCAAACACCACCTGTTCCCCAATAACCTATGGAAAATAAAAGAAATTTTTTAAAAATAAAATGTGCTTTTTGTGTCAGATGCTAGGCAAACTTTTAAAGCAAGAGGGCAAGAGTTGGAAAGTCTAGTGAAAACTGTTCTGGTTGAGAAAGATAATCAGCAGAATTAGATTAATAACTCCTACTCTTAGATACACGATAGAGCACTCTGGCTCCCAATAGTTGACTCCTTTCCTATTTTCTAGCTTTTAGATTCTCTTCATTAGACTTATAGATTTTCTGCATGACTTCTTCTTTTTTTTTTTTTTTAAATCACCTTTGCTGACATCTATGACAGTGTCTCCCACTAGGAATGAATCTCCTATTCAAGGCTTTCTGTTACTGATAGGCCATGTGTCCCAGTTTCCTGTCCGCTCCCACTGTTCCCGATCAATCAAACAAATTGGTTTTCTTGTAGCCCCACTTCATACATGATGCACATTCTTACTCAAAATTAGTGAAAGGCAATGCTTGTACTAATAATCCTCATCCTAGAATGACCCCAATTAGCTCCAAGTTATTCAATTTTTATTCCATCCACAAGGCCTAATTCAATTTCTACCACATGTATTAAGTCTTTTGCAGCTGCTCCAGCCCACTGGGTTTCTCCCTTCCTGCCACCCCTGAATTCCTTTTATACATACAGTTAGTGTCTCAACCATTCATTTCTCCTTTCAGCAAACATTTATTTAGGTATTTCTATTTGCCAGATGCTATCTTATAGCAGGATAAGTATATGCCTTAGAATTTACAGTCCAGTGGGGAAGATAGACAAATGGCAACACAATATAATAAGAGTTATTATGGGGAGAAACAAGAGACTGAAATGTGCATCACAGCATCTAAGTTGGTTGGGAGAAGGAAGTGAACATAGAACAATGATAGTAGATATAAAACCATAGAGCTGTCAAGGGACTAGAGGGCCTGCAAGGTCAAAGATCAAACAAAGTGGAAGAAACAGAGTGAGGAAACTGGGGAGATAAGAGGTTGTAGACAGACAGTAGGATGTCTCAATTTAAGATTTCAAAAGTTGAGCAAACCTGGATGATAATAAACTCCGAGATGTGGCCTTGGGAGTAAGTAGCTAAAGGTCAATATTAAATTCTCCTTAATTTCCTATGTGTTAACCTACTTTTATGGTAAACATTACTGAGGGATGTGGTAGGCAGAATTCTAAAATGACCCAATGACCCTTTCCCTTTTATAATCTCCTCCCTTTGAGTGCAGGTAAAACCCACGAATGTGTGTGACATCACTCTCATGATTATGTCACGTTTTATGGCAAAAGGGAATTTGTCATTGTAATTGACTGATCACGTGAACGCTTAAAAGGGAATGGGCTCTTCCTGGAGAGACACATTTGAAACAGGACAGGGATTCAATACAAGAAAAATTCTCTATTGCTGGGTCTAAAGATGTGGGGGCCCATGCAGCAAGAAATACATGCTCTAGGAGATTAGAGCATTCACAGAGTCACATCAGGCAAAGAAATGGGGACTTAAGTTCTATAGTCACAAGGAACTGGATTATGTCACAACCAGGTGGGCTTGGAAGAGGATCCTGAGCTTCAGATGAGAACACACCCTGCCAGACACCTCAATTTAAGCCTGGGGAGATCTTGTGCAGAGAACTCAGTTATGTTGTAACCAGACTTACAGAGCCATGAGCTAATAAATGAGTGTTGTTTTATGCCCTTAAATTTGTGGTAATTTGTTATGCGGCATTGCAAAACTAGTATAGGTTATACTTCACATACAATAAGTTCTACCAATTTTAAGTGTATAGCTTGCTGAGTTGTGACAACTGCACACACCAGCACAATTAAGGTATAAAACATTAATATCACATCCAAAATTCCCTCATGCTCCTTTATCATCAATCCATCCCCAGCAACAGGCGACCACATATCTGATTTCTATTGCTTAATGTGTTAAAGCTTGTCTCTGTCTCTCCTTTCTCTCTCTCTCTCTCTCTCTCTCTCTCTCTCTCTCTCTTATGAGGCAATTATTACTTATATTTTTTATACCCTTCCAATGTTTCTTTTTAAATCACCTTTCTTAGTATGGAGATTCATTCACAATGTACATATGGTACATAGTCTCCCTAAATACTTGTTAGTTTATAAGTTTTAAAAAAATATTTGCTACTCTAGGTCTGGGTCTGTTCTGGCACTGGAGATATGCTAAGACATGAAATTGTTAAAGTCCATCACGCATGTAGCATATACTTCAAAGATTCTAGAAGGTTAAATTTTTTTTTTGTGATGATTGTCTCCCGGCCTGGGGGTTCTCTAAACTTTACTGCTGGGATCATATAACCCCTATTTATATTAGCCTCGCCTCAGATATTTGGATAAAGTTGTAGAAGTAACTCAAGGTTCAGCATCTTAGAATTGAGTATCAAGTTTGTTTTGCTGCATAATTTCATGAATTTGTTTATGAGATTAGTTAAGTCTATCTTCAATCTTTGTCTGGCATTCAATGCTTCTGAGTCTGAAGTCCAGTCGTATCCTTCTCACAGCATGGTTCTCAACTATGACTGAAAACTAGAATCACTTAGGAAGACTTTTAAAAAAAGTACTGATGCCCATTTCCATCACATTTGGCTTGGGGCTGGGCATTAATACTTGTTAAAAGATCTGGCGTATCCAATAAATCTAATGAGCAGCCAAGATGCGAAGCCACTCCACTAGTTCTTTCATAGAGTAGTATCCTGCTCTTTGAACCTGTATCTGTAGCTGAGTCCCTGTTTCTGTTGTTCAGTCTCCCTGATGTCAACTACTGTAGCAGATATGACTAGCTATCCACCAAATATTAATGTTACCCTTCTTTACTGTAGTAAGTGTATGACCAGCCAGAGTGTACCTAACTTGTAGATGTGAGCAAAAGTGAGGTATATGACTCAGTGCCAATGTGATTAAGAAGCAGGTAGTGTCTTCTTTACCCTGTCTTCCTCCTTTTGTGGTGATCACTGGAACCATGTGTTGAAAACAGCTTGTAGGGTAGAAGGAATCTGAATTCTTGAATCACTGAATGGAAGGTCTCTCACTGAATACTGCATTTGACTGTTGTAGATGCTGCTACTTGCCTACCCAATATTCTAGTCTCTCCTTCATCTTTACAAACAGAACTTTTATACATTTAGGGATGGCAGTGTGTCAAGATGAAAAATTATATGTGACAGCCTCCTTTACAGATAGGAGTGCTAAAAGCGGACATGTAAGCAGAAGTAGTCAGCACTTCTTGGAAGTCTCTTTTAAAGGGGTTGCTGTGTCCTTCCCCATTTAGTCTTTTCTTCCTTTATGAAAGCAGATGTAACCGTTAGAGTTTCACTGACCATTATATAGCCTTCAGGAAGAGGGTCACACACTCTAGGGATGACAAGTGAAGACAATAGGGGAGACTGGCTCTCTGATGACACCAAGAGCTGCCATACCAGCCCTGCCGTAAAAACTGCTGGATTTTTAATTACATGAAACAGAAAATAAATCTCACGTAAGCCAATATTTTTTGAGTGTCTAATACTAAGGGTGGAATATAATTCTGAACTCATATTTTCCTAATATCATACTTCCTCTACTTTCAGAGATCTTATCTATTATCATCTGCTGGCTCTTGCTGACACTATCTGTCCACCTGTCTGCAGTATCTTTTGTGGCTTGCTGTTTAGATCTCTGTTATTTACTAATGAATTAGTCTTGTCTCCTGATCCTTGGTCATCTTCAGTTTGGTCTATCTCGCTTTTAACAGAGACCTGTCACGTTTGATCTAGGTTGAAGTGAGTATATGACAATTACTTTAAGATAGACTCTAAAATGCTTCTCAACTAATGTAAATGCAACAATCTGATTCTCTCAGCATGTTTTCTATGTTCACTTTTCTCAAAACCGAATTTAGATGGCCTTGCCAGCTCCATTTTCAGGTGAAAGAGAAAGAACTACTAGTATATAGATTATATGATGCACAACCCCCTGTGAAATCCATCATTCAAGGAATGGAGGAGGTTGGATAGTGTGACCTATGATTTATAGGTGGGAAGACACCACTTATCATCTCTAGGAAGATCTGTTATATCTATTGGCTTTGATCATGCTGTGTAGTATATTGTTTTCCAGGTAGGGTAAATCTTGCCTCCCTATTAGAGTTGTTTATTTCCTTTGTATATCCATGCAAGTAGGAAAATGATAAAAGATGCTCACAAGATTACCTATGGACCAGTAACTTTTGTTCTCAATATGGGAGGCTGAGAGTGAAAATGTGAACTAGTGGTGCACAGCATGGTCTGGTTGTTTGGAAAGCATCTAGAACAAAAGCAGCAATGAAGGGAGAAAAAATGCAAATAACAAGAAAGTCATATCTATGGGAGGCTCTGTGGCTTCTGATTTGCCCATTATCACCTTGAGAAAACCAACTGAAGATGGGTAACTTTGTGTATTCTTTAATGTGAATAAGAAAAGGAAAAAGGTAGTAATACCCATTGAAAAGTCAGATTTAAATACACTTTTCTAAGGTAGACATATTTCCTCCAGGGTACTAAATTTATGGTGTCTGGAAGATCTTTCATTTTTGGTCTAACTTTTTAAGTTCTATTTCTCAAGGTTGACTTGATTAAAATGAACTAGTCTATGCAATGGGTTCTTACGTTTAAAATTCGATTAATAATAAAAAATATTTTACTTAACTGTTCTTTTTATTTCCTTGTCAGTACTCTTTTATGCTAGCATGACTGTTAGTTTCCCAAAAATCTTAAGTTAGATTTATTCAAACACTAATAGAAATAGAATCATTTATTTAGAGACAGCTTGTAATCATTTGTGCAAGATAAAGTAAAGTCATGGACAAATGAAAAGCATTAACTGTTTCTCTGCCCTCAAACTATTTTTAATCATTAACTTGATCTTATCTAATCATCACGTCATTTTGCTCTTAAAAACTGCCAATAAAAAACCAATGTATTATTTATATCTGCACACCATTTCCCAACCATTTCTTTGACATTTGGGAGGCAAATTACCTTGTGTGTGTTGAGATGCTACGGATCTGCTACATCTCTTCTGCACACTTTTGACTGATAAGGAGGAGGTGGTAGTGAGTAGAGAGAAAAAGGGAAATGATGGATGTGCTATTCTATTCTGGGTTCCAACACCAAAGTCAGGCCCGTATTCATCACTACTGGGACAATACCTAGGTTAGTCACTTGTTACTGGTAGATAAAAAAGGAAAATATGGTCAAGGTATAGACTAGGGACAAAAGCTAGGAAGTCAGCCAGGAGACTAGAGCAGAGGAAGGTTGACATCTAGCAGAAATGAGGTGAAAGGAAAGTAATGGATCCTGGAAGGTGAAGGTCAAACAACAGGTTCCAAACCCCAAATTTTCTCTGCATGGAGATAAATGTGGAGATGAAGCAGAGTTGTAGAATTTTACAGTCAAATTTCAGGTTGACACTACTCACACCTGCAGTACAAATTTTAGGATTTAAAGCACCAGTACCCTTGGATTTAGACAAAGCCTTCTTAGGTTCTGGGGAGCTTCTCTAGTAGTATCATAACCTGCATAACTTCCACCACTAATTTTGTTGACCCTTTTTTGAGTCATTAGAAAAAGAAAGAGAACAGTGAATGTGTGGGTCCAGGATTGGGGGGACAAACCAGGCTTTGGCACTGACTCCTACAGAAAGGAGCTTTCAATACGAACGCCAGTGTCCTAAGGACTGGAAATGACTCAGACTTGCTCGGCACGGCAACAGCTGAGTCGCACTTCCATTTCTTGAAACTTATCCTATGGAAACAATCAAGGAGGTGTCCCCAAAATAACTATAAGAATATTCTTTTTAATATTGTTTATGACAGAGAGAAAAGCTAAATGTTCAACAACAATATGGGGATAGTTACATAAGTATGGTAGATATCTTCATATAGGGGAATATCTATGCAAACATAAAATGTTTTAGAAGAATATTTATTAACAAAGGTAAAGCTAACTTTTAAAAAGATTAAATAAAAGTGTAATGTATTAAAAAATAGCAGTTCCCCTCAACTCTCTTTTCCCATTGTCCAACATTATTCCCGCTGATAGTACTTATCCCCATGACATACTTTATATTTACTTATTTATTTTTTATTATCTGTATTCCTCTCCCCTCATTAGAACATAAGCCCCATGAGGGCAGTGACTTTGTTTTGTCTACTATTCTATCCTCCATTACTAGTACAACGTCTGGTAGAAAATGGGTGTTTAATAAGTATCTGTTCAGTAAATGGCTGAATAACTATGGTATGTGTTGTAGACCAGCACAAGGTATAGGAAGCACAGAAGGATGGCTTGAACACTGGATGGTGATTTGGGAAGACTTCCTAGAGGAGGTGATCCATGAATTTATAGTAAAGTATGGGCAAGGGAAAGACTTTTGAAGATGGCCCATTATATATAGACTGATGGTTTAAAACCAAAGTGGGACCATGTTCCCAACTTGAAATACCACTTGTGGCCTACATTTTTATTGCCTTGATCCATTCATTTGTTGACTTTCTTATGAGCTGCCTGCCTGTGGATACTGCGGTGGATTCCCTGGCTCTTCTGGAAGGACCGACCCTACATCTGGGTTTTTTCTCTATTCTGTCCTTTACCAGCTTCCTCTCTGTTGGCTCTGGATGCTGAAGTCCTGACTTGGTTCGTCTCTAAGTCTGTTTCTCTTATGATATTTTCCTCTTTTAGTTTACTCATGCTCTAAAAATCTTGCTACTAATATGATGTTATATAGGAAGTTCCAAATCTTTGTATATTATTATATGTTAAAATAGTCTACTATGACACATGGGGAAAACTAGATAGAATTATCTTCTGGTAAAGTTACATTCCTTTCCCATCTTAGGCATTCCGATACCTGACTTTAAGAATATAATGTAACAACATAGCAACAGTAGCAAGAATAACATCAGTCCCTATATTTGCTCATCATTCCATGTATTTTCAAGGTCCTTGTGTATATTATCTCATTTGAACCTTACAAAAATTCTATGAAGTAGGCAAGGTGATAATTATCACAACTTTACTGATGAGACAAACAGATAAGAATATGGATTGTGACTTTCCCAGTATCACAAAACATCTTCGGCCTTGGTCTCATGACTTAAATTGTTGAGGCATAGTAGAAATTAGAGGAAAAATATTCTCAAGTGGCAACGTGCTTCTAAAAGAAAAAAAAATGTACACATTGTGTAAATACTCTATAAAGGTGGGGGGTGGATGAGGGGCACAAGGAACTTGTGCCAAAATAAAGAAAGTGATTTTTTTGGTCATTGTTGCCTTCTATGATTAAGAAAAATATGTAGATTCCATTTAGTTTAAAATTATGTAAGGAAAATGGATCAAGTTCATATAGTTTCAAGTAAACCTGAATTGGAGAAAATGTTGTAATAAATGAAACCTATCCAATTAAAGGATTATTTTTAAATATGACAAAAATATTTAAGTGCTGCTACAACAAACATGGAATATAAGAGAAACACATTAAGAAATGAAAATAAAATTCCATTTCCAAAAGGTCACTGGCTTTCATATTAGGCAACAAAGAAAACAACATGAAAACATTTAATTTTGGTTATCAGATTAAGATAAAATGGATAAAATAACACATGAAGTAATAGAATAGATTTCTTCATGAATTAGAATATAAATTTAACCTTCCTTTTTAAATATTGTATCTCAAAAATTAAACTCTGCTCATAAACTAATCGATATGAGTCCATTTTCATTAAAGAGCTGGATTTATAAATGTATTATATTGAACACTTTATTATTCAATGTAACTGTCACAAAATGAAACACTTAGAATGTGAGCTAAATACATTTACATTCCATGTATCACCTTGCCAGTATTAAAATTGCAGGATCAAGTTAAAATTTTGTTATCAGTATTAAAATTAGTCATAGCCCTTTTAATTATTTAAAAGAATTATAATATCATCAAGGATAATTAGATAGGTAGGAAAATCAATTATACAGGATCCATGTAAAGTTTTAAAATAAAAAGAGCAGTTGGTATATATCCAGTACAAATGCCCCTGGTGCTTAGCCAAGACAAAAGCACCAAGGTAATTCCTGCCAAGATTTACGTAAAATAAAATTACATGGCTTCTAGTTGTACTAGGGTAATGTTGATATAACAGAGAATTTAGGTTTTTGGAGCAACGGACAAAAATACTTAAAAGTGCATTACATTTTATGTGGGTGTACCTTATAAAGTACAATATGAAAATAATCAGACTGAAAAGCTGATGAAGATGAATAGCCTCTATTTCCACACCCTACACTCAGCAGACAAAAGTCCTCTTTTATATTGATATACTTTGCATTTGTGTGAAAATATTGTAATAAAGACACAATAATTATATATAACAGGATTATAGACCCTCTGAGTTGAAAGAGGCCTTGCCTAGCGTCTGATGTAACCCTTTAGTTTACTGAGACAGAGCCAGAGCCCATGTGTGACTTTCTCAAGGCCACAAGGCAGAGCTGGGACTGGAATCTAGATTTTCTCCCTGCCGGTCCAAAACTCATTCCTCTTTAGCATAATGCTTTACATTTGAGACAAAGATGCGACTTTACAAAGTACTCAAGATTTTTAGAAGTCACGTTAAGCATAAAGATGACAATTTCCAGAATATCAAACACATAAATGCCCCACTTAACTGATGGTCAATGAGGTATGGTTATTAAAAAAATGTGTCCTTCATAAGGCCATTGCATGAATTTACGTTTGTTCCCCCAAAATCAAGCAAAATAAACTCACCTTATTTTGATTTGGATGATCCAATGGGGAACAGGAAACAGGTTCAATGAAACCCTTTCCATTTCAGTCAATGAAATGCTTTGTCGGCTCTAAGAAAGCAATTATTTTAACCATTTTAAATATCAATATTCAGGTCAATTTACCTACATCCAAATCCATTGTGAAGATGACTGAAATGATTGGAACAACTTCACTCTGACTCATTTTAGTGGAAATACATATTCTTGGCTGAGGCTTAATCTTGTCCCGTGTCTACAAGTTCCTTGATATTCCCCCGAAATTCAGCTATCCCCAAATTCATGATCATGTTTTTGTGTTTTTAGAGTCCCCTGCATTTCTCTGGAAACATATTTCCACTTTTTAGATATTTCTTCATATACTGCCTTTTCAAAATTCACTAAAATTGTGTTCTAGCCTGATGGCCATCCTTCTTGTTCCCCACCTCAATACACAAAACGTTCTTAAGAATAGAAAACAACAAAGTCTATTAAGATACAAATGCTTGGTAGATAGCTTGATACCCTCACAACTTAAGTGACTCACTCTATCACATGGACTGCATATAAGTTATTTAAGGATAGTCAAAACATGCTAAAATGTTAATTCAGTAATTGCCAAGTGTTTATCTCTATATGCAATAACAAGAAAACAGTCCAAGGAGTATAGGCTGTGCCCAGAGGGCCTGAAGATAATCACTCAGTAGTTGACGTTATGGGTTAAATTGTGTCTCCCAATAATTCATGTGTTGATGTTTTAACATCCAGTACCTCAGAATTTGATGTTATTTTGGGAATTAGTTAAGATGAGGTCATTGGGGTGGACCCTAATGGAATATCGCTGGTGTACTTGTAAAAATAAGAGAATTTGAACATTTGGACACAAAGACACACACAGAGGAAGATGATGTAAAGAGACACAGGGAGAAGACAGTCATCTTCAAGCTAAGCAGAGAGGCTGGGAACAGATCTTTCCCTGGTCGCCCTCAGGAGGAACCAACTCTGTTGATATCTTGATCTCTGGTTTCCAGTTTCCAAAACTGTGAGACAATGTATTTCTGTTGTTTAAGTGACTCAGTTTGTTGTAGTTTGCTACAGGCACACTGCCAAATGAATATATAGTTGCCTATCTGAAGTTTCAGACAAAAATATTTTAAAAAGTCACTTTACATTGATTAATCAAAGGTCATACAGTAGATTCTACAGAAGTGACACCTGATAAAGCCTTTTTATAGATAGAAGCCTTTGAAGTATATGGTATTTTGTTTTGTTTTGTTTTGTTTTGTTTTGTCAGCTAAGAGGGATCCCTAAGCTGACTGGCAAATTCAATTAAACAGAACCTCAATTTCTTAACCAGTTTGATTTTATAGTTCAAAATATATTTGATGACCCACTAAAAGCCATATACCAGGGACTGAGTGGTAAACAAAAATAAGCTTTGATCTCTGCTCTCACAAAATTTATGGTTCTATGGAATAAGGTGAGTGTGTGTTTATTTTTAAATTGAACAGGCCAAGGCATGGAAAAGAACAGGAAGGAAACTTACATTTGGGTACTTATACCCATATTATCTCATTTAATTTTCACAATGGTTCTATGAGCTATTGTTATTATCTCCATTTTAGAGACAAAGAGAAAATAAGAAACAGAGAAGTGGTGGAATTGAGATTCAAACCCAGATCTGTGTAACTCTGAAACATCTGTTTGTTCTACTGGTCCACTTTTCAGAGAGAAAGGGAGGAGAAAAGGAAAATGTACACACTCACGTAGTTCACACAGTGCTCCATAGGTATATTTGGGGTCAGACTATCAGTATATGTGTATCTGAGGTAGACAGTAGGCAAAGTTCTGTATCTGGGAATCAGACTCAGCCCAAAGAGAACAATATCTGAAAACTGTTTTGTAAACTTATCATCTAAAACCATTCTTGCTTCTTGGCACCACATTTTTATCAATGAAACACACTATGCCATCACTTACCCAGGCTTTTTGTGTAGATTGTATTGCGATTACTAAGGTATAGATTATGTGCATCTCTTCCCCTTCAAGTGTGAATAAAAGGCACTTCCAAGGTTGGTGTTGGTGGATTACCAAGTTAGCCTCAGAAATCTGATTGGTCTATACCTGGAGATGGGCTCTGTGGCCCAGAGATGAACTCATATTGACTAAATTTACAAGAATTCAGATTGACAAAAAATTTATTTATGACAAAAAATACAAACTCACAGTGGATGGAACAGTCATGTTGACACGACCGAAGTGTTCTCTCCCCATAGAAAGCCCTACCTAACAGGAGGGGGACTTGAGGAGCATGCAAGTATTGTTGCATGCTCCTGTAAGTTTCACCTTAGAAACAGAATTGTTTCTTGATGAAATTAATGTGTAATGACAACTTTCTCTGAAGGACTGATGTGTCCACTTCTGGAGTAGGTATGTACCTGTGAAAGAGATGATAGTGTCTTACTGCCCTAACATTTTCTCCCCTGGACAGTGCTAGGATGCCTATGTCAAGGCCTTTGTCATTCTCCTCTTCCTAAACTTTCCTGTCTGACTAAGCCCACTTTCTCAGGGACTCACTCATTCTTTAGGTATGCTAATATATTTTGTTAGTCTTGCTCTAGCTTGGGAAACATTCTTTTTCTTTAATGTGTCTTGTTTATCTATGACCTGGTCCATTAGGCCTTGATTTTATAGTTGAACTATTAGAAAGTAAAAATAATTTCCAAATTATTGGAAGGTATCTTAGTATTGCCTATACACCCTTCCCCCTTTTCTTCCATGTACCTTGTACAGTATGCAAAACCTTACCTCCTTATTTTCAGACAAAACCTCTCTCTTTTGAAGGTTTTGCTTTCTGTGTTTTTGTGAAAACTTCTAAGCTATTTTTTAAGTATACTATGTCACTTAAATAAAAATTTTAAAGTCATTGAATGCTAGGAGCTTTACCATATTTTTAAAAAATGAATATTCTTTTTTATGTCAGAGACTTTCGTATGGAAACTGATTTCAAGTTTAGAGTTACTTATGTAACTCATCAGAAGTGAAAATAGGCCAGGCGCAGGGGCTCATGGATGTAATCCCAGCACTTTGGGAGGCCAAGGCAAGTGCAGATCGCTTGCACTCTGGAGTTTAAGACCAGCCTGTGAAACATGCTGAAACCCCGTCTCTGCAAAAAATACAAAGATTAGCTGGGTGTGGTGGTGCATGCCTATAGTCTCAGCAACTCAGGAGGCTGAGGTGGGAGGATGGCTTGAGTCCAGGAGGTGGAGGTTGCAGTGAGCCGAGATCAGGCCACTGCACTCCAGCCAGGGCGACAGAGCCAGACCCTCTATCCAAAAAAAAAAAAAAAAAAGAGAGAGAAAAAAAGAAAAGAAAATAAATACTAGTAATCAGGTGTTTAAAGTTTTTCACCTTTTTGTCATATGTCTATAAGTAATATATTTCAACAGCTATATATTTGTATATTTAAATCCAATATTGCTAGTATTCTTTGCTTTGCTTTGTGAAGCAGGTGGATTCCTGGAGAGTTCATGATAAAATGTAGTGCAAGTAGCCTTATACATGGAGTCAGTAGTCCTGAGTTCTTAACATTCTTCCTGCGCTGGTTTGTTGTGTGGCCTCCGACAAACACTTGAACACTTAGTGCCCTGGCCCTTACACCTATAAAATGAGTGTCATGCTGGGGCATGGGTGGCAGCAGGGCAAAGGTCTTTAGGTTTGTCTGGGATCAGGAGTCTGACGGAGGGAAGAAACGGGTACTATGATTACAAGGGGATCCTCTTATAAAGGAGATAATACTTGTCTATCGATCTCAAAGGGCATTTGTGAGGAGGATCACATGAAACTAAGAGGAAATACTTTGAAAAGAATGAGTTGAAACCTTTTAGAAATGAAAGGGTAAGGCAGTGACTTTTCTCTTGACACTGTACATGTTGTATGTCAAAAATGTTAAACTGACTGAAATTCTAGCCTTATCTGGAATTTCATTTTTCCTTTAAAACTAATTTCAGATTTTCTTTACTCTCCATATCCATTCCTATAAGCTATAACCTCTATGAAGATAACCCTCACATCTATCCCAACCACAACTTTCATCTTGAGCCACAGAAATGCATTCCCAACTGCTTGCTGGATATCTCCACTTTGATGCTTATATACTGCCACCCACTCAGCATCATTAAAGAAGTCATCTGCTGCATCAAACTTTCAACTATAATTTCTTCTGATATGTAACCTCAGAGTTAGCTTAGACTTTTTCTCCTGTGTCCAATGATTTGTCAAGTTCTCTATGGTCTCATACTACAATATCTCTTACTCTTGTACTTGCATCCTCCTGTTTCCATTTCTATTGCTACCATCTTATTTTGGTCCCTCGTTACATATTATCTGAATTATAGTAAGTGTCTCCTCTGTTCACCCTCTTTCACCTGTCTCTAATATGACTTCCACAATCCTGGAGAGTAATCTAAAACACATGTCTGAATATAGTACTTCTCCAGTTAATCCGTCTCAGTGGGTTCCCTTCATCTAGACAGAACAGAGTACAACGACGCTTTTCATCATCTGGAGGCAACCAGTCTCACATTTCACCACTTTGTCACAAATATGTTTCAGTCATATTAAACCACTTGTAGTTCCTCCAATCTGCCATGCTGTCTCTTGCTTACATATGTTGCTCCCTGTTCTTGGAACACTCTCCCTGCCTTCTTATTTAATCATTTTCTCTGCCTTGCTAACTCCTGTCTGACCCTCAAGATTCAGTTTGAATATCATCTTCTCTTAGAAATCTTCGTTAGTATCCCCCTTTTGTGTTTGCATGGCTCCCTTTACGTAATACTTTTATAGCATATTCTATGCCAATTGTTGGTTTATTTCTCGTATCTGTCATTATACTTTTATAGCATATTCTATGCCAATTGTTGGTTTATTTCTCTGTACCTGTCATTAGACTGTAAACTTCCTGAGGACAAGGATTTTGTTTCATTCATCTTTGTATCGCTAAAGCTAAGAGAGTGCTTTGCACAGGTAGATACATGTTTGTTATATGAATGAATGAATATGAACTTCATCATTAAAATTCTGATCAGTATAACATGTGGCAGAAATTGGAACATATGTAACCCAAAGACTGAGGTTTAGCTTAGAGAAACAAAGTGATTTACTGGAATCAAGGTATCAGGCAAGAGAAGGCAGGGAGCAATGCAATTTGATAATGATTAAGGCCCAGGAAATGGGATTAATATACTAGGGACATAGAACAAAAGCCAGGGTCATAAGTCAGAGTAAAAATTCTAATCTGAGTGAATACCAAAACAGAGACAATTTAGGGAAGCTCTTGTTGAATCAGTCAAGGCCCTCAGGCTTTGGTGAGAAGCCTTGAGTGATAGACCAGTTCTTGAGTGAGAATGACCAAAAGATATATTATGTCTCTGGCTTCTGGGCCTCATGTACGACAAGCATTGGGACAGATAGAAAATCCTGGTGACTCTGAGTTAGATCTTGCAGATGCAAATGTTTACTACACTGACTTAACCACATTACAAGGACTAGACCAAAGTACTCTGATTTGAGAAAGCTGAAAATAATGCAACGTGTGGTTTAAAAAATCAAAATTGTCATATTAACTTGGCCTTTAAAAGGTTATTCTTAATGGTGATTTTCACGGTTAATAAAGCCATTAAGTAACCAAAAGGAGTGACCTTATCATACACTTTACATTTTAGCTTTAATAAATAAATCAATATGCAATTGATTTAATTAAGGAAGCTGCAGATAGTACTTTCACAACATGATTCACTTTACATTTGTAAATATTTCAACTGCCAAGAATTTTCCTACCAGTCGTGTGACTTTTATGAATCTTAAACAGTTTTTAAAATAACTGCAGACTGATTCCATATTGAGAGTAGATTAGAACATGTCGGAATGAGTTTCTTAGGTCTGAAAGTTCTTCATTTTGCTTTCAGTTACATTTCTTCCACTAGACATGCTTTTTAGACAATCACATTAGCTTAATCAACTTCATGTTGCTCCTAAGAGGCGTTTTTTTTTTTTTTTTTTCCTTAGCAAAGACAACAATTCTTCTACTCTGGGGAGATACATTAACAATAAAATAGTTACTTGACTAACTTTTGTAAGGCACATTTGATAGCTTTTGGAAAATACCAATATAGTCTGTTGAATTACAGTAATATTTGGCTAATCTGTTGTGCGATTTCATTCATCATGTCTTATACTCTACCAGACTATAAGCTCCTTGAAGGCAGGGGTTATGTTTGATTCATCTTATGCTTTACAACTGTTGACACATAGTTGGTACTCAATAAATATTGACTAAATTAATATATGCATGTGGCCTTACATGACAATTTTGCTGCTGTAATGAAGACTGGTAATTCACTTATTTAACATTCCTCGTTTTCTACCGCTGCAATATTTATAACCTATTCTCCTTCCTCTAACTCTTTAAGTATTAATGCTCACATAGATATTTATATGACCTAAGGCTAAAGTCATCACATTTGTATTAAATCTTAGTCATCCATTACAGTGAATAATTCTCTTAAAATCTTCATTTAAGACATTGTGTTTTTACTGGGCACAAAAATATAATTTGAATTATCAATTATTTTAAAACAAAATATTATGCTTCCTTCTAAGAACTTTTTTATTAGAGGCATAGAGCCTGTGTCTGGAAAAAAAATAGGTCATCTGGTGAATTCATAGGGTTGAAAAGAAAAGCAACCTTGAGAAATTATCTAAGATATTACTTTTGTTCATTATAATCTCTTCAAATAGTTTGGGCCAATTTGTATTAATATTATTTTGAGAGATTCTCCTGTTGAATAAGTTCCTTTTAAATACAATAAAAATAAATTAATAGAAAAACAAAGACATACAAAATACAAATCTATTTGTAGTATTAGGTTCCATTAATATAAAATTACTTTGTCAAACTGCAATAAAAGTTCTAATTGATTATTTTTAGTTTTTTTGTTTTCTTTTCTTTTTTTTTTGAGATGGAGTCTCATTCTGTTGCCCAGGCTGGGGTGCAGTGGCGTGATCTTGGCTCACTGCAACCTCTGTCTCCTGGGTTCAAGCTATTCTTGTGCCTCAGCCTCCCGAGTTGTTGGAACTACAGGCGTGAGCCACAAAGCCCAGCTAATTTTTGTATTTTTAGTAGAGACGTGGTTTCACCATGTTGGCCAGGCTGGTCTTGAACTCCTGACCTCGGGTGATCCACCCACCTCGGCCTCCCAAAGTACTGGGATTATAGGCATGAGTCACTGCGCCCAACTGATTACTCTTAGTTTAAGTACATATCTCATCATAGCCCCATACCAAACAGTTCTGATATGGGCACCAGTCTAAGGATCACACTTAAGTAGCTCTCATCTAGAAAATAACTTATCAAACCAACTTCTTCGTTGCTTGAGACACTGTTAATACAATATTTGCAATCAGGTTATAGTCAAAAAGGCTTGCAATTCTGTGAAATATTCTCTCTTTAGGTAACTTTTTGGAATTCTGATCTAATATATTGTGTTGATGTAATTTAAGTCTGAGAGGACAGTCTTCTTTCTCTTTTTTTCAGGATTTTGTCAGTTCATTAAGTATGGACTCATTCTAGCTAAGCTAATACAAAAGTATCTTTTTAGTGAAAAATAATTATTACAAGCATGCCTTTATAAATAGTGCATTTCCTCCTTGTTGACAAATGTATACAAGTAGTTAAATAATATAATCTGTATCTTGATTATGATTATACTTTTGTCAAAACTCGTAGGCTATACCCCTAAAATGGGTGATTTTTACAGTATGTAAATTATACTGCAATAAAGCTGACTTTAAAAATGCAGATTGTGGTGTGGGCACATCCCCTGGAGTTTCTACCAGTAGGTAGGAAATGCTGGCACCAGTGGGATCAGAAATGTGTGAAGTCTGTTAGATAGAAGCATCTGTACACTTTCCATGTGAAAGATGCTTTGGTTTAGGGAATAGAAAATACTTAAGTCCAGGGCCCAAGCCTCCTTCTCCCCAGGAAGGTGCTGTCTGGACAATGCCATCTCTAGCTTTTGCGATTTGTTTTCTCTTTTTTGTTTTGGTTAACACTTGTTTCCCTAGACACATAAACCAAGTCAATTAAGATGCAGTCAATTGTTGGTGGCCTGTGAGTCATTCGGGACATATAAGGTGACTGTGTGCTTCTGTTTTGATGTATTTTGTAATTTTCTTCAATCATGACCAATTTTTTGTAGTAGAGGTGGGGATTACCAAAGGATATCAGACTGGAGACTCCTGATAAGTGGTAGGAGTATTCAGTGGAGGTTCAGACCATAGGGTGCTATAGCTACAAAAGTTTCATGGAAGAGATGGGATTAATATAGTTATCCACGGTTAGGATTTGTACAGAAAAACATTTCAGATGGGAAACTTGAGGCCCACTGTTAAGCTATTCTAGCTTGACCGGGGGATTATCATTGGGATACAGTGTGGAATAAAGTGAGAAAACCAGATTTCTCCTATAGGCATTGAAAGGTCATTATAAGTTTTTCACAAAATATGTATAATCCTTGTTTAAAAATCTAGCTAAAATCCCAATTACTCAAACCTAGACTTTATGTTCATATTGTTTAAGAGTTGACAGCGTTCAATTTTCTGTATGTGCACTTTGTTTTTCCGACTAGACCTTGAGCCATTGTGGACAAGAAATCACTTATTTTTGCTTGTCTCAGAGTACTTATTGAATTAGTTGGAAAGCTTTCCTTATTCCTTTAATCCATTCCAGTCTTATATGTTGGTCTTTTAGTCAATATCAGATTTTTTATGTCTCTTTCTTACATATTCAGTCTGGCTCTTGTAAGATTGTGACCTATGTTGGAGAGTAACGTAATACCTCCTTGATAATATACTCCAGTTAATAAAAGTCATCGTCATCTTTTTTTTTTTTTTTTTTAAATAGAGATGTAATTCTGACTCATGTTTATCTTGAGTTTATACAAGCTCAAGTCTTTGGCAGAGAGTTGAGTTATTTGTTGTGAAACACAATCTTTGGAAGCTTACCATAAAATGCTCACTTAATGTGGAAACTATGTTATGAAAGGCTGGCACCCTGTGAAATCTTGACTCCCTGCGAAGTTTACAACATGATTTGTAGCTGTTTCCCAACTTGTCCTGCAGAGCAACCCTGTCAAGTCTTATAATGGTGACTCTTGGTTGCCAAGCTAGGGTTGAAATCAGAATATCTTGTCCTGACATAAATTTTGGTGAGTCACTTTAGGTTTGGAGAGGAGTAAATGATCTACCAAGGATGTTCTCTCCCTTAATGAGAAAAGGGAATAGAGAGGAAGTTGTGATTAGAGTTTTCCATATCAATTATACCCTACTCCTCCACTTTTCCCTCCCCATTGCTGGGTTGAGTGAATCCCCTTTGTATGCTAAGAGCACTGAGCAATTGTTCTTTTCAAACACTTACCACATTGCATTCATTGACATCATGGACACATGTGTCTATTTTCTTCACATTAACTAAGTTTTTTCAATGGCAAAGACTGATTCTTAGTCACCTCTGTATTACCAATGGCTAGTAGAGCATCTGACACATGGTGGCTAGAAAATAAATATTTGTTGAATTGAACAAATACTAGTAATATTGATAATAGTTAACACTGAGTGCAATTACTTTTCACCAGGCACCACTTTAAGCACTTTACAGATAGTAATTCCTTTAACTCTCCCTACAATCCTATGAGGTGTCTACATTATACAGATCAGAAAAAATAAAGAAAAATGAATTAAAGATCAGGTATGCTTAAGGTTATAAAGCTGGTGAATGGCAAAGGCAGGAATCAAATCCATGACTCCAAAGTCTTAATCACTATGTTATATATATGATATATATCAGGTAAAAGGAATAGTTTGTTTTCTAATAAAATTGCCCATACAAGAAGGCCAATTAACTAAAGATGGATTCTGATTGGCCAAGAGAAGGAGTTCTTTCCTTTCTCCTAGAGTTTAGCTAACATTTTCTATTACAACTACCTGCTTCTTAATGTGATTGTTTCCAGTCTGTCACCTTTACATACATTTGTGAGGTTGGTTTCTTTTGGATTGCATCCGAGTAGTGGGTAAGTTGCACCGTTTTATTAGGCAATATGTGAGAACATATGGATCTTGAAATTCCAGTATGTGTGGCCTGTTAAAAATAATACTTTCAAATCACTTGTGCTTTTAAACATTTTTTTGTAAGTTGTTCTTATTTTTAATTACATGGATAATACATCAATGAATTCTCATTGGAAAAAAGTCAAATGATAGAATGTGAAAATTGCTCTTTACTTCATCTTCCAAATCAATCCTTTGCCTTTTTATTAGCTTGGTGATGCATACTCAAGAATGTACTTTGTTTCCTTAATGATTTGTCTTGGTTATTGCTTCACATCAAAACATGTAAATCTACCTCATTTTAGTTAATTGTTGCATAATTATTCAGAAGATGCATGGTGATACATTCTTTATTTCTCTATTGATGGATACGTAGGTTATTTCTGATTTTTTCTTTTTTGTGGCTACTATAGACAATACTGTAGGTCATATTTGAGTATAGGTTTAATTCAAGATTCATAAGAAGCAATAGCTGGCTGTGGGGGTGTGTACACTTCTACTGTAATAAAATATGGCCAAATTGTCTTCCCAAATAGCTGTAGCAGTGTTGCTAGTAGTTTATCCACAAAAAAGACAACTTGAATAAATGGAGAAATATGTCAAATTCCTAGATGAAAAGGCTTAATTTTACAAAGATGGCAGTTCTCATCAAATTAATCTGTAAATCCTGTGCAGTTCCAATTACAGCCCAATAGAATTTTTTAATGGAGCCTGACAGGCTGATTCTAAATTTTAAGAGGTAGAGGAAATAAGCAAGAAGAGTTGAGAAATTTTGAAAAAAAAAAATGAAGGAGTGGTAATGTTGTCAGAATATCTACACAGTTAAATGAAAGAGAATGGAGAGTCTAATACTTACATAACAATTTAGAAATTTAAAAAGGTAAAATTTTCAGTTCTGTGGGAAAAAAATAAAAATCTATTTAACAGTGTGGGTAAATTTGGCTATCCATCTAGAAGCAAAGTTGAATCCTTATTTCACACCCTATGTAACTCCAAATGAATTAAAATTAAATATTAAATTAAGTATTTATAGAAAACAGAAGAATAGGAATTTTAAAGGAAAACTTGAGAGAATATATTATTGTCTGGGGTTGGAGAAAACTTCTTTTTTTTTTTTTTTTTTTTTGAGACGGAGTCTCGCTTTGTCGCCCAGGCTGGAGTGCAGTGGCCGGACCTCAGCTCACTGCAAGCTCCGCCTCCCGGGTTCACGCCATTCTCCTGCCTCAGCCTCCGGAGCAGCTGGGAGTACAGGCGCGCACCACCGCGCCCGGCGGTTTTTTGTATTTTTTAGTAGAGACGGGGTTTCATCGAGTTAGCCAGGATGATCTCGATCTCCTGACCTTGTGATCCGCCCGTCTCAGCCTCCCAAAGTGCTGGGATTACAGGCTTGAGCCACCGCGCCCGGCTGGAGAAAACTTCTTAAGCCATGGAGGAAATACAGAAATTAGATAAGTAACAATAGGTATTAGAGGACATAAAATATTATATTTTTAATGAAAAAAATCATAAATTCAAAAGCTAATGGGACAAGATTTACAACATATTTTACAAACAGAAACTTTTTTTCTTTTTTAATTTTTCTTTTAATTTTGAGTTCCGGGGTACATGTGCAGGATGTGCAGGTTTGTTACATATGTAAACGTGTGCCATGGTGGTTTGCTGCACCTATCAACCCCATCGCCTAGGTATTAAGCCCAGCATGCATTAGCTATTTTCCCTAATGCTCTCTGCACCCCCCGACCATGTCCATGTGTTCTCACTGCTCAGCTCTCACTTATGAGTGAGAACATGCGGTGTTTGGTTTTCTGTTCCTGTGTTAGTTTGCTGAAGCTAATGGCTTCCAGCTCCATCCATGTCCCTACAAAGGACATAATCTCATTCCTTTTTATGTTTGCATAATCTTTCATGGTGTATACGTACCACATTTTAATATCCATAGTATACAAAGAGTTTCTGCAAAGTAACATAAAAGTAATCAATTGAAAAAATTAGGCAAGGGGTGTGAATAAGGATTAAAAAGAAGAGGAAATGAAAATGGCCAATAAATAAATGGAAATATCCTCATCTTTATTAGTCATCAAGAAAATGCAAATTAATATAACAATGAGATACCAATTTTTTAACTACACAGAGATAATTTAAGTGTGTTAACAGAGATGACCACTTAGGTAGAAAAAGGGCACTATGATATATCGCAAGTAGGATTTTGAATTGCCACTGCCTTTCAGAGAAGTAATCTGGTTGTAACTGTTGGAATGGAAAATTCAGTTCAAAACAAGTATATTTACTTGTGTCAATATCTCTGGAAAGTTACATTTTAATAATAGTTCTCTTTGGTGAGGGGAATTGGAGGACTGATAGGAATTTTTTTTCTGTTTGAGTTTTTTCCCACACGTACATATTACATATTACCTATTAAAATACAAAAACATTTTTATATTTTTCCTTTTTTTAAAGCTATTTCTTATAGGAAGGAACAAAAGCTTTTAAAAAGTATGTAAATATATATTTTGATCCAGTAATCTTATCCCGGGCACTTTTACCTACTTAAAAATGTATATGAAATACATCTATAGACTGGGCGCAGTGGCTCACGCCTTTAATCCCAGCACTTTGGGAAGCCGAAGTGGAGGGATCACTTGAGTCCAGGAGTTCAAGACCAGCCTGGACAACATGGCGAAACCCAGCCTCTACTAAATACAAAAATTAGCCAGGCATGGTGATGCTCACCTGCAATCCCAGGTACTTGGAAGGTGGATGGGGGTGGGGATGGTAGTTGGGGTGCAGGGGGATACGGGGGTGGGGTGGCATGGAAGAATCACCGGAGCCTGAGAGGTTGAAGCTGCAGTGAGCCAAGATCATCTCACTGCACTCTAGCCTGGGCAACAGAGCAAGTCTGTCTCAAAAACAAAAAAAAAAAAAGTATTATATCTATAAACGTGTTTATTATAATACTATTTAATATATATACTGGAAAAACTGGCAACAATCTGAATATTATGAGCAGAAAAAACTGGAAACAATCTGAAATTATTCTTAAATTTGAATATTATGAAATATTTTTCTTCTAATGAAAATTATGAGTAGGACTCATTATAAACAGTATCAACCTTGAGAGATGTAAGTTCATGATATACTGTTACATGAGAACAAGTTGCAGATAAATGAATTTAAACTAACATAATAAAAAAAAAAAACCCTGACAAAGGAAAGAAGCAACATGTAGATATATGTTTGTATGACCATACACAGAGTTGTGGAAATGTATACATCAGGTTAATATTGGTTACCATGAGTAGGGGAGGGAAGGAATGAGAGAGAAGAAGAGGTGGCAGAAGATGAGAAACAAAGAAAGGCTACCAAATAGAAAAATTCTCATGGTATATTATAAAGCGAGCAAGTAGAATATAATTTCCACCTTTAATACTATTGCAATTGTGTGAACTTTGAATATGCATATAAACAAGAACTAGAAGGAAACCCGGATAAATGAAAACATTGATTTGGTCAGGTGATGGGATTATGGACCTTTTTTGCTTTGGAATGCAGACTTTTTAATATGTTTTTGTAATAACATAACATAAATATAAAGATGATATAGAGCTTTGAAGAAAATCCTATTTTCTTATTGCATATATTGTCCCATCTTCTTCTTTCACAATGTTGCCTATGAAAATTCAAAATCAATGACATCTGAATTTTCATTGCGAGGTGCAAGAATCAATGACATAGGGCAATGTGTTTTACTCTTTGGTAACTATTAGTAAATTTTTTCTTTATTGTTCAGGAATTTCACCACAGTGTGTCTAGGTGTGGGTCCTTTTCCATACATCCTTCTTGACACCTGATGGGCCTTTTAAATTTGAGGGCTCAAGTCTTTCTTTAGTTCTGGAACATTTTCTATGATTATTGCTTTATCTATTACTTCCTATCCATTTTTTAACTTTTCTTTTTCATTTGGCATTTGTAGTAGATAAATGCTGGAACTTCCGGATATATACTCCTTGTTTCCTAACTTTTCTTCCTTATTGTCCTTTGCATTGCATTCTGAGAGACACTATTCGTTTTATTCAGGGGAAGCTAGTGACTGGAAGGGGGTAGTCTAAGGAAGGTTTGGGGAGTATTTGTAAAGTTCTCTTTCTTGATCTTGGGCTGGTTACATAGATTTGTTCAATTTGTAAGAAATCTTCAAACATTAGACTTCTGATATATACACTTATTTTAATAAGTAATTTTTAAAAAACATAAAGGCTTTTGGCCTGAGCAACTGGAGGGATGAAATTGCCGTCCACTGAGATGAAGAAGGTTGCAGGTAGAGTGTGTTTGGGAGAAGATCAGGAGTTCAGGTTTGAACATGTTGAGTTTGAACTGTCTCTTGGATATGGAACAAGTGGTGTAGGCTATTGTGTTCAATCCCGCTAATAGGTTAGGTAAGATGAAGACAGAATTAATTATAGATTTAGCAATTTGGAATTCAGTAGTCCCCTTAATGAGAGCAGTATTGGTGGACTTGAGGAGAGGGTTGGGAGCTGATTAGAGTGATCTTAAGAGTGTGGAGGAGACGAAACGAAGACGGGAAACATAGGCAACTCTGTTGTTTGCTGTCTGATGCAAAGCCATGATTGGGGTAATAGGATGGGGTCAAACTTTTTGGCTGCTTCTTGTGGGACTCAAGCCTGTTATCATTTGGTTGCCCCGCGGTCCGTTTATATTTAATTCTCTGCCATCTCTGCACTAGAAGCATTCCTGAAGCTCTTCCCACTCTTCAGGAGCCCTTCTTGTGCACCTTTGGACTGCCCCTCCCTCCCTCCCTCCCTCCCTTCCTCCCTTCCTTCCTCTTTCTGTCATCTCATCTTTTGGGCATTTCTTACTTTTTCTGATCCCCGAGGGCACCAGTTCCTGTTTCCCAGTGTGCCATATCCACTCAATCTCCTCATTTTACCTTTTGGAAACCTCAGTTTCCTTACCTAGAAAATGTGTAAAAGAATGGCTGCTTTACTGTGGATTTATGGGGGTCAAATGAGATTATATAAAGTACAGTTCCTTGTAAATTGTATACTCTAAAAAAATGAAATGCTAATTTTATGTAAGCTGTTACTTTTAGAATTTAAAGAGCAGATGATTTCATTATTGTGATATGGAATATCACTCTTTTCTATTTTCTAAATGTAATTGTTTTTAGTGAATTTAGACGGCTTGCATTTTAATGGCAACCTACTTACAATCTCCAGTTGTAGTTAGCAGTACTATGGGATACTATGGGAAGTGGAGCCAAGCATATTTAGACCCGTTTCTGATCCTAAGTTTTATTCTGCCAAATGATATGTTGAATTTAAAATAATGGACCTCCTCACTACCCATTTATAAATGTTTATAAAGGTTTTCTCCCACCAAATTATTAGCTACTTTAAGGGAAAGTATGGAGCCTTATTTATTGCTGTATTCTCAGTGCCTTGAAAAGCATTCGACACATAGTAGGCACTCATTTATGTTTATTTTTTGGGAAATTGATTAGACTTGAGCAATGATTTTTGTTTGCACTGACTTTGGAGATATTATTAGTGTGATACAAGTTTTGCTTTAAAATATTCTAACGAGGTTTTACTGGCAAGCCAATAGTATCTATGGTGTGAGTATTAGTTTTAGGCAGAAATAAATTGCCTTTTAGGACTAACTTCATGGATGTCTACAATCTAAACACTAATAGTAACTTAAGAAGGTAAGAAGGCTATGCTTATTAATAGCTGCTATTATTGATACTGTCTCCAATGTCAAAATAACGCTAAAGTCTCACATCTAGTAAAGTGCAGAACTGGAAGGCATATTCCTGTCTACCTGAATCCAAAGCTAGTGATCCCAACTCCAAACTCCTCTAATATGTTTCAAGCCAAGTATGTAAGGAATATAAGTTGGTAGTAGCCTCAATTTCAGTTTTCTGTTCTTAGGGAACAGTATCTATAATCTTCTTGCTCGGCTTATTCACTTTTCTCTGGGGGTTAGCGATATAGAGTGATATTTGATCCTCTGTGTCATGCTAACTTGCTATTTTTCCCCTGTTTTCTTTCTTTCTCTTTCTCTTTCTTTTGGTTGTTCTGACCCACACTGAGGCTCTGGAAGGTCCTATAAGTTTTAATCCCTAATGTTTCCACAGGAAGAAGAGAAATGACTTTTTTCCACAAGACTATCTAATTTTAGTATTGTTTATGCAGTGACTTTGAAAGTATGTTCTCAAATTGCTGTTAGTCTCTTTGTGTAGCCCTTGTGGCCTAAGCAACAATCAAAATTAAATGTTAATACATTCAGAGGGAGAAAAGAGCCTGACATAGCAAAATTAAACAATTATTTAATAAGTTCCTACTATGCGTCAGCAAAATTTTAGGCTCTAAGGGAACACAGCAGTGGTTTTATTTTTAATCAAAAAAGTAAAGACAAAAAAGGATGCATTCATGCTAAAAACTGATTTAATGACAATAAAAATGTATTTAAAATTTCTCAACAGATGATGCAATTTTTTCTTGAAACAGGTTATATACCTTTGTGAATTTAATATCTGTAGTATAATCATTTTATTTTAAATGAGCAAAACCAAACAGTAATGTTGCTTACCCATTTTTCCTTTTTCTCATTTGGTTGCCTCAAATCATTTGCAAAATACACATTTTCATCTTAGTCTCTTTGTAAGAACTATTAATTTAAAGCAATTTTTGGTACTAAATGCTTCCACCTGGATGAAGACTTCTGCTCTAAGCTTCTCTATTTTGTTTTTCTGGAGTTATGTGCTATTAGCCAGAAAACAAGAGACTATAATATTTATCATATGTCAGCAAAATCTAGAATCTTAGAGTTAAAGAACCTACTTTTTAATGCTTTGGCAGGAATTTTGATAGTTGTACATCAAGGGTGAATACAGCTATTTATTTTAGGAGGAGGGAATTTAAAATTCCTTATCAAATTTTATCTCTCATCAACTTTCCTATATGTACCCTGTGAGGAAGGTGACTATAGAATTTTTTTTACTCCTATTATATTGTTGGCAACACGTGGCCTTGTCAAAGAATGGCTCCTTAGAACTGTGTCTAGTAGCTTTGGAGCAGATAGTAGATTCTTCTCTACTTCTGCTCTATCCAGTTCTTCTGACCTACGTTTTTCTCTTCATTAGTCAACACCCTGTGGCCGTTGAACACTTGTTTATATATTATTCTGATACTACTTGTTAACTGCTTCTAACTACTGTACACTAACTTTATATAAATTTTAAAATTTACATACATTTTTATGATTTAAAATTTAAAAATCCTTTTTCTTATTAAAAAAAACCTTTAGCTTCTTCTTCAACACATACCATGTTGGTAAGCACACAGTAGGAACTCAGTAATCATTTTGGATTCATTCATTTAGTCAACACCTAATGATTGGTACAAGCAATGTGGAGCACTGAACTGGAAGTCAGAAGAACTTGATTCGAGGTTGAGCTCTACTATTTACTAGCTATATCACCTTAAGCTTTTCACAATCTCTCTGAGCAATTGTTTCTTCTTTAAAATGAAAGTGACTGAACTACATTTTTTTTCCCCCAAATTTCTTTCAATTCTATGATTCGGTGATCCAAAGGAGTGAATAAGAGTTTTCCATGCCAGGTGCGGTGGCTCACGCCTGTAATCCCAGCACTTTAGGAAGCTGACGGGGGTAGATTACCTGAGGTCAGGAGTTCGAGACCAGCTAGGCCCACATGGAGAAACCCCGTCTCTACTAAAAATACAAAAATTAGCTGGGCGTGGTGGCATGCACCTACAGACACAGCTACTCAGGAGGCTGAGGCAGGAGAATTGCTTGAACCTGGGAGGCAGAGGTTGCAGTGAGCTGAGATCATGCCATTGCACTCCAGCCTGGGTGACAGAGCAAGACTCCATCTCAAAAAAAAAAAAAAAAAAAAAAAAAAAAGAGTTTTCCATGTTTCTAATTTCCCACCCATGCCTTATAATGCCTTGTAGTTACTGAATGTTCTGCCATTCTCTGGGGTTTTATATTTATGGCTTTGTTTGATGGTATACAACAAAATGATTTTTAAATAGAACTCTAATACAGTGTGGTATGTTTAGTGGATAATTAGTATATAAAGAATAAAAAGGCATATTTCTTTCCAGAGGTCTATTGTATTTTCAGGCACAGTAACCAATGGTTTGAAAACATATCCCTCAAGGGATAGCGAGTCTTTTTCTCTTTAATGCTTGCCCTAACATATTTGCTTTATTTTTAGCTGAATAGAAGATCTGTGTGTTATAGACCAAATTTCCTCAAGCTGGCCTTCTTTTTAACATACGCAATTTTTCTAATCGCAATTGTTTTTGAGAGCAAGACTGTGCATGCTGATAGAAAAGACAGCAGAATCAGACAATTTTAGGGATAATTAGACCAGTCATGAAAATAAGGACTGGTCTGTGTGTGTAGGACCTTGGAAAAAAATCAGTCCTGTGTAAGTATGTATATAAATCTTTATAAAAATCAAGTTCTTGATCAAATAAGAAAAAAAAAAAAACCTGACAAGAAATTAAAATAATCTATCTTACTCTCATAAAGTTGTTGCAAGGATTTAATAAGATTTAACACAAAGATATTACCGTATAGTTTAAACATCTCTCCTTACCTCTGATGTCCATTGTTGGGTAAAGAGACAAGAACACTCCTGAGTGTCTCTGGGAGGCACTATTACTATTGGTGAAGATCCCCAAATCTACATTTCAACCTTAACTTCCAATTTTAATCTCTCTCTCTCTTTTTTTAATAGAGACACAGTCTCACTATGTTGCTCAGGCTGGTATCAAACTCCTGGGCTCAAGTGATCCACCTGCCTCAGCCTCTCAAAGTGCTGGGATTACAGGTGTGAGCCACCGTGCCAGGCCTTAACTTTGAATTTGATATTTCCAACTGTCTATCAGGGATTATGTATATGATAGTAAATCCCACTATCATTACAAAATCAATAAAATCACACTCAAATTCATCACCTTCCCCCCATCCTAATTATTTTTCCTCTCAAATTTCCTAATTTTTCTCTAAGTCAGTGTTTTCCCAGCGCAAACCAGAAAGGAAAGATGACTTAGGCTTTCCCCAAGGAGGTCAAACGTCAAAGAAGGAGCAACATCTAGAAAAAAAGTAGCTAACTAGAGTCTCAGAAATTGGAGTGGCAGAGCAGAAAAGAAGCTGGAGAAAGAAAGGAGATTTAGAAGGTGAATGATTCAAAGACAGGAAAAAGCAGGGTGGAATTGAAGGACAGTTCAGAAACTTATTCTACAAATTGGGTTCATTTGTTTCACCATTCCTCTTACATGGCTTAAGCACTGTTTGGGGGCTAGAGTCTTATTTTTAAAGGAACCAGAAGGTATAGTAAAATTTCTAATACAAACACTTCTTTCTGTTTTGAAATCTCAATTCCTTGAAGTCATCTTAGAATCTTCACTCCCTATTATATTCTACCAACTAAGCAGTACACAACAAACACTTACTAGGATTTAATTACTTTGGGGTTAAATGAAGAGACATTTTAAATCACTTCCTCTCCTAGGCTTCTTATACTAATCTCTTCTACCGCATTACCACCGCAAGCCTAGCCCAAGCCAAGAAATATCAAGTCCAAACTCCCCACTTTAGCATTTGAGTTCTTTCAAAATCAGACCTCAATTTATTTCCAACCTTATCTTTTCCTGCTGCCCATCAGAATCTTTCTACTTATCTAAACCAGTCTCCATTCATTATTTCTTGATCTTTTGTTTCTTTGTCTTTCTTGTGAATACCCTTGCCCCTCATGTCATCTTAATCCAATATCCCTTAAGACTCAGTTTAAGTCCTATCACTTCTGGGAAACCTTCCATGTACATTTCGGTCAATGTGAATCTCAATGTTTTTGAATTTCTATTGTAACTCCTGCTGTGTCATACATGTTGGTACCTAACCTTTTTTTTCTCTTAAATGGTATATGTGTCTTCACTTCCTAGAGAAGGCATGTCTTTGAGGGAAAATACTATATACATTTATACTTCTTTTGTGTCTGCCACAATACTTAACAAAAATGGTTTTTGAATGTGTGATTTATGTTCAGTACAGAAATAGAAGGAAAAAGAGGGTGATGATGAAACAATATAAACCTAAGTTTCACTTCATTATGCAAGCGATCAACAAAACACCTTAAAAACTGAAAATGTCCTTGACATTCCAAATTCACAATAATAACACAATGTATGACTGTATGTCATTGTTGCAATATGTAACTGTATATGAAAAACAGGGTACATAACATTCTAAAGTAAGTATTTAAAGTTGAAAACAATTCAACATAAAAACCTTTTTACTTTCAAATATATTTGATAATTTTGAAGAGGATTTATGCATACTGGATTTTAGAAAGAATCTATTGAGCTTCTAGATAAAGGAAAAGGACCCCTGAAACAAGTCATTTTATAAAGTAAAGTCATATCATGTCCAATGGAGTTTTAATAACATAATTGCTGTTTTGCATCTTTCAAAACTTGAAATAAAATTGTTGCCACTGAATTCAGATTTTGAGGTCAGTGATATGATTATTCCCACATATCCCAGGGAACAATTTAAAACCTTGATAACAAAAGTCTTGAAGAAACAAGTAAGCCATTGAAGGCAAGAAATCTTCTGAGGCTATTATCACTTAGTGAGATAAAATTAGATGAAACTTGTAATGGTTACAAATATTATTTTCCACATAGGCAAACTTTAAGCAAAGAGAAACCTTAAACTAGAAAAATGTTACCTGAACATCTCTGAAGTGGAGTCTGGTCTATTGGTCTGGAGATTATAAAATAATCATAAAATCAGCTCATTCTGAATAAAATGCTAATTTTGAACCACTTCATGAAATTGACATGCGTACCTTTAATCCTTGAATAGCTCATTTTCTTTTTTTCTTTCTGATTTTTTTCTCCATAACATTTTATAAATGTCATAATACACATTAAGAATCACGATGCCTCCCCTGTATTTCTGAGATCATTATCTTGGATATTACTGCACAATTTCAAACATTTGAAATGCTGACATTGATTGATAAAGTTATTCATAATCCATGCCTATTGCTGATTTAATTACTTTGAGGTTAAATGAAGAGGCATTTTAAATGGTGTGCTTTAATATAGTTCAATTATTGAAAACAAGTCAAACAAGAAATATGTTTCACAAAAGAAAGATGATAAAAGGACATCATTTCTGTGAAAAACTTTATTTTTAAATGTAGAATATTTATAAATTAATGGCGCACAGAAAAGATGAATTCCTTGTCCTTTCTCTTTAAATATCAGCATCATCAAATATTAAGTGCCTGTAAATATCTACTCTAATTGATTTCATGCTTTTCCTTGACCTTGATACAAAGCTGGATGTGTCCCTAAAGAGCTAAATACCCGTTTAGTCCTTTTGCTTTGGTGGGGCTGAATCCTTCTTATTGCTAAATCATTTGTTCCCCAAACACTGTTCCCTCTAGGATTTAACCTCTTTTCTCAAAAGTACGCGTATATGCCACAGCCTATCATACTAATGCTATCTGCATGGCTTGTCAGTAAAACAAGCCTGCAGTGATGGGAGTGCTGCAGCTTTCAGTGCAGTTTCAAGCATAATACAGTCAGCTCATGTCGGGAGATGATGTAAGATGAAGTTTCAGGGCTGTGATGAAAAGGTCTTCAAATCTAAATAGCTTCTGCAAGGCAAATGGTTCTGTGTTTCTCAGGTAATTGTAATCCCTGAAATCAAACCACCTCTCAAGGTGTGCAATGACATGGTTATCAAATGTTTTAAATGATTTCTTGAGCATCAGAGCTGAAAAGAATGACAGGCTTAGATTTGTTTGAAATTCATAATATTTGTCATTCAGCCTCTGAACCAGCTTGTTCCTATCATTTGGAATGGGACTATACAGATGGCAGCCACTTGAATGCCTTTTTTTTTTTTCCCAGAGAGAGACTGCTGTCCTAGAATTATGGCAGCATATTAAAGAAAAATATTATACTTTTAAAAAATAAATTTTGCAGCTCCCATGGGATGTTATCTTGGGAAAACCTGCTACTTTATTTTCTTAAAAAAGAGTTCCTGCACAACGATATGTCACATCATCTAAGTGCTTAGAGCAGGAATTTCCTTAGGTGACTCTTACGTGTTTCTAGCGGGAATTTTTAATTTATTTTGCTGAAATATTTCAAGTAAGATTAAATTATATTGTTAATAAGAGCAATTCTGCTCTAAGGTATTTCTCCAATGATAAACAGATATTTTGATCTTGAAGGCTAAAATGTAAAATGTATGGACCTGCTCTAAACAATGCTTGTTAACTATTACTGTGAAAGAACAAATTATACTTAGGAGTTAATGTGCTTTTTAAAATTTGCCTCTGATGACTATCTGCTCCACACATTAATGTCATTTTTAAAGATTTCTGTTTTCTAATCATAAAATGGTAATTGAATACAAGTTGTGCTAATTTCTTTCTCAGCTAACCAGACATATGAGGAAAGTGACTGCTCAAAAGAGCATACCCAAGTCAATCTGGTGACATGGTGGCAGTGTCCCCTGGTTGCAGACAGAGTACATTAGAAGTGAACAGAGTTGCATTTAAGCCATTCCTCTTTTGTGCTCTTCTCGATCACAGCATTTACTGTGCTATTTTGTAGTTGTCAGTTTATGAGAATGCCTCTTTCTCAGACTGTGTGCTTCTTGAGGCTAAGGACCCTATATTTCATCTTCATAACCCCATCACTTAGCACAGTGATGATCATAATATTTGGCAGTGAAAGAAGATCTGCTGGTTGCTGAACACATTGTACTATAAGACCCATGAGAACAGTGACTCTATTGAATTCAGTTTTCTATCTTGAACAGCTAGTATATTTCCTGGCTAAAACAATGTGGAATAGAAAAAACTGTAATTTTGTATTTTGTGAAAAAATGTTACAGGCATCACCTTATTTCAACTTTCCATAAGATGGCTTCATGCAATAGCAGATAGGGGAATTTATTATCATCCCATTTTACAGATGAGGAGACAAAAATCCAGAGTGATGAATTAACTTACTAAAATTCACTTTACTTACCAAAACTTATAACTAGAGATAGACCGGGCAAGGTTGGTCATCCATGAGTTAGGAAATGCCCTTAAAAATAAGTCTTGGCTGGGCACGGTGGCTCATGCCTATAATCCCAGCACTTTGGGAGGCCGAGGCGGGTGAATCACGAGGACAGGAGTTCAAGACCAGTCTGGCCGGATGGTGAAACCCCATCTCTACTAAAAATACAAAAACTAGCCGGGCATGGTGGTGGGCGCCTGTAATCCCAGCTACTCGGGAGGCTGAGGCAGGAGAATCGCTTGAACCCAGGAGGCGGAGGTTGCAGTGAGCCCAGATTGCGCCACTCTGGCCTGGGCGACAGTGCAAGACTTTGTTCCCCACCCCCCCAAAAAAAGAATAAGTCTCAAGGAGGCCCTGACATTTTGAACCTTAACTCACCCCTTGCTTCTGCTTCCACTTCTAAACTGGGAAAAGAAAGTTGCTGTGGGTGCTGTCAAATATTAATACTTTTTCCTCAGAGATATTTAAGTGTACGTGTGTGTGTGTGTGTGTGTGTGTGTGAGAGAGAGAGAGAGAGATATTCTTTTGTTTCCTCCAAAGACATGAGGACTGATTATTTATACATCATCTAGTGTTTAATAATTTCTTTTACACAATCTTTGTAATGAGCCAAGTAATATAAACAATGTATTGAATCCATTCTCTGAAGCCATGGCTTTTTCTCCTTTAAGGTGGCAGAAAAGTTCCCACAACTTTTCCAGTCATGCTTTTAGTGAAATGGATCAACACTAGGCAGTCTAAATGGCAGCGTGATTGTAATACTGATACTCCGGGGTTGAAAAACTATGCCAATTAATTTGATGCAAAATTAGTGTCAGAACACTCTCGGAAAGGTATTTTTTGTTTGTGTTAAAACTGGCTGGAACTCTGAGTAGTTTCAGAAAAGCAAAGCCTTGTAAAGATATCATAAAATAACTTTGCCCATTTATTGCTAAAGGACTCTAAAGTGTACTCTTCCTAAAGTAGTCCATGCTTTGCTTCATCCTCACTTACAATGGTTTTCCAATAATACAGTCTCTTGATGTTGTCATTTTAAGTGGAAATCCACTCTAACCAAATCTTAGGTTGCTGCTCTACAAAGATCTTCCTCAAATTGAATACAACTCCTGGAGTCCTAAACTCATCTTGCTTGGCACAAAGCCAGTGCGTTTCTGGAAATCAATTTCCGTAGTGGGGATGGAAGGTGGAAAGGTGGGTAAAGTTAACAGCTGTTACTTTCTTCCATTCTTTCATTCTTTCTTCCAACCTTCTCTCCTCCCCTCTCCTCTCCTCCCTTCCCCTTCCCTCTCCTCTCTTTCTCTCCCTTCCTCTCCCCTCCCTTGTCTTTCCTCTCTGCCCCCATCCTCTCTTTCTCTTCCTCTCTCTCTTTTTCTTTCTTCGTTTCTCTCTTTCATTCCTTAACAGGAAGATCCCCTAGAGGAAAAATACACAAACCAAAACCACTCCTAAAATGAACACAAAATAACATCTGTCTAGGGCTTTGTTGGTAAAGTCTGGAGTTGCTGTAGAGGTTTTTACTTGCTGTCAAACTGGTTATTGCTGAAACTGTGGTTAGGGAGGTAGCAGTACCACTCTAGTGGGGAGGTATATGCTGGAGACTGATCAAAAAGATCCATGGCCTTGCCTTGAGAGGAGCAGTGAGCATCCCCTGGGGTAAATACAGGAGTCGATGGAGGCATGGTTTGCCATCCTGCTTCCTGCCATATGCAGTACTGAGCAACAGTGCCTTGCAAATAACAAAGAACCAGAATTCAGTGCATCACTGAGTAGCAGGAACACTGGGAATGATGGTGACTGCCAGATATTAAGGATTAACCCCTTGTCCCTCGTTTTTCTGTGGCTTAGCTCTGAGAAGTCTATAGAATCTGATGAGGAAGGAAGCTGCAGTAATGACTGATAGTGAATGCCCTATCAGCTAGGAATGTGAGGGTTCAGAACCAAGTCTGATATGATTTGAAAATCAAAAAGAAACAAAATGTGCTATTTCTTGTGTCAGAGCAATCTGGAAGAAATTCATGCTTATAAGAAATACATTTTAAAAAAATAGATACATCAAACCTGTGGGAAGTAGGATGAAGGCCAGAGGAACTTTCACTTTTTACTTAAAATGTACGTGTGCGTGTGTGTGTAGCTGGGAGAAGGAACAATCCTTTTCTTTCAAAACAAAAACGATAGTTAATTTGGATTGAGAACAGGATCTGCAGGTGTATAGATGTCTTCAAGGTCATCCGAACCAGCCCTAATCCTGATGTACTGTACACTCCTAGGATGACTTTGAGGCCTGAAAGCTCTAGATTTAGACATAGTTTTGAAGGAGTATTACTAGGAGTAAAGTGTATGATCTCTTCTACTCATCCAATTCCATAAAGAATATTTACCAATATAAATATTTTATGCTATTATATAAACTGTAATTATATACCAGTAATAACATACCACTTATTTGTTCATTCAACACTTAATGAATATTTATTGGGACCCTATTATGTGGCAGGCACTTTCCTAGGCACTTAAACCTACGTAGGACAATAAAAATAAATAAATATTGTCACTTTTTTGCTCCTCAGGTTTGCTTGGGTACGAGAAATATCACATTTTGTCTTGGTATGGAACAGACACACCGATAGTCTGGTACATCCTTCTACTGCTCTACTTTATCACATTGTATTAAAATAACCAGTTTATGCAATTTGGATCAAAAATAACTTTTATAATATAAAGGCAGAAAATATGAAAGACAGGAACAATATATTTGAATCAGTAAAAGAAACTGCACAGAAAAAAATGAAACAAGGAAAACGATAAAGTGGGGAAAATATTTATAACATATATGACACATGCATTTTCTATCTGTGATATATAAAGAGTTCTTCCATAACACTAAGCAAAAGATCAATAACCAATTGAAATGTCTCCAAAGGACACAAACAGAAAATACACCAAAAAAGGAAAAATAATAGCAAATTATATGTGTGTGTGTGTGTATGTGTGTGTATATATATATATATATATATGTATATATGATACCATCTCTGGCTATCAGACTGGCAAATACTAATTATTAAAAAACTCCAATTCTAATTCTCCCATACAGGGTTTCTCAGCATCACACTATTGACATTTTGGTTAGGATAGTCCCTTGTCGTGTGCAGCTGTCCTGTGCATTGTAGGATGTTTGGCAGCATCCCTGGCCTCTTGCCAGCATCATCCCTTTCCTGCTGTGACAACCAAAAATGCCTCTAGGCACTGCCAAATGTCCTCTGGTAGAGAAAATCACCCTAGATTGAGAATGACTGGTCTAACCCTACAGAAGCGCTTGGCATTATTCCCACTTGTTGTGATCTCTCTTTCTTTCAAATCTGTGCATGTTCTTACTCCAATGCATTTCCTCTTCTACACTTATCATCCTTCATGTGTCCTCTGAGGCTTTTGAGAAGTTTATTTATTTATTTATTTATTTATTTATTTATTTATTTATTTATTATTATTTTTTAAGACAGAGTCTTGCTCCGTCACCAGGCTGGAGTGCAGTGGCGCCATCTCGGCTCACTGCAACCTCCGCCTCCCTGGTTCAAGCCATTCTCCTGCCTCAGCCTCCCGAGTAGCTGGGATTACAGGCACCCGCCAACATGCCCGGCTAATTTTTGTATTTTTTAGTAGAGACAGAGTTTCACCATGTTGGTCAGGCTGGTCTCGAACTCCTGACCTCAGGTGATCCACCCACCTCGGCCTCCCAAAGTATTAGGATTACAGGCATGAGCCACTGAGCCTGGCTCAGTGACTCCTCAAGATGAATTCCCATAGCATCCTGCATTTACCTTATTTCAGCACTTTGTATAATGCATTTTGTTTTATTTAATTATTTGGCAGCCTTTTCTAATAGAGTGTAAACTCCATACAGGCCTGCATTGTGACTTTCCTGAGCCCCAGCCACTTTTGCCTTTAAGGGTCCCTTTCTCCATAAAAACTATTAAAATTTTACTTTATGACTGCATTGGTCTAAAGACTAATGCAATTGAGCCTGGATATTATGTTCATTTTTTATTCTCATTTTAAAAGACATTATTTCATGAGTTCCTATAAAGTACAGTGGGTGCTAGGCACTGTGCCCACCATGCTTAATGGATAGGATGGCTGGTTTCACAAAGACAGAGACTGGGTCTGTCTTGATCATCACTGTGCACCCAATGCCTACTAGTGAGTAGGTGTTTAATAAATAGTTCTCGAGTGTATAAATGGATTGAAATTTTGCCAATCAAGAAGTATTTCTAAATATCTGGGTCACAAAAAGACTTCAAAATAATTTTAGGCTGAGTGCTAGTGGCTCATGCCTATGATCCCAGCATGGTGGGAGGCTGAGCATAGAAAATTGCTTGAGTCCAGGAGTTCAAGACCAGTCTGGGCAACACAGGGAGTCCCTGCCTCAATGGGGGGGGGAAAAATAGTATGGGCCTGTGCCTGTGGTCCCAGCTACTCAGGAGGCTGAGGTGGGAGGATTGCTTGAGCTCAGAATATCAAGGCTACAGGGAGCCGTGATTGTACCACTGTATTCCAGGCTGGGTGGCAAAATGAGATCTTGTTTCAAATAATAACAATAATAATAATAATTTTAATTGTCAAGATATCCTCATTTCATTATTTTTATTGGATGTTCCCCCAAATTCATTTGTGCCCTAGTTTTGACATGTACTTGAAAAATATTCTACATTCTTTCACCATGTTTATTATTAAAATATTCCTGATATGATTTATTTACCATTTTAAATAAACTCTTGACCATCTAGCCTTCCACTTCATTCTGACATCAAATACGTGTGGTCTAACCGAGAATATAGGCTTATGGTATATATTAGATTGCTTTATGTAGATTCTTCTATAATTATATACTGGTTTTCTTTGATTTTGGAAAATAAGGATACAACAGGTAAATAAATTTAAAAGTCTGGAAGGATGTATAAGAGTTAGATTATGAGCCAATTCTGCTTTGCTTGTATGTATAAAATAATTGTGATTTTGATAGTTTCGTGAATTTGCAATTTTGCCAAGGGGTCATCCAGCACTGACACACTGATATATGCTATTGATCCATGCTAACTAGCATATATTCCCTTTCCTCAAGTACTTTGCACATTAGTGTTATCCTTAAATTATTTTCCTGTGTGGGATTGGGATGCATGATAACATTAGTAATCAAAAGGCTACTAGTTAATTATGTAATGTTAACTTAATTTGGTTTATGCTAGAAAGGAGAAAAATAAAGCCACCAATTCATTACAGTCTGTTTTTTTTGTTCTGTTTTTTGTTTTTATTAATTTGATTGCTTCCATCTTTGCATGCAATCTGCTTTTTATGGACCATATTTACATGTGTGTTTCCACCACTCAATTGGGAGCTCTTGGAAGACAGCACATTTTTTTCCGAATCCTTATTGCATCCAGAGAACTTGCTTTGTGTGTAGTAGATGCTCAGTAAATGTTTTTCTTTACTTAGATGCGTACAAAAAGCAAGCAAACAAGTCACTAATTATAAAATATTGCTAACACAAGCTCAAGGTTGGGAAATAATATTAAGTGGAGATGTTTCACCTTAAAAATAGTACCACAGAACTTATTCAAAGTACTGTTTCTGGCCGGGCCCAGTGACTCACACCCATAATCCCAGTACATTGAAAGGCCAAAGCAGATGGATCACTTGAGGTCAGGAGTTCGAGACCAGCCTGGACAACATGGTGAACTCCCGTCTCTACTAAAATTACAAAAAAAAAAAAAAAAAAAAAATTAGCCGGGTATGGTGGCGGGTGCTTATAATCCCAGCTACTCGGGAGGCTGAGGCAGGAAAATCACTTGAACCCAGGAGGCAGAGGTTGCAGTGAGTTGAGATTGCACCACTGCACTCCAGCCTGGGCAACATAGCAAGACCCT
>NC_045445.1:57316829-57338973 GCF_002776525.5 Piliocolobus tephrosceles
TCGGGAGGCTGAGGCAGGAAAATCACTTGAACCCAGGAGGCAGAGGTTGCAGTGAGTTGAGATTGCACCACTGCACTCCAGCCTGGGCAACAGAGTGAGACTCCGTCTCAAAAAACAAAACAAAACAAAAAACCCCCGAAAAACAGAACAAAAAGCAAGCAAACAACAAAAAAAAACCCCACAAAGTATTGTTTCTAAAATACTCTTGATTTGCAAAATAATAATTGGTAGTCTTGGGAGAAAAGTGCATCTCGGTCATGCTTGAGCCAAGCAAACTACTCCTGTTCTATTCTATGGTATATCTTTCTAATGATAGAATCTTAATGTCCTCCTGCTCCTTTAGGCAGTACTCAAAATGTTATTTTTCTACAGGTAAGAGTCATGACATCGTTCTTCTTGATTTAAATATTTTATACTTTTGAAACATGTAGCAATTCCCATGGGAACAGATATTATTTGCTGATAGTCTCTTAGGTTGTATCATTCTTGATGACATGGCTGAAAGCTCTTTTGTTTCATTAATAACATTTCTCCCATTGTAGGATGGGTAATCTCTGGGCAGTTTTCCCATTGCAAATTAAATCCAGCTAAAGAATGTGGATTCTTGTTTGATTCTACAAAGAATGTGACTTAATGTGGTTGCTATGAGTCAATTGTTACCTCAATTAAGGTTCCCCTAATCCTTGTTGATCAGACTCAATCACTTTTTTTTTTCCTGAGCTCTCCCAATAGAGTACCGATATCTCTACTCAGCACTTACTTATTCTGCTGTAGTTACTTGTCTGTCTTATGTATTACGAGAAAGAATGAGGGTCTCTCTTATTCATCTTTGCATTCTCCATGCACCTAGCATAATGTCTTGCACATAGTAGGTCTCAAAACATATTGGTAGGAAAAAATAATTTCAAAGTGGAGTAGGGTTTAAAATGCCTGTGATATCCCCAGAGCTTAATGCATATTTTGAGAAGGTATCCATTCTAATAGTAAGGGTGCATGGGTGTGTTTGGTGGAACTCTTATGTGAAATCAGACTAGATTTTTTTTTTTTTTCCAAACAGAATTTTCATCAGCCAGGCAGCTTTCAATGTTCACAACCTTATCACTACTGGCTGTAAATTTCTTTGAAAATGCCAAGTGAGGGTCACCAGGCTAATGGATTTATCCACTATGATATTCTAGGAAATTATGCCATCCAACTTGCCAGAAGTTGCTTCAAGGTCGAACACTGAAATATCTAAGTAGATTACAAGGGTGCCTGAAAGATTCCTTTTTGACAAAGTCTTGCCCATTTCTATATCTATATTCCCAACTCTGATTACATATTTCTACTGTCCATTGTTAAGATGTCTTTTTTTTTTTTTTTTTTACCACCTTTCCTATTTATTGTCAGAATCCAGCAGTTATTTGAATTCTCAGCTCGGTGTATATTTCAGAAAATGTTACCCATTTAGCAAGTGCTAATTTGACTCTAAGGAACAAGGAATAAAAACAGGAAGATGAAAGAGTAACACTTCATTTGGGAATGACTTCCTGTAAAGCAAGTGGACTCTGTTTGGTCACGAATTAGAATATTATCACACCGGTGTGCTGAACTGGCTGAACAGCCTCTCTTACTGATCCATGTGTAATGATTGGCAGATATTGGGCATCCTACCAAACAAGGGACCATACAGCTCCTGTTCAGTCAGACCTTCTGAAAACATTAACCCTCACTGGCCACTTCCTGTCCAGTTATTCACTCAAGACAGGTCTTCAATCACCTGGCCAGTTATGAAACACAGCACTAACTACCTGGTTACTCTCTGGCTTCCTATTTACTTTGACAGGTCTCTGATCACTGGGTTTATCACAGGAAAAACACCACCCTGAAAAGACATTAAGCGTGTAGCAAAGACTCCAACTTGAGCTGCAGTTGTGGTTCAGGTATGTTCTGAAATGCCTTGATAGACTGTATATATATATATTCCTTGAAGACAGGAACCATCTCCCTTGTATTTTCTAAGCTGTACCTCTATCTTCATTGCCACTTTTGGGCTGCTGGTTTGACACTTCTCCTGCTTGATTTTTGAAATGCCTCATCCCACTTTGTCTCGGTTTGATTCAACATGCCCTCCTTAACCTCCACACTGCATGTGTTAATGGCACTTTGGAGCATCAAGAAGGAAGAGTGCCATATATGGAGGCAGGGGCATGAAGGGCTTCAAAGTAGAAAGAGATAAGTGGTCAAAGTTTTTTTTTTTTTTATTGACAGTCTTGCTCTGTCGCCTAGGCTGGAGTGCAGTGGCGTGATCTCAGGTCACTGTAACCTCGACCACCAGGGTTCAAGTGATTCTACTGCCTCAGCCTCCTGAGTAGCTGGGACTACAGACGTGCACCACCATGCCTGGTTAATTTTTGTATCTTTAGTAGAGATGGGGTTTCACCATGTTGGCCAGGCTGGTCTCAAACTCCTGACCTCGTAATCTGCCCGCTTTGGCCTCCCAAAGTGCTGGGATTGCAGGTGTGAGCCACTGCACCCGGCCCATAAATGGTCAGAGTTCTAAGACACTGGATGATAAGAGGACTGAGAAATCGGGGGGGGTGGTACATATTTTGGGGTGAGATTTCACCCGTTTAGCTCCCTGCTCCCCAGGAATCCTTGGATTTTAGGCAAGATGCTAGACTTCTCACTGTATGATCAATAAGAGTTTGCATCATTTTATAGTTGGATATTAAATAAAAGAGTAGCCCCTGAAGGCTGGAGGACTTGGCAAATTTGGGTATTCTAACAATTGTCATTATATATAGCTGTCTCTGTCAAAAATCCAGAGTTGGATTTTAACCCAGCTGAAGAGGAAAATCAAAGAGGAAGGCAGAGAAACATTTCTTTACATCTGTGCCAAGGGAACATGTGAGAATCTAACTCAAGATGTAGCATTGAATTTGATTCTGAAAAATACCAGAGAAGACTATAATTGAGTTCCTCTAAAGGAATAAGTTCTTTAATTCAATGTCATCTTTTACTTACAAAAAACATGCCATCACTGTGTACCAGGAAAGTAGAATTCTATTGTGCTTACCTTGAAGCGCTGTTTGTAATAAAGTCATTGGCAAGCTCTATTTATTTTGTAAAGGCAAGCAAGGGAAAAATAGCAAAACCCAAACCTCTAAATTTCTATTGATCACAGAATGCAGATCTTATTTATTGTCTATCTGTCACAAAATGGGAACATGTGGCTTTAAAAAATAAAACTTTGTTCTAGGCTTCTTCCTTTCCTCTCCAGTAAATTCTATGGGTATTTTTAAAGGTGGAAAAACTAGGAAAAGCTTTTCTTTTGATATCTAGGCACCATTTGGTTAGAATCATAGCAAACCTGTTGTGTTTTTGAAGAAGTAGTATGGAATATTGTGTCAACGCTGTAATAAAGTATAGAATGTTAATGTGAAAATGTTAAATAGAGTTGTCAGACACTAATGTTTTGAATTTGTAGTAAGTTTTGCTTAAACACATTTTTAAGATTAAGTGATAAATTATGAGAACCAGGCTTAACTCTGATCTGTAACATGTTCAAAGGAATACATATGCTTGCAAAATAAAATGATTTAATTCTGTATAATTTCTCCATATGTTTCAGTTATTATTATTTTTTTCTGTGCAGGAAGAAGTACTAGAGCAAACTATAATCTGTTAGTAAGGTAAATATCAGAAGTCATACAGTTTTTACTTCAAGATATTATTTATTTTCAAAGTTGAAAAATGCTGTGTCTTGTATTTGATAAGACTTAGACCTTGCTTCTTCTCTTTACGTGTAGAGAATTGGTTATTACAAACACTTGCTTTGGAGACTGGAGGACACAGACATGCCTGAGTTTTTCCTGTTCAGTCATTCTGTTTCACAGTGGTTTCAGAGAGGAAATAATTGCTGCAATGACCTGGCAGTTTCTTCTCCATGCAAGTCTAAGTAATTTGGAGGGGACGCTGCACATCAGTCATTGTTTCGTGTCTAAGATTCAGTGACAAAGAAGCACCTATATATTCAAGAGAAAAGAAAGTAGAGGCGTGAATTCAGAAAATTATTTAAGCCCAATCCTCCATGTGCTGAATGAAAATCACAGGCCCAAACAAAATTATAGGTATAATTTTTGCCACTTTTCATAGGAAAGCATAATGTATTAAAATAAACTGTAAATAGGCCTCAAGCAATTGAGGTTGGTCATTAGCTTTTTTTTATAGGGAAATCCTTTCTCTATTTGGATTACAGTGTCAAGGTTATCTTTCGTCTGAGAATTTTGTAATTTTGCATTGAACAAGAGACTGTTACTTATTTTTTAAAACTAGTGTATGCAAATTATGATTAAATTCCTGGATATTTAATCTTTTGAATATCATTTAAAAAATAGAATGATGGTACACTGAGATAATAATTAACTCATTATGAATAATTTATTTTATAGCTTGAAACTCTGCATAAAGCAAAGTTGGTGTTGCCTAAATTTTCAGGCAGATTCTAGTTGAGATATCAATAAATTTGAGTCATGTGTGTAGTATTACGTAGTGAGAAATGTTTATAATGTGCATGCTAAAAATTCCCAGCTTGAAACCCTAAAAGAATTATGATGTCCAAATAATGTTTTTCTAATACAATAAATATGTTTTTGCCATCCTGAAAAAGGGGCAACTAAATCTGCTTTGACTATAGGTGGCTTTTATATTTTAGAAATTTACAGCAATTATAATTAATCTTTTTAAGCTGGAGAGTGAATATAATCATCTTCTGATTACAGATTTTAAATAATGGAGGCTATTAGACATCACAGAACTTGCCAGGCTCAAACAGCTTGTCATTCATAGATGGTATTACATTCTCATGTCAAGGAGGAACCCCTCGATCCACTGTTTGCCTATTTATTTATTTTATCCTTTTGCATTTTGTTTCTTCAGAATTTGCTATGTGCCAAACAACATTCTAAGCATTTACAATAATCCTGTGAGGCAAGCACTGTTATTATCTCCATTTTATTGAGGAGAAGTGTGGTATGGTAGAAATAGTACCATACGGGTTTAGCATCAAACAGACTTGGTCGAATCCTGAATCCACCACTTACTAATGATGTGGTCATAGGCACTTATTGTGTACTTATGTTGTGAACTTTAAATTTCCTTTAAAAAAAAATGAGGGAAGATACTACGTACCTCACAGGGTTATTGTGAACATTAGATAGGAATACAGGAAATCACCTTACTCAGTTTCTGACAAATAATAAGCTTTCAATATAGTTTAATTTCCTTCCTATTTCCTTCAACCTTGTGTTAGTCAGGACTCTTGGTTACAAGTGATGGAAACCCACATCAAATGGACTTTAACAAAAATGAAAACGTTGGTTCATTTAACAGGGAAATTTAGCGGTTCTACCAATGCCAGTAGAATGTCTGTCTCTTGGAACTGTGTTCCACTGTTTTGGCTTATTTTCAGGCAGACTATCAATCTAATCCATTTAAAACCTTAAACGGCTTTTTACCAATTTGCATCTGGTCAGTGCTATGGGCTGGTAACCAAAGACACACATCTCCTTGAGTCATGGTGTTGTAGGAAAAACCGGTTCTTGTCACACGACCAGGAAAGATTAGGCTCACTAGCACTTTGAAGGGTGAGGGGTAACAGAATTTATTGGGCAAAAAGGGAAAACAACACAGCAAAGTGAGATGAAGTCCTGTTAACAGGCTCTCCACCTCACCGATTAAATCCCAGTTCACCACACAGGAACAGGAAAGGCCAGGCTCCTCCTCCCTGCAAATGGTGGAAACTTTCATGGCTCCACCCCATTCTCCCAGTGCGCAGGCCGGCTGGAGATACTCCAAGGACTCCTTTATGCTTAGCTGTTTCAATGGCCCTTGAATCTGTGCCTCAGAATTTCTGTCTTTAGGCAACAGACCTAGGGCTTTGACCATTGCCTCAATGCTTAGTTAAATGGCATCTGTCTTGCTCATTCCTGGGATAATACATGTAATAGTAGGTTAGGGTGTGGTGGAGATACAGTTCATCTGTCTCTTGCCCATGGCAGAATCCCAATGAACTGTTCTTTAAAACACAGGTAATTGCACCCTTTGTTACACAGGAAATGCACAGGATAAAGTCGTAGGTAAGAAGCTAAGGGATTAGTACTAGTCTTATCTCTTGTGATATATCCTATTTCGCAAAGTTTACTCACATTAAGTTTAGCTTGGTATACAGCATTTCCAACCTGGTAAGATTCATGATTATCTGTCAGTCATTTCATATTGCTGGCCATAAGCAGAAGGTATCTCCTTGTCTACTTTCAGACACATAAGGTTGGACCAACGCTTTTATCTTCCTAATAGGCACTTATTCAAGGTCAAAAGCAGTAATCAATGAAATTCAATACCCTGAAGTATTTACATCAAGTCCCCAAAGTCTGAATCCTAGGATACAATAGGAACAGTTTAATAAGCTACTGCAAAATAGAGCTTGCCTATTTTCCAGCTGGAGGCAAGAGTATCTTTAATGTCCTACATTCGAATCACAATTGACCAGTTCCACTTTTGTGATATGTTACTTTTCAATACCACTCTTCTAGATATAAATATCAATTTTTTTGAGACAGGGTCTCACTCTGCTGCCCAGGCTGGAGTGCAGTGGCACAATCACGGTTCACTAAAGCCTTGACCTCCCTGGGCTCAGGTGATCCTCCTACCTCAGTGTCCCAAGTAGCTGGGACTACAGGCACACACCACTATGCCTGGCTAATATTTGTATTTTTTGTAGAGATGGGGTTTGGCCATGTTGCCCAGGCTGGACTTGAACTCCTGAGCTCAAACAAACCTCCCACCTCAGCCTCCCAAAGTGCTGGGATTACAGGTGTGAGCCATCACTCCTAGCCCAATATCAATTTTGTGAGCGCTCTTTGGGCTTCAAGGGACAAAAAACAATTCAAACTTGTTTATTGACTTACATGATGAAGATGTTCTGGAATGGCTAAATCTAAAGGTTCAAATCTTATCATGAGAGGGCTGTACCTCTCTAAGCAAATGGGCAATTAGCATACAGAATGATAAAGTTAGCTGTAGGGTGCCATGCTAGAGCAGAATAGAAAGCCAAATAAAATTTCCCTTTTTCTTAAAAAGTTCCTAGTATAGCAGGAAACATATACATATAGAGACATCAGTCTATATAACCTGTAAAACTTTAAGGAAGAAGAGCATGAGAAGTGGTCTTTGAAAAGGAAGATAAATGGATAAAGAAATGGAGCTTTCCTAGAAATATAGCCAGTCGAAGAGAAAGTAGAATTATATACAGTTCATATATAATTCAATTCTACAGACATATGCCATCACTATATATTAGTTTGCAGAGAGATACAGATTTATACAAATGTTTGAAGCAAAGTACCATTTAGTGAATTTTTGAAACACTAAAATCTTAAGTCCTTAATTCATTGAGTCATTCAGTAGATTGACTGCCTATGTTGTGCTGGGTGCTATGTTCTTTGATGCTTCACTGAGTCTTTGAAATAAAGCTTTTCATGGTAGTTGGTAGTTTTTATAATAAACAGGACTTTCAAAATACAACCTTTAATACACAAATATGAGATGCCTCCTGAGCTGAAATGCTAAGTTTTGTTTTGATGATGTTTTGCTGCAATCTTCCAAACTTCCATTTAAACATATTTCCTTTAATCATAAAGATGATGTCAAAATTCATTCAGAAATGTCTTCAAAATTCTCATTAGCACATGAAGAAAATTTTCATTGATTTGATTGAAGGAAAAGACGAGCACTTCCATACATATTCTTGAAAGGGAAGATAAAAGCCTGCACTCCAACTGATGAAGGCTGACTATTGAATTTTACTGATCTTTCTTTTCCCTAAAAGGGTTGCTTCTCTTTTCCTCAGTTTGCTTTCTTCTACCAAAGAGTAACAATGACTTATTCTGTGATTGAGAACTAAACAGCCAAGCTCTGACCTGAGCATAGGGGGAGTGGGGCTTGCCATGTAATGTCTAGCTGTTACTTACACTTGGCTTTTTGCTTGCATTTCTTTGTGGCAGACAAATAAATGATACAATCTTTCTGAAAGCTTTCAGAATGTCCCAGAGGGCTGCCTTAGAAAAAGCCAAATCTTTGTTGAATTCAAGAAAGAAAGCAATTTCTGTCCATGTGAAAGACGGAGAGAGTAGAACAGTGTATTGACCACTGTGGGGATTTTAAGGGTATCTAGGGGAAAATCAGTTTCCCTAGGGTACGATCTAAATTTTATTTGATGGATGGTATCTATTGATGTAGCTTTGCCTTTTATAAAGAAGCAAGCCAACTTATTATTGACTTATGAATCTGAAGAAAAAAGGCAGGGAAAATATAAAGCAGCAGCATGCTTTCTAACTGTCAAGTGTACGTGGATTTGATGTCAAAATGAAGATAACATTTGTCTTGGGAATCACTTTGAATAATTTAGAAATATTATTAAATGATTAACACCTATGTTCTGTCATTCTTGTTCCTACCTGTTCTCATATGATATAACGTTATTATACCTTGCGTTTCATCCCAAAGGATCCCAAAGTGGTTTACAATCACAGCATACTTTTAAATCAGACCAGGTCTCCTGGTTGAACAATGTATTTGGGATGACAGAATTATAACTTTCTTGGCAGACCCATGCATAATTCACTAAGATTATCTGCACTACAAAAAAAAAAAAAAAAATCAGTTTTTATATAATTCTTAAAAGTGGAAAAATCACTCCCTTAAGTTGAATGCTTGTCAAAATGAGGAAGAGGCTGAACTAGCAATGCTGAGTAAGAGTACTAGGCCGGGTGCGGTGGCTCATGCCTGTAATCCCAGCACTTTGGGAGGCTGAGGTGGGCAGATCATCTGAGGTTGGGAGTTCAAGACGAGCCTGACCAACATGGAGAAATTCCGTGTCTACTAAAAATACAAAAATCAGCTGGGCATGGTGGTGCATGCCTGTAATCCCAGCTACTCAGGAGGCTGAGGCAGGAGAATCGCTTGAACTCGGGATGTGGAGGTTGCTGTGAGCCAAGATCGCACCATTGCACTCCAGCCTGGGCAACAAGAGCCAAACTCTGTCTCAAAAAAAAAAAAAAAAAAGTACCAAACTTGTGTTATCATTCTGTTTCCACCAGGGATGGGCTTGTAAAGGATTGTGTAAAGGGGACTGATACATAGAGCAAATTACATAGTTTATGTACCTGGATACATCGGTGAGTTACAATGCATTGCCCTGTATTCCAGAACTCTAGCTAGAGTCAAACGGCTTGTTAAACCTACATTGGTCACTCTTCTGTGAAAGGAACCATATCAGGCATACCAAACCTGTACTACATACCCTGCTTGCCCTTTTGCTGCTGCTCAAATTCAAACTGTGTTAAGGTGCTCCCACTGATTTTCCTCACATTGATAGACTGAAGGAAAGAAAATAAAGCAGATGAAACTTAACAAAATCAGTTTGTATAACTTACACAGCGTATCTGCCAATAAAATGTTATTTGTAATTTAGAGTTTATAATAATTTGGACCCAGCATTACTATTTTTAAAATATTCTTAATTTTTTTGGTGTATATTTATGAGGTACAATGTGATATTTTGATTGTGTATTCATAAAAGAATGATTAAGTCAAGCTGATTAATATATCCATTGTTTCACATACTTTTTTATTTTTTTGTGGTGAGAGCATTTGAAATCTACTGTCTTGGTAATTTTCAAGCATATTATAGCACATTATTATTAACTATAACCGTCATGCTGTACAATAGATTTCTAGAACTTATTTCTTTTCCAATTGAAACTTTGTGTGTGTGTGTGTGTGTGTGTTTTAATGGAGTATCTATTGGCCAGGCTGGAGTGCAGTGGCATGATTTTAGCTCACTGCAACCTCCACCTCCCAGGTTCAAGCAATTCTCCTGCCTCAGCCTCCCTAGTAGTTGGGATTACAGGCACCTGCCACCATGCCTGGTTAATTTTTTTTTTTTTTTTTTTGTATTTTTAGTGGAGACTCGGTTTCACTATGTTGGCCAGGCTGGTCTCAAACTCCTGACCTCAAGTAATTTGCCTGCCATGGCCTCCCAAAGTGCTGGGAGTACAGGCCTGAGCCACCACGCCCAGCCTGAAACTTTTTGTTCTTTAACCAACATCTCCCCATCATGCGCTCCACCCCAGTCCCTGGTAATCACTATTCTACTCTACTTCAATGAGTTCAACTATTTTAGATTATACATATAAGTGAGAGTGGTGTGAGCATGGCTCCCTGCAGCCTCAACCTCCCAGGCTCAAGTGATCCTCCCACTTCAGCCTCCTGAGTAGCTGGGACTGCAGGTGTGTGCACCATGCCTGGTTAATTTTTAAATATTTTTGTATAGGTGGGGTCTTGCTATGTTGCCCAAGCTGGTCTGGAACTCCTGGACTCAAGCAATTGTCCCACCTCAGCCTCCCAAAGTGCTGATATTACAGGCATGAGTCACCATACCTGGCTGAGAAATGATTACATTTCTTGTTGAAAATGGAATGCCAATATTTATAATGTGCTGGTATGTAATGTAGTTAATTATGGAAAAATCTCATTAATATTTTACATTAATATGTACTATCATTTGTATCTTACCTTCTTAATGATGTACCTGTAGGTATAAAACAAGTATTTTGAAAAATACTTAAAAATGTGCTATTTTTCACCAGACCAGACTGGCTTTTCTTCCTAGTTATTATAATGTAGTGAATCCATGTACGTATAGATTCACATATCCTCTTAGGAAAGGGTAGGATTTGCGTACATGGTGTTCAAACGTGCTTAACTCTAAGCACATTATATGACATCACAAAAATGACTTTATACAATGTATCCAAGATAAAGAGTGTCCTCATAAGAAGAGTAAGGAAACTGAGGGAGATCTGCTGCTCCCTTTAGAGCCGGCAAGCAGGAACGTTTAAGTGTGCCCACAGCCACCCCTTCCCTTAGGTGCTCTGTCCCAGGGAGATGGGAGTTTTATTCATAAGCCCCTGACTGGGGCTACTGCCTTTCTTTCAGAGATGCCCTGCCCAGAGAGGAGGAATCTAGAGAGGCAGTCTGGCTACAGAGGCTTTGCTGCCCTGCGGTGAACTCCATCCATTGCGAACTTCCAGACAGCTTTGTTTACACTGTGAGGGGAAAACCACCTACTCAAGTCTCAGTAATGGCAGACGCCCCTCCTCCCACCAAGCTGGAGTGTCCCAGGTCGACTTCAGACTGCTGTGCTTGCAGTGAGAATTTCAAGCCAGTGGAGCTTAGCTAGTTGGGCTCCATGGGGGTGGGATCTGCTGAGCCCCCTTTCCAAGGGAGTGAACCGTTCTGTCTCACCGGCATTCCAAGTGCCACAGGGGTATGAAAAAAAAACTCCTGCAGCTAGCTCAGTGTCTGCCCAAATGGTCACTCAGTTTTGTGCTTGAAACCAGGGCCCAAGGGAATCTCCTGGTCTGCGAGTTGCGAAGACTGTGGGAAAAGCGTAGTATCTGTGCCAGATGGCACGGTCCCTCACGGCACAGTTCCTCATGGCTTCCCTTGGCTAGGGGAGGGAGTTTCACAATCCCCTGTGCTTCCTGGGTAAGGCGACACCCCACCCTGCTTTGGTTCGCCCTCTGTGGGCTGCACCCACTATCTAACCAGTCCCAGTGAGATGAACCAGGTACCTCAGTTGGAAATGCAGAAATCACCCGCCTTCTGCGTTGGTCTTGCTGGGAGATGCAGACTGGAGCTGTTCTTGTTCGGCCATCTTGCCCGGGAATCCTTCTCTTTAGTCTTAAAATGTAACCTTGAAACAAACTAGAGAAACCTTTTATTTGCCCTTAGTCTTAGAATATAGCCTTAAAATGTACTTTGAAACTCTGTCTGCTTTCCTTTCCCAGGAGACACTCTTATCTAACTGTATGTTTGTTGAGAAATTCCAGGGGCTAATTTTAAAACAAACCAGGCATGGAGACACAGCTGCAGAATTCTCTTCCATTTAGAGATTACCTCAAGATGGGAAATCTACAGCCCAGTCACAACTTAGATAGGGCCAACCAGCACTCCAGGTGGATAATAACTCACAATAGCCATCGGAACAATACACACAGACCTTGAACCCTGCACAACTCCTGCATGCCTTCCATACCACGTTTCCCTTCTTAAAACCCTGCCCTCAGCCCAAAACTTGGAGATGATTTCTTTGAGTCTTGAGCCTGGCCATCTCCCAACTGCTAGCATTTGATAAATAAAGGTACTTTGCTTTCACCACATCTTGCTTCTCATGTTTTGACTTCTGAACAGTGATCAACTGGCCTTGCATTCAGTTACAGAATTACACTAGACTGTGCATACTAAGAGGTGGAGATCACTGGAGGCCATCTTAGAAGCTGCATATCACACCAGCACTTTGCATGACTCTCAAGCATAGTCCAAAGTGACCAGTCTAGAATTTCTCGGTAATTAAATTAGAATTTCTCTGTGTAAACACATATTGTTTTATGTTTAAAATTACATGTAAATGTTTGTGTGGTACTCCAAGTATAGATACATTTGTATAAAACTAATGCTTTCCCCCAAATCTTTAAGTACAATTGAGGTTCCAGGAAGGTATTTATTTTATGGCATCATGGGCACATTGCATCTTTCTACCTCAGTGCTAAGGGTTACTAGTTTGAGAGGGTCTGGATTATTTTGAAGCTCATCAGGGTCTTCTTGTCAGGGCTGAATCTTCATCTCCTCTAAATTCATTTGCCCTATTTAAAATTCTCCCATTAACCATAATCTTTTGTTTAATCCCGGCATTCTGTATTATATAGAAGTTAAACTTTTCTTTCTGATGAATGGGAATATTTTAAACTATATTCAGAAGTTGAACGCTTAGTCTCTGCTCAACTTTCAAACAGAGCTGATTTTATTTATCAGGCCAAAGATTTATCAGCTATTTATTTATCTGTACTCGACTTTGCAACAGATTAGGTGGCAACTTCTGGGTATGAAATTTCTCCTCTATTTTGTTTAGAAGGAGAAACTTCAAAGGAAGGGAATTTTTTAAATTTACTATTGAAAAATTAGAGGGCTATGCAAAGGCTGTCTGTCAGGGAATGTGTAAACTATTATCACAGTATTGCTTTCAATTTCTACGTACATAAATGTTTCTGTTATTATACTTTTATTATACTAGTGACCCTCAAGAATTTTCTGATAAAGAAACTCTGATAAACTATGTTTTTTTGGTGGGTAAGGGAAGATTCTATATGTTAGTTTTTCTTTTTCTCATTAACATGCGTATTTCATAATATTAAGTTTCTATTTTTCTGTGGATAAACCACTAGTCTGATCTCTTTGGGACCTGTGCTAGAATCGAAGGAACTTTATTTTGCTAATATATATTTGCCAAAAAAAAAAAAAAAAAAAAAAGACAAAGCCAAGTGGCTTTTTTTTCCCTCTTCCCACTGACCCTCTTTTTAAATTTTTTTAAATAAAGGGATTTTGGTTTTTTGTCCTAAGGGTGAGCTACTTGCCAAGCATACTGGTAGAGGTGTCAGATGTTAGATGTTATTTCAGTTGGGAGATAAGCAGCAAAGTATTACAAAATACAAGGCATTCAAATCTGATACATGGTATGGTCAGATTATTCACTGCCACATAGAAAATAGGAAACAGCCTGATTTGGATTTCTGCTGACTTAGAGGCCTATATGGAGTCAGCAGAGGTGATTTTTCCCCTTCCTTCCTTCCTTTCTTCTGTTTTAAAAAATATTTTAAGGAGCAGGAATTTCTGTACCTTTATCACATTGTGAAGAAAGTAGAAAATGCTGGAAGGAAACATATTTCCCCTTCACTATATATATTTTGGTAACAGTTTTGTTGAGATATAATTCAGATATCACACAATTCATTCATTTAAAGTGTTCCATTCAATGGTTTATACTATCCTTATAGAGTTCTGCAACCATCACCACAATCAATTTTAGAACATTTCATCACCTCAAATAGAAATCCTATACCCTTTAGCTATGACTTGTAAACTGCCACCTCCCCATTTCCTTCCAGCCATAGGCAGGAAGAGTTGCCTATTCTGGATATGTTAGAGTTGCCTATTCTGGATATGTTACATAAATGAAGTCATAAAATGTGCCATTTGTGTCAGCTTTCTTTCAGTTAGCACAATATTTTCTCTTTTTTTAAATTATACTTTAAATTCTAGGATACATGTGCACAATGTGCAGGTTTGTTACATATGTATACATGTGCCATGTTGGTGTGCTGCACGCATTAACTTGTCATTTACATTAGGTATTTCTCCTAATGCTATCCCTCCCCATCCCCCCACCCCATGACGGGCCACAGTGTGTGATGTTCCCTGCCTTGTGTCCAAGTGTTCTCATTGTTCAATTCCCACCTATAAGTGAGAACATGCGGTGTTTGGTTTTCTGTTCTTGTGATAGTTTGCTGAGAATGATTGTTTCCAGCTTCATCCATGTCCCTACAAAGGACATGAACTCATCCTTTTTTATGGCTGCATAGTATTCCATGGTGTATATGTGCCACATTTTCTTAATCCAGTCTATCATTGATGGACATTTGGGTTGGTTCCAAGTCTTTGCTATTGTGAATAGTGCCGCAATAAACATATGTGTGCATGTGTCTTTATAGTAACATGATTTATAATCCTTTGGTTATATACCCAGTAATGGGATCGCTGGGTCTAATGGTATTTCTAGTTCTAGATCCTTGAGGAATCACCACACTGTCTTCCACAATGGTTGAACTAATTTACACTCCCACCAACAGTGTAAAAGCGTTCCTATGTCCCCACAATCTCTCCAGCATCTGTTGTTTCCTGACTTTTTAAAGATTGCCATTCTAACTGGTGTGAGATGGTATTTCATTGTGGTTTTGATTTGCATTTCTCTGATGGCCAGTGATGATGAGTATTTTTTCATGTGTCTGTTAGCTGCGTAAATGTCTTCTTTTGAGAAGTGTCTTTTCATATCCGTTGCCCACTTTTTGATGGGGTTATTTGTAAATTTGTTCAAGTTCTTTGTAGATTCTGAATATTAGCCCTTTGTCAGATGGATAGATTGCAAACATTTTCTCCCATTCTGTAGGTTGCCTGTTCACTCTGATGGCAGTTTCTTTTGCTGAGTTAACACAGTATTTTCAAGGTTCATATATGTTCTGGCACAAATAAGCAATTCATTCCTTTATGTAGCTGAATAATAATTTCACAGTATGGGTGTAACATTTTGTTTAATCATCCCTCAGTTGGTGGACATTTTAGTTGTTTCTACCTTTTAGGCTACTATGGATAATGCTGCTATAAACATTCATTTATAAGTTTTTGTGTGGAGATATGTTTTCATTTCTTTTGAGTATATTCCTTAAAGTAGTATTACTGAATAAAAAGATAACTCTATATTTAAATTTTTGAAGAATTTCTAGACTGTTTTCCAAAGTGACTGCACCAGTTTCCATTTCCACCAGCAGCGTATGATGGTTTCAATTTCTCCACATCCTCTCCAACACTTTTGTTTTTTTTTTTTTTTTGGTCTGGTTTTTCAATTATAGATATCCTAGTGGGTGTAAGAAGTATCTCATTGGGATTTTGATTTATATTATCTCGATGGCTAATAATGTCAAGCATGTATTCATGTGTTGATTGGATATTTGTATATCTTCTTTGAAGAAGTGTCTATTCAGATTCTTTGTCCATTTTTTATTTGGGTTATTTATCATTTTTATTATTGAGTTGTAAATGTTATTTATGTGTTCTAGATACAAGTCTCTTATCAGATACATGATTGACACTTTCTCCCATTCTGTGGGTTGTGTTTCTGCTTGCTTGATAGTATACTTTGAAGCACAAGTGTTTTTAATTTTTAAGAAGTTCAATTTATATATTTTTGTTTTGTCGTCTGTGCTTTTGATAGCATGTCTAAGAATCCATTGCCAAATCCAAGGTTATCAAGATTTATCCCTATGTTTTCTTCTAAGAGTGTTATGGTTATAGCACTTATGTTTACATAATTGATCCATTTTGACTTGTTTTGTATATGGTGTGATGTAGGAGGTTCAACTTCATTCTTTATGCATTTGGCTATTAAGTTGTTCCAGCACCATATGTTGAAGAGACTATTCTTTTCTTATTGAATGATCTGATATTCTTGTCAAAAATCAATTGACCATAGATATATGTTTTTTCCCCTGAACTCTCAATTCTATTTCATTGATCTATAGATGTCTACCCTTATGCCACTACCACACTGTCTTGATTAGTATTGCTTTGTAGTAAGCTTGGAACCGAAAAATGTGAATCTTCAAAGTTTGTTCTTTTTAAAAGATTGTTCATGTTATTGTAGGTCCTTTGAATTTCTATATGAATTTTAGTATCAGCTTGTCAATTTCTACAAAAAAAAGCCAGATGAGATTCTGATAGGAATTACATTGAATCTATAGATCAATTTAGGGAATATTGAGATCTCTATAATACTGTCTTCTGATCATATAAATGTGATATCTTTCCATTTATTTAGATCTTCTTTAACTTATTTCAACATTATTTTTTAGTTTTCAGTGTGTGTTTTGCACCTATCTTGTTAAATTTATTCCTAATATTTTTTATGCAATTGTAAATGGAATTGTTTTCGTGCTATCATTTTTGGGTTGTTCACTGCAAGTATATGCAAATACAATTAATTTTTGTATGTTGATCTTGTATCCTGCAACCTTTCTGAACTCATTTCTTAATTCTAATAGATGTTTAGTGGTTCATTACATTTTAAATTGAAAAAAACAAATACTTATTTTAAAAGCCAATCTATATCAATCTATATCTATATGCAAAATTTTTCCAATGCATTTCTTGAGGTAATGTTTCCTGTCGCACCTTTCTCTGTGCTCATTCAAATACATGCGTGCACACACACACACACACTCATCTCTCAATGCATATACATAGGGCACATTGCACATTCTTTTTTTTTTTTTTTTTTTTTTGAGATGGAGGCTCACTCTGTCGCCCAGGCTGGAGTGCAGTGGCGCAATCTCAGCTCACTGCATGCTCTGCCATTCTCCTGCCTCAGCCTCCCAAGTAGCTGGGACTATAGGTCCCCGCCACCAGGCCTGGCTAATTTTTTTGTATTTTTAGTAGAGATGGGTTTTCACTGTGTTAGCCAGAGTGGTCTCGATCTCCTGACCTCATGATCTGCCCACCTTGGCCTCCCAAAATGCTGGGATTACAGGCGTGAGCCACTGTGCCCGGCCGAGCACATTCTTTTTTGATGGTGGCATAATATTCAATGATGTTGATGCACCATTTTGTTGAACTCTTTTCTTGTTAATGGAAATTGATATTGTTTCTTTTAATTATTTGGTTTACCATTAAGTTAATAATGCAACACAACAATTTGTGTATGTTCTTACTATAAAGGTCTGGGATTTGATTTTACCCTAATTCTAAGCTAATCAGTTCGACTGCCATGATTTCATAGCTGCTATAGAAGGCAAAATACTTCTGGGTTAAAGACAAAAGGTGTTATTACACACAGCACTGCAAGCAGTATGAGCACAAGCATATTCAAATCAGTTCCCATTGTTCCTCAGTCCCACAGGGGAGATGATATGGCCCTGATTGATGCTTTATGGGCAGTGTGTTTGTGGTACACCTGAGGAGCAATAAGCTTAGAAAATTGACCACTTTTGTAGCAGACAGTAAGTAAGCCTGCTTTTGTACTCATTCCCTAAGGTTGCTCACTGCAAACATAACCTGAGGAATGGACCAAGTAAAGAGCAATCAGGCTTTTATGTTCTTAGCATACTCAGCAAAATATGTAGGATTCCGAGAAAACCATGGATGACTGTTTCTGCTACAACATATGTACCGGTCATTTTTATTTCTTAGGCTAGATTTTCCAATGTGGGACTCCTTGATTAAATTACATGTGTGCATGTATATGTTTATATATATACACACACACACATATATGTATGCATATGTATATACACAAATATGTATATATACACACATACAAATATACTGGTTAAACTAGATACGTGTGTGTATGGTGCATATATACATATAACTGATCTATTTTTAATTGGAATGCTTCTCTTTTTATCGTCAATTTGGAGGATATAAACTTTTTGTGATAATTTTTCAACTATATTTCCCAGTTTATCATTGCCTTTTGACTTTAGTTAAATTATATATGTATATGTGTATATATATAATCTAAACATTATATTTATATATGTACATTATATTTATATGTATACATGCATACAGACATATGTGTATATGTATGTATACATATGTGTATATGTATATATACATATGTGTATGTATACATCGGTGTATATGTATATATACATATGTGTATGTATACATAGGTGTATATGTATGCCTATGTATGTGTATATATACATATGTGTGTATATATGTAACTACTGTTTAAATCTAAGCCACTATTTTAATAATATAAATATATTTATACTTACATATATGACTTAACTTACTATATTTTATTTAACTGGATATTGGCAGATTGGTTTTTAGAAGGTTGCAAAAATTTACACTCTCACCAGTAACATTGGTATGAACTCATTCTTAAAAATATTCTCACCAATGTTGAATCCTGTAACTTTTCTCTGCGTACTAGTGAGTTGACCACATTTTCATATTTAGTGGACACTATTCTCTCAAATACCTCTTCAAATATGTATCAGTTAGAAATGTTTTTGGCTACAAGTATCAGACTATCTGGTTAAGAGTGATTTAAGCAATAAAGACAATTAATAACACATTACAAGATGTCTATAAGTAAGCAGGCAGTTGATCATGCAGTTGCTCAAAAATGGCATCAAAATCCCAGGATTTTTTCTTTCTTTCAGATGTACCATTCTTTGCAGGTGGGAAATTGATGTTTGCAAGCTATGTGCCACAGCTCCAGGCATCATGTCCACATTTAAGGCAGATAAAAGAGAAGATGAGCAGCAAGAGCTGTATCTGTTTCTTTTGTGTGTGTGTGTGTGTGTGTATATATATATATATATATTTTTTTTTTTTTCTTAAAGCTGTTTCAGAAGTCACTCCCTTTTCCACAACAAACTTCTAGTTACGTCTCAGTGACTACATCTGGGATTTATGGCCATTCCTAGAGGTTGGGAAAAAAAGCATTAACTTTTCTAGCTTCCATACTATTTGTGGATAAGAGGTAAGGGAGAGCAAAGCTGGAAATGGTTGCTCTGTTAGCCGACTATGATGGTTAATTTTATGTGTCAACTTGGCTGGGCCACGATGCCCAGATACTTGGTCAAATATTATTCTGGATGTCCTTTGGTGCTTTTTGATAGGATTAACATTTAAATTGACAAATTTGGAGTAAAGTAGATTGTTCTCCATAATGCAAGTGGGCTAAGTTCAAATAGTTTCAAGGCCTGAATAGAGCAAAAGACTGGCCTCTTCTGAGCAAGAGTGAGTTCTGCAGCAGAGTGCCTTAGGCCTGGAACTGCAATATCAGCTCTTCTCTGGGTTTCCAGCCTGCTGGCCCACCCTGCAGATTTTAGCCTTGCCAGCCTCCCTAATTGTGGGAGCCAGTTCCTTAAAAACAATCTTTTTCTCTATATACACATTTCCTATTAGTTCTGTTCTCTGGAGAACCCTGACTAATACACCAGCTAATACTATTTGCTGAATACTTTTGGCTCCTTTTAAATTAAAATGTTTCTTTTTCTTTCCTCATCAATTTATAGGATATTAACTTGTCATATTCTTTTTTCAAATATCCTTTCCAGTTTGTTATTGCCTATTGCTTTTTGACTTTAGTTTCTTTTTTTAAAAGCTATGAGCTATTTTAAACAGAAAAAGTATATAGAGAAAAATATAATGAACACTCTATGCACTTTTTTTTTCTTGAGACAGTCTTGCTCTTTTGCCCAGGCTGGAGAACAGTGGCATGATCTCGGCTCACTGCAACCTCTGCCTCCTGGGTTCAAGTGATTCTCCTGTCTCAGCCTCCTGAGTAGCTGGGACTACAGGCACACCTGGCTAATTTTTTTGTATTTTTAGTAAAGATGGAGTTTCGCCATATTGCCTAGGCTGGTCTCGCATTCCTGACCTCAAGTGATCCACTTGCCCACCTTGGCCTCCCAAAGTGCTGGGATTATAGGCATGAGTCACCACGCCAGGCCCTCATGTACTCTTTATCCAGTTTTATTAAACACTAACAATATGGCATTCTGCTTCAGATCTTTTTAAACTAATAAAACAATACTAATAGAATTGAAAGTCCTATATTCTCTACTCTAAGCCCAGCATGCTCCCTCCCTAAAGCCACCTCTGTCCTAATTTTTGTGTTTATCATTACCATGTACATTTTTATACTTGTTTTATGTGCTGTTATTCTTGGATAAATGATATGTGCGTATACATTTCTGTCTTCTTAACAAATAAGGAGTTTTTGATGTTATGTGTAGGATTTTATATATGTCTATTTGATCAAACAACTCACTGTTCAAAGCATATATTTCTTTATTAATTTTTTGTTTGCTTAATCTATCAATCACTGAGAAAGATTTGTTAAAGTTCCTGTTGTTAAAATTTAAAAGGGAATCTATTTCTCTTTTAAAAGCTGTCACTTTCTGTTTGCATATTTTGAAACTTTGCTAACCGGTTCATGGCAAGTTTGAATTGTTACATCTCCCTGGAAAATTGGAACTTTTATCATTGTGCAAGTATTTCCTTTTCCTGAACCCTCACCCACTTTTTTCCTTAAAGTGTCTTTTATTTGCTGTTTATATAGTAATCATGACCCTTTTTTGGTTAGCATTTGTCTAAAAAAATTTTTTTTACCCTTTTATTTTGAACCTTTCTACTTTTTAAAGTTTTAGGTATGTCTCTCAAAAATAGCATTTAGCTGAATTTCTTTTTTTCTCTTATCATCTAAACACTTCTGTTGTATAATTTAGTTTAGTCCATTTAAAAATACGTGATTACATATGCATTTGTATGTATTGTTAATGATTTGTTTTGTGGTTTCTACTTACATGGCTTTTTTCTTTACCTCTTTTTCTTGAACTCCTGGCCTCAAGCAATCCTCCCACCTCCATCTCCCAAAGTGCTGGGATTTCAGACCTGAGTCACCACTCCGGCCTCTTTACCTTTTTTCTTTTTCTCCTTTCCTGCCTTCTAGGTTTGCCATTCTCATCTTTTCTCCATCTTCTGGTTTGAAGTTTGACCTCTCCAGAATGATTTTTCGTTTGATTATGTCAGTAGCCCCAGAGGTATCACCAGTCTGTGATCATTCTGCATGTGGCGAGTTTTGGGGAATGGTTTCTGGATCAAATGGGTAATGTAAATTCAAACCATAAACCTGTTTTTTGAAGATAAGCTTATGTTAATAAATTCTTAGAGGAGACTCCCTACCCACCCCCCAAACCCTGAAAAGAAAGCAACATTATATAGACAACTTCTTGTGCCAGTTGTTTGTGTGCTTCTACTTCTTCCTTTTATTGCAGTTGCAGCTGTTCAAGACTCATTTTTCTGAGGAATTTCTCAGTTTCAGCTCCACACTTAATGTATACTCTAGGCCATATCTTGCCTCTACTTGGACTTTAGCACTCAAACTTCAAACTTGTTCTGACCAGCAACATTCCTCAATGTGCCCGCAGTTTCAGCTCTGGGTATTATTTCTCTGGCTTTCAATTTTCTCTTCTTTCTTTGCCACTGGTAATCTCCCTTACTTTCACTGGAGCACAGCTAGGCATTTAAAAAGATGTTTGCTACATTTTCCCAACATTTCTACCTGTTTTGTAGTTGGGGGATTTTCAGGTTCTCTAGTCTGCCATATTTGTAGAAATGGAAGTTGAACTTCAAAATTTTTAATACTTTTTTCTAACAAGTTATTTAGGTTTTCACTTGATCAGGACAACAAGGACCTTGAGATTCACTAACCCTATCTTGTTATCAAGCTTTTCTCTAAAACTCAAAAACAGTTAATGTTTTATTTTTATAATAAAATTTTAATTCATTTTACTGATGATTTATTTGTTCAGTATTGTTTTTTTCCACCAGATGACTTCCTTCTGGATTCTATTTTTTTTCTTCCTTCCTTCCTTCCTTCCTTCCTTCCTTCCTTCCTTCCTTCCTT
>NC_045445.1:57338983-57435861 GCF_002776525.5 Piliocolobus tephrosceles
CTTCCTTCCTTCCTTCCTTCCTTCCTTCCTTCCTTCCTTCCTTCCTTCCTTCCTTCCCTTCCTTCCTTCCTTTCTTTCTTCCTCCCTCCCTTCTTTCTTCCCTTTACTCCTTTCTTCCCTTTTTTTCCTGTCACTCTTGATGATGGTTTAATGGAAATAACATCTTTTGTTCTTAAGACAAAGAAAATAAATATTACTTTAATGTTTCCTGGTCTTTATTATTGCTAAGGGAAAGACTATTTCGTCTAATTTTTGTTCCTGTTAAGATAATTTCTCTTTTTTTACTGGTGACTTTCATGATTTTATCTTTATATTTTGATGTTATGCTTTTTTTTTTAATAACCATGTGTCTGGGTACAGATTTATTTATTTATTTTTCACTCATTACTCAGAATATAATTTTGATCTAAAGATTAGTATCTTTAGATTTTGGTAAAACCTTAGCCATAAATGCTACAGATATGAATTCTGCACCATTCTCTCCTTTTTTTCTCTTCTGGCACTCCTGTTAAAGGGAAGTTGCAGTCTCCCAATCTATTCTCCATATCTTGATCATATTTTTCTTTTCTTTGAGTCTTAGTGTCTCATTCTGGGTGAATTTTTCGCTATTGTCACTTTTCAATTCATTGATTATTCAACTGTGTCTAGTTTGTTCTATTTTTTGTTAAAATCACATATTTCATTTTTAGAATTTCTGGTTGGTTGTTACGCTTGTTCATGTTTTAGTTCTGCTTATTTTTATTCCATAATCTACTTTTCTTTGAGGGAATTTCTTCTTCTTCTTTTTCAGTATTCTAAACATACTCAAAATCTTTGTCAGACTACTTTCTAAAATTACTTGGCTAGAATAAAGAATCTTTTAGATGGACAATAAATATGCTGCACTGGCCTCTCACCTCGCTAAACTTGTAGTTTCTCTTGAGGTATATATGCAGCAATTTATTTTTGCCAGTTTCCTTCCTAAAGCAGGATAAATCCACCCCAGATCTTAGTTTCATGCAATAAACTTGGCCCATTTCCCATCTTATTTCTACAGCACTTTTAGTCACTCTTACCCTACTAGAGATAAAATCCTGGCCATTCATACTTTGCTTCTAAGAATTGGAACCAGCAAGCTACTGGCTCCAGGATTGCCCATCACTTTGCATTTCTGTTTGATTTCTGGTCCACAGAGCTGTTTTTCTTACTTTTGACCTGAGTTGCATCTTCTTATCTTTATGTATTTTGTCTGTAACTGCAAAGTGGAGCAGCAGAGATACATCAAATTGTGACCTTTGTATGCCTGCCATTTCACTGGAAATTTTTTCTTGTTATTATTTGTAATTATACTTTCTGCTTATAAAGCCAACTACAGAAGTCCTGGCCAGAGCGATCAAGCAAGAGAATAAAATAAAAAGCTTCCAAATACAAAAAGAGAAATGTCGAACTAGCTCTGTTTGCTGATGATATGATTCTATACCTAGAAAACCCCAAAGACTCCAACAAAAGGCTGCTGGAGCTGACAAATGATTGCAGTAAAGTTTTAGGATACAAAAATCAATGTTAAAAAATTCAGTAGCATTTCTATACATCAATAATATTCAAGCTGAGAGCCAGATCAAGGACACAATCCCATTTACAACAGCCACACACATTAAAAAAAATACCTGCAAATACATGTAACCAAGGAGGCAAAAGATCTCTGCAAGGAAAACTACAAAACACTATTGAAAGAAGTCATAGATGACACAAACAAGTGGAAAAACATTCCATGCTCATGGATTGGAGGAATTAATATCGTTACAATTGCCATACTGCCCGACACAAACTCCAGATTCAATGCTATTCCTATCAAACTATAAATGTCATTTTTCACAGAATTAGAAAAAGTTATTCTAAAATTAATATGGAATCCAAAAAGCAATCCTAAGCAAAAAGAATAAAGCCAGAGGCATCATATTACCCAACTTGAAAATATACTATAAGGCTACAGTAACCTAAACAGCATGGTACAAAAATAGACACATAGACCAATGGAACAGAATAGAGAACACAGAAATAAAGTTGGGTAATGTGATGTAAACCATCTGATCTTTGACAAAGTCAACACAAATAAGCAATGGGGAAAGAACTCCCTGTTCAATAAATGGTGCTGGGACAGCTGTTAGCCATATGCAGAAGAATGAAACGGGACCTCTTCCTTACAACATTTACAAAAATTAACTCAAGAGTAAAGATTTAAATGTAAGACCTAAAACTGTAAGAATTCTAGAAGAAAACCTAGAAAACACCAGTCTTGACATCAGTCATGGGGAAGAATTTATCACTAAGTTCTCAAAAACAACTGTAATGAAACCAAAAATTGACAAGTGGGATCTAATTAAACTAAAGAGGTTCTGTACAGCAAAAGAAACTATCAACAGAGTAAACAGCCCATAGAATGGGAGAAAATATTTGCAAGCTATATATCTGACAAAGGTATAACATCCAACATCTATAAGGAACTTAAACAATTCAACAAGTAAGAGACAAACAACCCAGTTAAAAAGTGGGCAAAGAATATGAACAGACACGTCTCAAAAGAGGACATACAAGCGGCCAACAAACATATAAAAAAATGCTCCACAGCACTAATCATCAGAGGAATGCAAATAAAAACCACAATGAGATATCATCTCACACCAGTCTGAATGGTTATTATTAAAATATCAAAAAATAATAGATGCTGGTGAGGCTGTAAAGGGAACACTTATACGCTCTTGGGGGGAGTGCAAATTAGTTCAGCCACTGTGGAAAGCAGTTTGGAAATTTCTCAAAGAACTAAGAGTTGAACTACCATTTGACCTAGCAATCTCATTACTGGGTATATATTCAAAAGAAAATGAAGTATTTGTCCGGGCATAGTGGCTCACACCTGTAATCCCAACACTTTGGGAGGCCAAGGCAGGCAGATCACGAAGTCAGGAGATCGAGACCATCCTGGCTAACACGGTGAAACCCCGTCTGTACTAAAAAAATACAAAAAATTAGCCGAGTGTGGTGGCACGTGCCTGTAGTCCCAGCTACTCGGGAGGCTGAAGTGGGAGAATCGCTTGAACCTGGGAGGTGGAGTTTGCAATGAGCTGATATTGTGCCACTGCACTCCAGCCTGGGCAACAGAGTGAGACTCCATCTGAAAAAAAAAAGAAAAAAGAAAGAAAATAAAGCATTCTACCAAAAAAGCCACACGCACTCATACCACTGTTCAGAATAGCAAAGGCATGAAATCAATTTAGGTGTCCATTAATGGTGGATTGGAAAAAGAAAATGTGGTACATATACAACATGGAACCCTATACAGCCGTAAAAAAGAATGAAATCATGTCCTTTGCAGCAATGTGGATACAGCTGGAGGCTATTATCCTAAGAAAATTAATGCAGAAACAGAAAGCCAAATACTGAATGTTCTCACTTATAAGTGGGAACTAAACATTAGGTACTCGTGGACATAAAGATGACAACAATAGACACTGGAGACTACTAGAGAGGGAATGGAGGGAGGTGAGTAATGGTTAAAAACCTAACTTTTGGGTACTATGCTCATTTCCTGGGTGACAGGCCTAACTGTACCCCAAGCCTCAGCATCATGTGATATACCCATGTAAGAAACCTGCCTATGTACCCCGATCTAAAACAAAAGTCGAAATTATTTAAAAAATTACAATTATGTAAGGTGTCAAAGAAAGCATCTTGGACTTCAGTTGACGACTGCAAAATTGTTTACCCTTGAAGTATCTTAAAACAAGGTTTTGATTTGGAGAAATTTTTTGACATGTGTCATGGTTTCCAACAATAGACATTAAAATTCCATATTCAATAATTATTTGGAATCTTTAAATGAAATATAACATACTCCGTTTTTAAAACTTTTTATTATGGAAATTTTCAGAAGGAGAGAAAATTAAGGATGTTAGTCTAATAAATCCTCATGTATCCATCACCCAGCTTCTACAATTATCACCATGCTGTCATGCTTGGTTCATCTGTCCCCTCTCCACCAACAGTTCATTCGGTTTATTTGTGTTGAAACATATCAAAACAAATCTCAACTATGGTATTTTAACCACATACACTTCATTATATATCTCTAACAAGGCTTTAAAAATTGTAACCACAATATTATTAGCCAACAAAAGTAACAATAACTCATTAGTATCATCAAATGGATTCATGTTCAATTTTCCTCAATCATCTCAAACATGCCTTTTTACAGTTACTTTGAATCAAAATCCAATCAAGGTCACATATTGAAATTGTTGATATGTCCTTTAAATCTATTTCAATCAATAAGAGTTTCCCCTTATCCTTTCCCCCCCATGTCATGTATTTGTTGAATAGTCTGCGTTAATTGCAGGTCATAGTAATTTAATTTGCAAAATTAGTTAAAAATGTGTAGGTAAGTTGTTGAAAGAGCTTGGAAGAAACACCAAAAAGTTTTTTAAAATGTCATTTAATATTAAGGTAGAACGTTAATACAGAATGTCTTCTGTACTAGTTCTTTTTTGCTGTGTATTAAATTATTCTAAAACTTAGGTAAGAACAATAAACATTTACTATCTCGTACAGTTCCTGAGAGTCGGGAATTTTGAAGCAGCTCAGCTGAGTGGTTGCTCAGGGTCTCTCATGAAGTTGCAGTCAAGTTGCTGGCCAGGGTCGCAATTTCTGAAAACTTGACTGGGCTGTCGGATTCTCTTCTAAGATAACTTACTCACACAGCTGTTGGCAGGAGGCTTCCGTTCAAGGAAACCTGGATCTCTCCATAGGGCCACTTAAAGCATCACTTCCATAGAGTGAGAGTGCTCTGAGGAGGAAGGAACCATGACAAACTTTGTAGTCTTGTTGCCTGAGCTTGAATGTTACATACACTCACTTCTGCTACATACTATTGGTCATACAGACCATCCCCAGTGCAAACTGGGAGAGAAGTGTGAATACTAGAAAGTGAGAATTACTGGGGACCCTGTTGGAGGCTGGCTGTCTAAATGGGCAGTAAACCAGAAATAAATTGATTTATCATTCTACTTATTTCCAGTCTTGCAAGGAATATAATTTTTCCTTGTGGCAGGCACCAGAATAGGGCACTGATATGACAGTATTAATGGGGACCTTTATTTTCAAGTTCAACTCACATTTTATATATAGTGGGAACTACTTGCCATATGAACATTTCTGATACTATACTAGTAAATGGATACATCTGTCTTCCATATAGAGGACAATTAGCCTCTAGAAACCCGGGAATGATAATCTTACACACAGGGGTCACATCATTAGGATCCACAGTGTTTCAGGGATGATCTCAGTAACAAAAGTGAATGGACTCAGAACACACAATTATGAGTTATTTGTAATAGTTTTTTAGGCTATTAAGCTTCTCATTAACACAAGAGAGTTAATATTCCAGGAATGTATTATTAATGTTACTTTGTCATTATGGAAACAGGAAAAAGAGTACTTGTAGTAATACCGTGGATTTCAAAAATGTCATCAGAACAAGAATTATGCATGCATGAATGTTCATTATTTTATTGCTTCTTATTTTAACTATATTAACTTAGTCATATAAACCTAAGGCATAGCCAAAGGTGGGATACTGTAGATATGATAAAGGCATAATGAACATATTATATCAGTAAGCATTTATCAGCTCTTTAAAATAATTCAAATAATAAGATGTTAGGAAAGATGAGACCTTAAAATGCTTATCATTTTATCCCCTCATCTCAAGGATCTGACAGGTAAAGCAATTTACCCTAACCCAAAAGGTAAATTTGTATCTGTACTCTAGCTAGAAAATAGAACCAGAATGCCTGACTCTTATTCCAGGGATCTTTCTACCACACTGTACCACTCTCTAATCAATAAAAATAAGACATCCTCAGTATCATCTATAAGGTTTTTATTAAATTCAGTGGAGTTTATGAGGCAAAATACTATAACAGAAGCAGAAAACCAAAACCAAAATTAATATAAATTCAAATTTTTTATTATTTTAAAATATTTAATTGACAAATAAAAATTGTATAGAGTCAAGGTATACAATGTGATGACCTGATATAGTATACATTGCATAATGATAATCACAATCAAATTAACACATCTGTCACTATCCATGCTATACATTGGACTCCCAGAAATTGTTCATCTTACACATTTTTGGTTTGTACATTTTGGTCAATATCTTCTTATTTCCCCCAGCCCCTAGGCCCTGACAACTACCACTCTACTCTCTGTTTCTATGAGTTTGACTTTTTTGATTCCTTGTATAAGTGGATCATACAGTATCTGCCTTTCTGTGTCTAGCTTATTTTACTTAGCACAGTGTTCTCCAGGTTCATCTATGTTATTGCAAATGGCAGGATGTCTTTCTTTTTAATGGCTGGACAGTATTCCATTGTGTATATATTCTGTATTTTCTTTATCCATTGAACTGCTGACTGGCCCTAGGTTGTTTACATATCTTCAATGCTTCAATGAACATGGAGGTGCAGATATCTCTTTAACATATTGATTTCATATACTTTGGATACATACCCAGAAGTGGGACTGCTGGATGGTATTAGTTCTATCTTTAATTGTTTTTAGGAACCTCCATACTGTTTTCTATAATGGCTATAACAATTTACATTCCTATCCAACAGTGTACAAGGGTCCCCTTTTCTCCACACTCTTACCAACACTTGACATGCCGTCTTTTTTATGATAACCCTCCTAACAGGTATGAGGTGATATCTCCTTGTTGTTTTTTTATTTCTTTGATCATTAGTCATGTTGATCACCTTTTCATATATCTGTTGGCCATTTGTGTATCTTCTTTGGCAAATGTCTATTCGGGTCCTTTGCCCATTTTTAAATGGGGTTTAGTTTTTTGCTATTGAGTTGTATAAATTCATTATATATTTTGGATACTAACTCCTTATAAGTGGTTTGCAAATATTATTTCCCATTCCATAAGTTGCCTTTTTATTTTGTTGTTTCCTTTGATGTACAGAAGCTTTTCAGTTTGATGTAGTCTCTTTTATTTATTTTTGCTTTTACTGTTTGTGCTTTCAGTATCATATCCAAAAAATAATTTCCAAGGTCAATGTCAAGGAGCTTTTCCCCCACGCTTTCTTGTAAGAGTTATATGGTTTCAAATCTTATATCTTTAATTCAGTTCAAGTTGATTTTTGTGTATGGTGTAAGACAAAGGTGCAATTTCTTTCCTTTGTATGTGGAATTCAGTTTTCCCAACAACACTTATTGGGAAAGAGTCTTTTCTTTCCCCATTGTGTATTCTTGTCACCCTTGTAAAAGATTAGTTGGCCATACATACATGAGTTTATTTCTGGATTCCCTAATCTATTTCACAGGTCGATGTGTCTGTTTTTATGTCAGTACCATACTGTTTTGATTAGTATAGATTTATAATGTAGTTTGAAATTCAGCAGTGTGATGTGTCCAGCTTTGTTTTTTTCTCAAGATTGCTTTGGCTATTGAGGGTTGCAGCAGTGAAGGAAATCAAGAAATGCATTACATAAGGGATCAAGAGCCTATTTTTCTCTTGTTATACACTAACATACAGAAGAAATCTGTTGATAGAAAAACACACAAATACTGACAAACCAAAAAAGGGTTGTAGATTTTGATTTATTTAAGGACCTTGAAACTTTAATTTTAATAGTTAGGAACCATAGAGCAAAATATAGAATTTCTGTAGAGTTTCTATTTATTCATTTTATACTCTTGAAGCAGCCTTTTGAGAAGTACATACAATAAAATAAGGAGAAAATATAAATGGGAATTATCAGGGCAAGCCAAAACAAAATTACGAGCAGAAAGTCAAGATCAGGAAAAATTGAGGCACAAGAGTCTGCAAAACTCCTGAAATTTAGCTTCAAATTTAGCTCTGAGATTCCCAGAAATCAAAAGGAAAAAACAAAAGTAGTTATTTTCATTACCTTTGTGGAAGGTTTCCAAGTACCGGTTGGATTCTAAAAAGAAATTCTGCTGGAGGCTGAGGCAGGAGAATGGCTTGAACTCGGGAGGCGGAGCTTGCAGTGAGCCGAGATCACGCCACTGCACTCCAGCCTGGGCAACAGAGTGAGACTCCATCTCAACAGAAAAAAAAAAAAAAAGAAAAAAAAAAGAAATTCTGCACGTTGGGCCTTCTATCAGGAATACTGAATGACATAGTGGACAACGATTTCAATCTATAGCAAAATCTGTAGTGAAATTCTTGTTTCTTATGTTGTGCTTTGAAAATTTCACTGATGTTAACACATATTTGAGTTGCTGAAGGCTATTTCTGAAAGTCTAAGGTGGTTTAGGTCCTAGACACCTGATCCAGATTGTCTACTTAATTGAAGAATAAAACTTAAAATATCTAGAAAAATGAGGGAATTGAATATCATTTGAATACTTTTGTAAGTATATCATAAAATATGGTTATCAGTGCTTTGATCAGAAAACCATACAGTTAATTTGTATGAATAACTGTTATTGGCCGGGCATGGTGGCTCATGCCTGTAGTCCCAGCACTTTGGGAGGCCGAGACGGGCAGATCACGAGGTCAGGAGATTGAGATCATCCTGGCCAACATGGTGAAACCCCGTCTCTACTAAAAAACATACAAAAAATTAGCCGGGCATGGTGGCGGGTGCCTGTAGTCCCAGCTACTCGGGAGGCTGAGGCAGGAGAATGGCATGAACCCCGGGAGGCGGAGCTTGCAGTGAGCTGAGATCCGGCCACTGCACTCCAGCCTGGGCGACAGAAGGAGACGAGACTCTCGCTCAAAAAAAAAAAAAAAAAAAAAAAAAGAAATTAATGTGTTTATGAAATGTAACAGTAATTCCAAAAGAATATCCAAATATAAACTGTATAATAAAAAGAGTTAATAACCTCAATGTAAAAAACTAGGTTATTTCAATAAAACGTGAAATTGGTGAGGATTAGTGATGATGGTGAATAAATGCATATTAAATCTATCATTCTAAATAGATGAGATCAATGACACTTTTTTTTTATACAGAAGGAGATGTAGAGATCAAATTTTTTAATGTAAACAGAAACGTTAGTAGAATAAATCCAGTGTTGTACTGGAGCCAAATCATACCAGCTCCTGAGAGCTAATTGTTAGTATCGTTGACGTTATGTTGGTAACTTGAAATTGGCCATGTTTGAAGTATTTACACTACCCAAACCAGCGATTGGTAAACACAAAAGCACTACAAATCACAGCTTTTTGTGGGAGGACCAGTTTACTGGAACACCACATTAAAAAAACTATCATATACAACTTCCATATCACCAGATGACAAAGAGAAAGAGAGTGAGCAAAGCACAAGGAAAACTAGAACAAGGAGCAAACAAAATTTAAAAGCAACGATCAGCCGGGTGGAACGGCTCACGCCTGTAATCCCAGCGCTTTGGGAGGCCGAGATGTGCGGATCATTTGAGGTCAGGAGTTCGAGACCAGGCGGGCCAACATGGTGAAACCCTGTCTCTACTAAAAATACAAAAATTAGCTGGGAGTGGTGGCACAACCCTGTAGTCCCAGCTACTCGGGTGGCTGAGGCAGGAGAATCCCTTGAACCTGAGAGGCAGAGGTTGCAGTGAGCCAAGATAGTGCCACTGCACTCCAGCCTGGGTGACAGAGCAAGACTCTGCCTCAAAAAAAAGAAAACAACAGTAATGATTTATTAAATCTTGACATATTAAATATGGCAGGTGTCAAATAGTATGTCAAAACGATGACCAAATATATAACTCATCATGATAAATATGAAAGGATTAAGCTCTCCTAATACAAGACTGATATTCTACAACTAAGTTAGAGAAAAGTTGCAAATAAAGAGCAAAGCTTTATCAGGCAAATGAAAATGAGAGGAAAGAAAGGCTCACAACTTCGACACCAGGCAAAGTAGAATAAAAAGTAAAAAGCATAAAACTACATTGAAAAGACTGATTTTTATTGACAAAACAAAACAATTGTTAAGTATCAGATAACATCAAAATATATAATGTGAAAGTTATCAGAATGTAAGGAAAAGTTAGCAAAATCACAATCATCGGGAAATTTTGACACAACTTTTCTAATCTTTGACAAATTGAGTAGAAAAAGAAAAGAAGAGACTAATAACACTATTAATTTCACACACACATTTATGCGGCAGAAAATACACTTCTTTTTTTCAAATATCTATGAAACACCAAAATTGGTCATATTTCATATTTTAATTCACAAAAAGAATCTTACTACTTTCTCCAAATAAGAAATTGTGTGAACTGCATTCTTTGTCAAGGTTGCATAAAACCATATATTAATAGCAGAGTTATAAATAGAAAAAGTTGAACCATTAAGAATCAAAAAAACCACTCTCCTAAAGTAGATATTGGAGCTAATAGAAATCAAGGTTAGCTTAAATCACTATTTAGAAAATAATGCCAGGGAAAACAATACTATCAAAATTATGAGGCAAAACTGCATTCAGAGGAAACTTACTTGTTTTAAGTGTATTTATTAATAAAGCAACTATTTGACATGAATTGTAAATATTGGTGCAAAAATTCTAAGTAATGAAGTAGCAACCTGAATCCAGTAATATATTCAAATAATAATAGTTGATGATTAAGTAAATGTTATGATTTATAGTTGTAAATGTTATGAATAATAGTTGATGTTTAAGTAAATGTTGTACCATTAATGCATGGATGGCTCAATATTAGAAAACCAATAATAATTCATAATAACGGGCCAAAGGAGAACAATATTTCAACAGAGGCTTAAATATTTTTTCTGGAGGGAAAATTCCAATAGATATTCCTAAAGAAAATCCCTGGTAAAATAGAAGTAGAAAGATAGTTTCTTCACATAATAAAAAATTAACTCAGTCAACATTAGCATTATACTTAATGAAGAAATACCAGAAGCATTCCTATTAAAATTCAGAACAAATAGAACTGTCTACTATCATCTCTATTATTCAATGTCATTATGGACATGTTTGTCAAAGCATGCATAAAATATAAATATATAAATCAAGTAAAAATGAAAAGTAGGAAATTTTCATTATTTGTAGGTGATGTAATTCTCGATCCGCAAACCTCTGAAGAATGAAGTACAGAACTATAATATTAATACACTAAAATCAATATACTTACTATATTCCAGCAATAATCCATTTGTTAATGAAATGAAAAACATCTTCATGATACTGACACAAAAATGCCAAATAGTAAAATTTAAAGAAACATGTGCAAGACCAAATTAAGATAACTACAAAACTCTACTACTGACATCAAAGAAGATTAATTAATGGAGAAACATATGCAGTATATCTACACATGCAACAAACTTTCAAGCAAACTCATATCACAGTATGTGTGTATGCATGCATGCATGTATATATGTACTTAGTATTTGCATATATGGAGAGATGTAAAATGGCCAGAACATCCTATAGTTTATCTGAAAAAATAAACATGAGAAGATATCCAATTAAATTCTAGTAAAGAAGTGTAAAAGGATGGAGAGATATGACTTGTCTACCAGATACAAAAACATGTTATAGAGCTACAAGAATTGAAATTGGGAGATGTTGGTGCTAAAATAGAATGATGAATGGAACCAATACATAAGGTATTTCAAATCAGTGGAGACAGCATGATAATTCAATAAACAATTCTGAACAACTGGACAACCAGTTGTACAGGAATAAATTCTAGATAAATTAAAGGATAAAAGATACCAAGTAATAGATCCCGGCATTAGCAATATGAGGTGCTAATATATAACAAAGATGGCATTTCAAATTCAGTGAGGAAAGGATGGAATATTTAATATATGGTTCTGGGACAACTGGTTGTCCATATGGAAGAAAATAAAGTTAAACTCCGATTGCACATCATATAAACACACACACACAAAAACAGATGGATTAAGTACTAAGTGTAAACAAATAAAAACTAAAATCCTGGAAGAAAAATAAGGAGATTACATTTATAGCTTCAGAATAGGGGAGACATTGGCAAAGCAGGAGAACCAGAAGTTATTTAAAAATGTAACAGTTTTGACTATATAAAATGGAGATATTTGTTATGGCAAAAGCTACAATAAATCAATAGATTATAGATCTGGGAGAATTCTGATACTAAGGTGACAAATAGCTTATTATGTACAAAAAATATTACAAATTGACAAGAAAAAAGCATCCTAATAGAAAAATGACAAAAGATATAAAGAAGCAAATCACAGAGGGCCTGTCCTGGGCTGGGGGGCAGGGGGAGGGATAGCATTAGGAGAAATACCTAATGTAAACGACGAGTTAATGGGTGCAGCAAACCAATATGGCACGTGTATACCTATGTAACAAATCTGCACGTTGTGCACATGTACCCTAGAACTTAAAGTATAATAAATAAATATATAAATAACCCAACCAACCGAACCAAAAAACCCCACCAGGATTGCGACCCCAACTCTGTCACTTACTGGCCACATGACTCTCATGTATATTGCTTTACTTTGAGCCTCAGTTTCCACATCTTGTAAAATGGTTTTCTTTTTTGGAATTATGAAAATTAAATGAGATGACACATATGACTGCCCCCCCCCCCCCCGCAAATAAAAAAGTAAACATCTAAAGCTCACAGACAGGCAGATTCTTCTAAATTGAAATAATTAATTATCATATTCTTTTAATTAAAAACATATATTTTCATAGATTTTATTTCTAAAATTGGAATGTCCCTTAGAATTGATGGCATTCTACAATCACTGAAGGCTGAGTAACAGTCACACCATGATTTCCCCTGTTGCACATGCATGAACACGGTTGTTACTACTGTAAGCATGGCTGGCCAATTACAATCTCTACATGTTTCACTCAACAAAATCATGGAAGAAAAGAATGTGAATCCTGACTGTTTATTTAAAACCTTGTGTTGACACTTTCTGATATAATCAAGAAGATTCCAGCACCAAAACTGCAGAATGGGTGTCAGTGGCTTCAAATAAAATCCTGGTGATGATAATGGAGCACTCTTTTAAGAACCGTTGCACCACCAATGTTTTTGATGACACATAAAATAACATTATGCGCAAAAACATGGATGATGATGATGATTTTGAGTTGAAAGCATACAGAAAAGTTAGATTCAAAGTTAGAAAGGTTCTTTTTAGGAATACCATAACCAATTTAGTTTATTTATATACACAGGAATAATATACAGTAAAATTATTTGGGTAAATATGTCTAAAAGAACTTTTCAATAAGAATAAAATAAAGATTCTAAATGATTAGAAAGCTTTATGTCATTTTTAACCGGTAGCACATTTTCTTTCTTCTTAGTGGTGCAAAAAATAATAACACATCTTAAAATCAAAGACGTTTTAAGACTTAATGAAATACAATTTACTATTGAACAATACGGATTTAAACTGCATATGTCCACTTATGCAAGGATTTTCTTCTGCCTCTGCCAAAACAGACAGCAAGATTAACCCTTCCTTTCTCCCTCCTCCTCAGCCTACTCAACATGAAGATGATGAGGATGAAGAACTTTATGCTGATTCACTTCCACTTAATGAATAGTACATATATTTCTCTTCCTTATGATTTTCCTCAAAACTTTTTCTTTTCTCTAGCTTCCTTTATTGTAAGCATACAGTATATAATACATGTAACATGCAAAATATGTCATATTCAATCTTTTTTGTTATCCGTAATGCTTCCTGTCAACAGTAGTACATATCAGCAGGTAAGTTTTGGGGGAGTTAAAAGTTATACAGAGATTTTTGACTGTGCAAGGGTGGAGGGCACCCTGATCTCTGCATTTTTCAAGGGTCAACGGTATTATGTCTCTCCTATTGGGAAAACAAGATCCCCCCTTCCAAAAAGATGTGTATAATAGCATTTTTGCAAAATAAATGATGATCTCCAAACTCATATATATAACAATAGTTAACATTTATAAAACACATATGATGCGCCACAACTCTTCTAAGAAATGTACATGCATTAACTCAATTAGGTAGGTATTATGTTGATGCTCAGTTTACGAATGAGGAAACTGAGGTATAGGGAAGTAAAGTCACTTGTCCAGGTTCACACAGCTGGTAAATGGCAGGAATGCAATTTAAACCTAGGCGTTTTGGCTCCAGTGTACATGTTCTCTCTTAATGATTCATTCATACTCTCATATTCTCTTTCTCTCTCTTTTTGAAACGCACACATTCTCTCTCTCTCTCTCTCTCTTTCCGCCTCTCTCTCTCTCAGCACACCCCTCCACATTTTGTTTTTCTCTTTATGCCCCTCTCTCATTGGATTTAATTATGAGCATGAAGAAAACTCTGGAAAGATATATACTAAGTTGTTAAAACAGGTTATAGGGGTGAAGGTGATACAGGAGAATGTCAAGCAAAAAGAGTTTAAAAAGAATAAAAAAAAGAGAAGAACTCCATTAAAACTCCAGCTGTGTATGATATAGTTATGTTTATGCCTTATATAAAATTGAATATGTGTGTATATGTATAAAACATGATAAACAAAAGTTATCTAAAGATTTAAAAAGACAGTCCATAAAATATATACAAATGGTCAACACATTTGAATTTTACTGATCATAAAAAAATCAAATTAAAAGAATGATGGCATATGGGCTGGGCCTGGTGGCTCACATCTGTAATCCCAGCACTTTGGGAGGCTGAGGCAGGTGGATCACTTGAGGTCAAGAGTTCGAGACCAGCCTGGATAACATGGTGAAACCCTGTCTCTACTAAAAATACAAAACTTAGCTGGGCTTGGTGGTGTGCACCTGTGATTCCAGCTACTTGGGAGGCTGAGGCAGGAGAATCCCTTGAACCTGGGAGGCAGAGGTTGCATTGAGCAGAGATCACACCACTGCCCTCCAGCCTGGGCAACAGAGTGAGACTCTGTCTCAAAAAAAAAAAAAAAAAAAAAAAAGAGAGAAGGATGGCATATGATTTCTGCCCATGGAATCTGCAAAGATGAAGAAGTGAAATATACAATGTTACCAACATAGCAGGAAAATGGGAGCCCTTATTTGCTGTTAGTGAATATTAAATTGGTCCAACCTATCTGATTGGAAATGGAAATGGCAGTATAATACTAAGTCTTTTGATTAAGTACTATTACTCCTAGGAATTCTCCTTAAGGTAATATAACAGTGATGATAATGAATATTAGTGTTAAAGATGTTCAATACAGATCTATCTATTATTTCATTTGTTCATATATTCATCTATATTCTGTTATCAGGGTATATATTTAAGTGTTAATTAAAACAGCAAAGAAGAAAAATGAATGGGAGAAGGAAGAGGAGGAGGAGAAGGAAGAAGAGGAAGATGATGCAACCCAAATGTCTAAAAATATGAATGGCTAAATAAATTGTGATACATTTATTTGATGGAATATTATACAACAATTAAAATTACATTTGTAAATAGTATTTTCTAACAGGAAAAAATTCCTATTACACTGTAAGGTAAAAAATGATTATGTCTATTTTTTTTTTCTTTTCTGAGACGGAGTCTTGCTCTGCTGTCCAGGCTGGAATGCAGTGGCACCATCTCAATTTCTGCCTCCCAGGTTCAAGTGATTCTCCTGCCTCAGCCTCCCGAGGAGCTGGGATTATAGGTGCCCACCACCAGGCCCAGCTAATTTTTGTATTTTTAGTAGAGACAGAGTTTCACCATGTTAGCCAGGCTGGTCTCAAACTCCTGACCTCAGGTGATCCACTTGCCTCAGCCTCCCAAAGTGCTGGGATTACAGTCGTGAGTCACTGCACCCGGCGACTATGTTTGTTTTATGATTTACAAACTGTACAACAGATTTAAGAATTAATAGAACATTTAAAAAATTATAGTGGTTATTTTGAATATATGTGGTTATTTATTACTTTTATTTTTTATTTATACTTTACTTTTTTTTTTTTTTGAGATGGAGTCTCGCTCTGTCACCCAGGCTGGAGTGCAGTGGCCGGATCTCAGCTCACTGCAAGCTCTGCCTCCTGGATTTACGCCATTCTCCTGCCTCAGCCTCCTGAGCAGGTGGGATTACAGGCGCCCGCCACCTCGCCCGGCTAGTTTTTTGTATTTTTTAGTAGAGACGGGGTTTCACCGTGTTAGCCAGGATGGTCTCGATCTCCTGACCTCGTGATCTGCCCGTCTCAGCCTCCCAAAGTGCTGGGATTACAGGCTTGAGCCACTGCGCCCGGCCTATTTTACATTTTTATATGTAGATATTTACAGTTATATTACTATATATTATATTTATATACTTTGTATATTTCATAATTAGGATGCAAGGTTATTATATTATTATAAAAAGAAAACAGAAATTAATATCTACCATATTATGCTATATCACTGAAAACAATGGTGCACTGCAGTAACACAGAATGGAATTCAGTAAGGGCAGTCTTCCTTAGATAGTCTCTCTTTTACAGTTTAATGTTACATTTAACAATCATAGGAGCCAACAGTGCCTGGCATGAATCTAAGTGTGGGTTCATTAACAAACGTGTTAATCTAAGTGGTATTAACACGTTTAATCCTCACAACAACCTTTCCTCAAAAACTGAGTCACAAAGTTTCAGTAACTTGCGCCAGGTCACACAGTTAGAAAGAAGCAGCACCTGGATTTGAATCTAGGTAGTTTGATTCCAGAGCCTGGCTCTTAATCTCTATAGTTAAGCCCCTATCACAAGTGAACAAAACAATGAAATAAAGAATATTAGCCAGGCGCAGTGGCTCATGCCTGTAATCCCAGCACTTTGAGAGGCCGAGGCGGGTGGATCACCTGAGGTCAGGAATTCAAGACCAGCCTGGCCAACATGGTGAAACTCCCTCTCTACTAAAAATACAAAAAATTAGCCAGACGCAGTGGTGCACGTCTGTAATCCCAGCTACTTGGGAGACTGAGGCAGGAGGATCGCTAGAACCCAGGAGGCGGAGGTTGCGGTGAACCCAGATCGTGCCACTGCACTCCAGCCTGTGCGACAGAGTGAGACTCCTTCTTAAAAAGAAAAAAACAAACAAACAAAAAAAAAAACGAATATTAGGAACAATGACATAATCATATAATTGGAGATGGGGCTGAAATATAGGGGCATATTGATTAAATGAATGTGCAATTAAGTAAAATTATTCAAAATATTGTCTGTGGCAGCTTAGGGGCAGAATGTGAAGTAATAAGCAACAATTTTAGTTTTTCTCCACATCTTATTAGATAGCTAGTAATGATAGCTGTCTAATTATCTATCATTAGACAGTTAGCTGTCTAATGATAGATAATTCAGATGTGCTGTTGATATCATAGTAACCCTCCTTCCATTTCCTCCCTCCCTCCCTCCCTTCCTTCCTAGTAGAAACAACTCTTATGTTTTTGTCCAGAGTGCCTTTTAAATGTCTCTACTATCCCACAGGCATAGAAGCCAATTCTTCTGCTCTTTGATGAGTGCAGTTGCTTCAGGCTGTCTCACCAAATCTCACCTTCCCAACCTACTCTTGTGCCTCCCATGTAAGATGCAGATTTGATTCTTGCCAATGAACATCCCTTCATCTTCCACTTCAGTCCCAAGCCAGGTTCTGATGATTTCTTGCTTTACTACGTTTTACAACGTTGCAGTGCCTTGGACATAGATTTGGTTCTTTTATTAGTCTGGGTTCTACAAAGAAAAAGAACCAATAGGAGCTATATGTATGTAAATATTAGCTATTATAAATATGTATCTATTATATATTAGATTATATATGTATCTATTATATATTATACATTACATATTATATATTATAATTATATGTTATATATTATATATTACATATGTACTTATCATAAGAGATTGGCTTATATACAGATTCAATGGTATTCCTATCAAACTACCAATATCATTTTTACAGAATTAGAAAAAACTGTTCTAAAATTCATATGGAACCAAAAAAGAGCACAAATAGCCAAAGCAGTCCTAAGCAAAAAGAACAAAGGTGGAGCCATCACACTACCCAACTTCAAAATACAAGGCTACAGTAACCAAAACAACATGGTACTGGTACAAAAATAGACACAGAGACCAGTGGAACCGAATAGAGAGCCCAGAAATAAAGCCACACACTTACAGTCATCTGATCTTTGACAAAGTTGACAAAAATAAGCAATGGAGAAAGGACACTCTATTCAATAAATGGTGCTATGATAGCTGGCTAGCCATATGCAGAGAATGAAACTGTACTCCTATCTTTTACCACATACAAAGATTAACTCAAGATGTATTAAATATTTAAATGTAAGACCTCAACCTATAGGAATCCTAGAAGAAAACATGGGAACACCATTCTGGATATCGGCCTTGAGGAAGAATTGATCACTAAGTCTTCAAAAGCAATTGCAACAAAACAAAAAACTGACAAGTGGGATCTAATTAAAGAGCTTCTGTACAGCAAAAGAAACTATCAATAGTGTAAATAGACAACCCACAGAATGGGAGAAAATATTTGCCAACTATGCATCGAACAAAGGTCTCATATCCAGAATCTGTAAGGAACTTAATTCAACAAGCAGAAAACGAATAACCCCATTGAAAAATGGGCAAAGGACTGAACAGACACCTCTCAATAGAAGACATACAAGCAGCCAACAAACATATGAAAAAATGCTCCACAATGCTAATCATCAGAGAAATGTATATAAAAATCACAACTGAGAAACTATCTCACATCAATCAGAATGGCTATTATTAAAACGTCAAAAAATACAAATGCTGGTGAGGCTGTGGAGAAAAGGGAATGCTTATATACTGTTGGTGGGAATGTAAATTAGTTTAGCCATTGTGGAAAGCAGTTTGGAGATTTTTCAAAGAACTGAGTTGAGGCCGGGGGCAGTGACTCATGCCTAAAAGCCCAACACTTTGGGAGGCCAAAGTGAGAGGACTGCTTGGGTCCAGGAGTTTAAGACCAGCCTGGGCAACATAGCAAGACCCTATCTCTAAAAAAAAAAAATTAGCTGGGGAGAAAAAAAAGAACGGAGAGTGGAACTACCATTCAACCTAGCAATCCCATTACTGAGCATATACACAAAGGAAAAATAAATCATTCTACCAAGAAGACACATTCACTCATGTTGACTGCAGCACTATTCACAATAACAAAGACATGGAATCAATCCAGGTACCCATCCAGGGTGGACTGGACAAAGAAAATATGGTACATATATAACATGGAATGCTATGCAGCCATAAAAATGAATGAAATTATATCCTTTGCAGCAACATGGATGTAGTTGGAGGCCATTATCCTAAGTGAATTCAGGCAGAAACAAAAAACCAAGTACTGTATAACCTCACTTGTAAGTTGTAGCTAAGTATTGGGTACACATGGACATGAAGATGGCAATAACAGACATTGAGAACCACTAGAGTGGGGAGAGAGGGAATGAGGCAAGGGCTGAAAAACTACCTATTGGGTACTATACTCACTACCTGGGTGACAGGATCATTCCTATCTCAAACCCCAGCATCATGCAATATACCCATGTAACAAATCTGAACATGTACCCCCTGAATCTAAAATAAAAGTTAAAATTATTTTTTAAAAAAGAAATTGGCTTACCTGGTTATGAAAGCTGAGAAGTCCTAAGATTGACAGTCAGCAAGCTGGAGATTCAGGATTGCTGATGGTATAGTTGTATTTTGACCTGAGAACCAGAAAGGCCAATAGTGTAAGATCCAATCTGAGTCTGAGTTTGAAGGCAGGAGAAGATAGATGTCCCACCTCTAACACAGTCAGGCAGAAAGAGTAAATCCTTCCTTATTCAACCTTTTGTTCTATTCAGGTCTCCCACAGATTGGATGATGCCCATCCACACTGGGGAGGGTAATCTCCTTTTTTTCAGTCTACCAATTTAAATATTAATCTCACCCAGATTAATATCTAACCCTCACAGACACATCCAGAATAGTGTTTAACCAAATATGTAGGTATCCCATGGCCCAATAAATTTGACACATGAACACGACCATCACGAGTTAACCCTTTGTCAGCTTGGCACCCAACATGCATCTCTTTAACCACACTTAATCTCCATATAAAATGACAAGACCACAGTTCCACCCAATATGATACAACTCTCCTACGTACAAGGAAAAATGCACTAACCCCTTCCCTAGAAGAAGAGGTAAAGTACTTGAGTGATGTTTACTCTTCTTGAGATGTCATAACTTAAGTGCTATGATATAAAATTAGCAATACATTATAATGTTTCTTGAGACAAGGTCTCGCTCTGTGGCCCAGGCTGGAGTGCAGTGGTATAATCCTGGCTCACTGCAGCCTCCACCTCCTGGGCTCGAGTGATCCTCCCACCTCAGCCTCCTGTGTAGCTGGGACCACAAGTGCATGCCACCAGGCCTGGATCATTTTAAAATTTTTTGTAGAGGCAGGGTCTCCCTTTGTGGCCTAGGCTGGTCTTGAACTTCGCGGCTCAAGTAATCCTCTTGCCCCAGCCTCCCAAAGTGCTGAGATTACAGACATGAGCCATTGTGCCCCAACAAATTAATGATATAGTACTTAAATACTATGATATATAGTCAATATGTGACATGATAGGGGAATGAGAGAGGGAAGGAAACAAAGATATTTTGCATACACACAAATATATTCATAAAATAAAGATAAATACTCATGACAATTACAGTTTCTGTAACTGGTCATGTGGTTGTAGCTGGTATTTATAACTACTTTCTTGCACTACCCATTCTGTATTCCCTTTGCCTTCAGCAAACACCTCAGCTGGTTATGGTTCTTTGCCTGGTGGAGTGACCCAAACCTTCATTCCTGAAGAGTCTGAGCCACTTTTTGTCCTGCCTGGATTGGGTTGTTGCAGCTTCTCACTGACCTTAATAATGGGGCACGGTAATACTAAAGAGATGCCCTGCAGCAAACTTGTCCAACCTGTGGTCCACGGGCCACATGCAGCCCAGGACGGCTTTGAATGTGGCCCCACACAAATTCATAAGGTTTTGTAAAACATTATGAGATATTTTGGCGATTTTTTTTTTTTTTAGCTCATCAGTTATTAGCATTAGCGTATTTTATGTGTGGCCCAAGACAATTCTTCCAGTGTGGCCCAAAAAAGCCAAATATTGGACACCCCTGCCCTAAGGGATCTCCTGTATTCCAGACATACTCTTCCTTATCTCCACTGTGGTGTAGTAGTCCAATTTCACCTTGGTAATCAGGATCAGTCATCCCAGCCAGCATAGTCACTCCTTTCCTTGCCTGCTGAGTGAGAGGCTTGAGGAATACAAAGTGGCTGGGTGGCAGTGTTAACTTCCAGTTCAATGGAATTGTTATTGTGTCTCCTGGTGGAAGCATTTCTCCCTTTGGAACTAAGATCTCTAAGCCAGCAAAACATAAGGTCATGGGAACAGGAAGTAAAAATTTTGCTAGTAGGTCACTAGGGATAGTAGTGAGTGGTGACATTCCTATTTCCATCGCTTGATTCCTGGACTCATGAATCCTGGCTATAAGGAGAAACAGCATCATATATTGAATGCTGGTTCAGAATATATGCAGCCGTCTGGCGGAATGCTGCTCCGGCCCTGCTATAACAACCTTTAAAAGACTATTCCACTGTTTTATCCAACAAACTGCTTCAGGATGGTGGGGAACATGGTGAATTTCATGAGCACAGCTCCATTGCTGTGAAGTGAATTCCTTGAATAGCAGAAGCAATACTGTGTGAATACGGAATTCTATAAATCTATGGATGGTAGTTTTGGCAGAAGCATTGCATGCAGGGAAGGCAAATTTGTACCCAGAGTGTCTGTTCCAGTAAAAGCAATCACTGACCTTTTCATGATGAAAGCACACTAATGCGATCAACCTGCCATCAGGTAGCTGGCTGATTAGCCTTGGGAATGGTGCCATACTGGGAGCTCAGTGTTGGTCTCTGCTACTGGAATATCGGGCACTTAGCAGTGGTCATCGCTAGGTTGACCTTGTTGAGTGGAAGTCCATGTTGCTGAGCCCATTCATAGCCTTCTTTCTTGCCAACCTGGCCACTTTGTTCTTGAGGCCACTGGGCAATGATAGGGGTGACTGAGTAAAGAGGCCCAGTGATCTCTACGGAATAGATCATCCTATGCACTTGATTAAACTCTTCTTCGCTGAGGTCACCCTTTGGTGAGCATTCGCATAGGACACAGACACCTTCAAGATTTTTGCCCATTCAGATAGGTCTATTCATGTACTTCTTCCCCACATTCCCTTGCTACCAATTTTCCAATCATGTTCCTTCCAATCCCTGACCATCCAGGCAAACCATTGCCGATAGCCCATATACTGGCATATTATTGCACATCTGGTCATTTCTCCTTCCTAGCAGAGTGAGCAACCATGTGCACTGCTCAAAACTCTGGTCATTGGGAAGATTTCTATTCACCAATGTCCTCCAGGAATGTCTCAGAAAGAGGCTGAAGTGCTATAGCTATCCACTTTCAAGTGGTGCTTGTATATTGTGCAGAACCAGGCTCAAGTCTTCTGTTCCTCTGTCAATTGATTTTAGGGAACTCCCCATAAGGCCATAGGTGAGACTGGGAGAAAGAAGGCAGTGTAGCAGCAGTGGGGACCACAGGCATTTCATGTAGCTTGCTTGTGCCTTCAGGGCCTGCTTGGGACAAGTCATGTATATACTGTTTCCATTCAATGATGAAGTGCTGCTATGCATGTCCAACTTTATGGCTTGGTGGGTCAGATAACACCCAGTTCATGACGGGCAACTCAGGTTACCTGGTAACTTGGTGATCCATGGTTAAGTATTCAGTTTCTACTAAGGTTCAGTCACAGGCCAAGAACTATTTCTTAAAAAGAGAATAGTTATCTGTAGAGAATGGCAGGGCTTTGCTCCAAAATCCTATGGACCTGGGCTGTGACTCACATAGGCCTGCCAAAGGCTCCAAACAGCACCCTAATTGAAAACTGACACTGTAAGCAGCACTGGATCTGCTGAATCATATGGACCAACTGACAGAGTAGATTGCATGTCAGACTGGATCTGTTGTAGTCTTCTGTTATTTTGGGCCTCACTCAAAACTAGCAGCTGGGTAGGCACAGTGGCTCACATCTGTAATCCTAGGACTTTTGGAGGCTGAGGTGGGAGGTCTCTTGAGTCCAGGAGTTTGAGACTAGGCAACATAGGGAGATCCTATATCTACAGGCAAAAAAAAAAAAAAAAAAAAAAAAATAGCCAGGCTTGGTGGCACACACCTATGGTTCTAGCTACTCAAGAGGCTGAGGTAGGAGGATCACTTGAGACTGGAAGGTTGAGGCTGCAATGAGCCATGATTGCGCTATTGTACTCCAGCATGGGGCAACAGAGTGAGACCTTGCCTCAAAACAAAGAAAGGAAAAGAAAACAACTAGCAGCTTTTTCGATTAGCTGGTAAGTGGGACAGAGTAATGCCTCCAAATGAAGACTATGTTGCCTCCAAAGTTGAAAAAGGCCTACTGGGTATTGTGTCTCTTTTTTGTTGTTGTTGTTGTAAGAAGGGCCAGATGCAAGAACTCCTTCATCTTAAAAGAGATAAGTGCAAGTTTCAGTCTGAGTCTGATGGTCTGAGAACCAGGAGAGCCAATGTTGTAAGTCTCAGTCCAAGTCTGAGTTTAACTGCAGAAGATTGATGTCTCAGCTGAAAGACAGGAAGGGATGTTAATGTTAATCTTATCCAGAAACATCATCATAGACACACCTAGAATAATGTTTAATCAAATTTATGGGCACATCGTGACCCAGTTGACACATAAAAGTAATCATCACATTTCCCTTTGTTTCCACATCTGCTCCAGTGGGACCACAACCACACTCTGCTACCATTTAAGGTAGAGTATCTTCCCTCCTCTCACTAGAAAATATAAAACTCAAAGAAAACAAATAAGCAAAACATTCCATAAAGCTAAAGCAGGTTTTCTTTTTCTGAAAACAAATAGGTCAACTTGATGATTTGGTCAAACATAAACTATCTAAATACATTAGTCTTCTCAGGCAGCCATACCCAAGTACCGTAGACTGAGTGGCTTAAACAACAGAAATGCATTTTCTTACAGTTCTGGAGGCTGGAAGTCCAAGGTCAAGGTGCCAGCAGGTTTTGTTTCTCTTACGGTCTCTCGCCTTGCTTGCAGATGGCTGTCTTCTTGATGTGTCTTTATATGGCCTTTTCTCTGTCAGCAAGGACTTTTCTTATAAGGATACCACCAGTCCTATTGGATTAGGGCCCCACCTTTATGACCTCAATTAGCTTAATTACCTCCTTAAAGGCCCTATCTCCAAATACAGTCACATTGAGGGTTAGAGCTTCAACCTATGAATTTTTGGGAAGTGGTGGGGGGTGGGGGGGTTGGGGTGGGCCACACAATTCAGTCTATAACAACTGAAATCATTAGCTTTTAAAGAATTGGCAATTTGGGTGCAATATTGAGTCTGAGTTCTTTTAAAACTCTTTTTGCATCTTGAAGCATTATATTCCATTTTTTCAGAATATTTTCTATGCATTGAATTTTTATTTCTAATTTGTTTTCATTCAATTATTCCTTTTTTGTGCTTTTTGTGAAAGGAAATGTTGGATCCAGTTAAGTGTCCAAGAAATATTTTATTTTACTATGTTTTATATTTTCATATTATAAAACAATACACACACATATACATAAGCAAAAGATGACCTTAGAGAGTGCTCGTAATCTCCCCTACCCAGAAACAATGACTGTTAGCTGTTAACATCTGGATGTAAGACTTTCAGATCTTGTCGGACATAGTTTTTCTACAGTTTTCTATAAAATGGGGTATTACCATGTTTGCTGTTTAATGACCTGTTATAATGTATTTAATCATCAACTATTTGTACATTTAGGTCAAATATTAGTACTACTACTGCTGGTGCTGCTGCTGCTACTGCTTCTACTACTACTGCTAGTAATAATAATAGCAATAATAACTTTGATACCAGTGTCAATACCTCCTAGGGCTGATGTCACGATTAAATAAAATATAGATTGCAGAAATATATTCATCGCAATTCCTGGCCCATATTAAGTGGCTAATGAATGCTGATGCCAATTTTTTTTTTTCTTTCTTAGTTTAGCCTGGACCTGTGCTTCTAGCATTTTTCCTTGTTTTTCTCCCATTACTCCTATAGCCTTCATAATAAAGCATACAAAATTAAGCATGCCTTGAAGGAACTTCCTGATTTTTCACATCCTAAATATCTCTTCTTTCAAGGAGGCTTCTCTACCTCCTCCAAGAGTAAGTCAGGTTGCCCTTTTATGACTTCTCATAGCATCCTTGATTGTCCTATCATAGTACTCACCACAGTTCATATTTATACCTGTTTAATTGTTTTCCTTGCTGGATTATATGCTTCCTGATTATCTTTTTTAAGAGTCTAAGGCTGTACCTAGTATATAGTTGGCACTTAATCAGCTGGGTTTCTACACTTGGGCCTGCCTTCTCTTCCTTTACAATGGCTTACTAACTGCTGTCTCTCATGAGATTTTTGGCAGGATCAGGTGAGGCAATGCATGTGAAACAGGCAATGTATATAAAGTACTTCCACAAATAAAAAGCATTTGAATAATTTGTATATAACCTTGCACAAGGTTAATAAATTGTAATAGTTTAGAAAATTGTAATCGGATTTTAATGGGCAAATGTTAATGTACATTCTCCATCAATATTTAGTAATTATATGAAAAAAGTAGGAGACATTTATAGCAGTCAAGATCTTTATAGTGTATTTCAATACATGATAAATTAATGAACATTTCTTATCTCCTCCAACTGTTGTATATCTTAAGAATTCATCATCATAAGCATTCTCTGGATTTTCACAGAATTAATCCTTAATAATTAATGAATATGAAAGAGTTAGATGAGCACTGTGGCATGCTAATCATTTGTTTCAATGTCAATTAGAAAAAAAATAGTCTCTTTGGCCTGCTATCTTCAAATATGTATTATATAGTTAACTTTGAATTTACTAATATAAAATGTCCATATTAAACGAATATATTGAGATACAGATCAATGCCAATGGTGAAAGTTATAGTTTGCAAAAAAATAGAAATACTGATTTAACCAAAATATTAACTACATTGAGACAGTTCTTGCAAACATGTTTAGTCGTAGATCAATATTTACATAATATTTACATATTTCCTCAAAAATGTTATGACATCTTAGGCACTAATGACTTAAGAATTACATCAAATGCAAGTCTTAAATAATTTTAGGCAGACTGAATGTAAATTTAATACAAATAGAATTGAAGGGGCAGAGAACATTCATCCATACTTTACAGGTCTCTCAAATGCACATAAGTCTTGATTATTCTGCTTCTAAGGATCTTGCTCAATTTTAGCTCGGTCATGATTTATTGGTCTTGCTCAAAGTTTCAGCCATAAGGAAAAGGCGAGCTTTGATGTAACACTAAATGAGAATTCTTAAAATATGTAGACCTTCCCTGTGAATTTGCCTAAGAAAAGCAACTTCTACACTGAAGGATGAGAAAAATAATTTTACTATTTATTTAGCATTGAATTGGTTTGGATTTTACCCCATATGTATGGAGGGAAAAAATCTTGTTAGGTGAAATTGCCTTATTAAACTTGAAAGATTATTCATCTAGAATTGGAGAGTAGTTTCTAGACATTGCTATGTGTTCATCATGGGGTAATGCTTCTGTCTGTAGTTATAGAATTTATTTGTTGATAAGCCTGAACTGAAAGTTCATATATCTTCTCCTTCTTCATTGTTCATCTGCCCATATGGCCTACACTCATAAGGATTGGTCTTTTTTCTGGGATGACACTAGTAATGATTCTTTAATGATGAAAACAATCTAAATTGTGAATTTAGTGGAAAAGTACCGGATTGTGAGTGAGACTAGTGAATTTGAGACTTTGCCACTCATTAGCACTATAATCTTAGAAAGTTATGTATTCAAAAAGAGTCTTGAATTTGTTTTTAATCTGTAAAATGGTGATAGTGATTACCTTACAAGGATGTTGAGAAGATTAAATAAAATGTTGGGTGTGTAAGTAATAAGCCATAGAACATTATACAAATACAAATAATTGTTTTATAGAAAGATTAGTAATTTGTTTCACTAATAAATAAAAATCTTGGTTCAACTTGTTCATGGGTAAAGAGACTCTGCTTTATATTTTAGCTTTTTCATTTCTGAAGGTACCGAAATAATTTTACCTAATTATCTTTTTAAAGTCTAGTTTCTTAGATAAAATGTGCTACTTACGTACATGCAAAAACAATGAGTTAATATTCAATGAATTTCAGATGACTTCAATTTGAACATGCTAAAAGAGGCATGATCTTGTGATTTTTAGTGTTTTTTAATTTTTAAAATGCATTTCTATACTTTCATTTGGTTAATCTTGGATAATTTTAAGTGTATATTAGGAGATATATTAGTTTCCAAATTGCGTCTTTAGTGAATGTGGATTTGTTTTTCCTCTATAACAGCAGTCCCCAACCTTTTTGGCACCCCGGGACTGGTTTCGTGGAAGATAATTTTTCCACTGGGGTTCGGGGGGACAGGGGTGGTTTTGGGATGAAATTTTTTTCACCTCAGATCATCAGTAGCACACAATCTAGATCCTTTGCAGGTTCTCATAAGGAGCACACAATCTAGATCCTTTGCAGGTTGACAATAGGGTTCATGCTCCTATGAAAATGTAATATGGCACCTGATCTGACAGGAGGCAGAGCTCCGGTGGTAATCGCCTTCCGCTCACCTCCTGCTGTGCAGGCGGGTTCCTAACAGGCTACTGACCAGTACCAGTCTGCGGCTCAGGATGGAGACCCCTGCTCTATAAGACTGGAAATGTCACTTTCACTATAATTGCCCTCAAAGCTTCTGTGCTCATTGTTACTGACTAATCCCTTCCAAAATAAAAATTGGTTATTTTGGCTAGTTAAGCACTGAGCCATGAATGGAGCTGTTATTAAGAAGTTAATCAGACATAAACAACTTAAATTACATTAATTGGTTATTTCAATTAATACCATGAAAAATCAGATTAATCTATTATGAGTTTCTCTCTCCTAAAATACAAATTGTGTAATGATGCAAATATTGTGATTACCATCTTTACATTTCTCAATATAATATGAAGCCAAAAATAAATTTTCTTTAACAATTAGGTATTGCAGAAGTAGTTGCATGTTGTATACTTTTCAGTGGTGTGTTGCAGATTAGTTACTAGTACTCTCATATTTAATTATATGAAACAATAGTCTGGTTTAAGTACAATGCCTGATATTTTAAAATAGGCAGTGATGATTTGTACATAAACAGATATTTTCAATATAGTCATACAGAATCATTGTCTAAATTGTCTTTCTGTTCTGTAATATTTAGAGAATAGTAAATAAATCCATTTTCCATTTTAAAAACTCACTTGAAGCTAGAGTAGAAAACAAAACAAAACAATTAAAGTGACAATAATGAAGCCTTGGCTCAAATAAAAAATGGTTACTATAGTAACTTAAAATTAGAGCATTATAATAAAAATGGAATGAAAAGATAATTTCAAATGCTATGTTAATCTTTCAAAATATGGAAAGAAGAGTTGCTGTCTGATATTTAGAAGACCCTCGGTTGCTGTTGAACCTTCCAAGATGACTGATTTTTCTTTGTCTCCTTTTTTTTTGAGACGGTGCTCACTATGTTGCCCAAATTGGTCTTGAACTCCTGGCCTCAAGCAATCCTCCCACCTCAGTCTCCCAAAGTTCTGGAAAAAAGATGTGAGCCACCACAGCTGGCCTGTCTCCTCTCTCACATATAAATGTGGAAGCCTCTGACTGCAGATATTAATGAGAAGAGAAGGGAACTGTTAGTTTTGTTTGTATTAATCTTCCTAAGACTGATTACAATCACTGTATTAAAGCAACTTATGGGAATGGAGGGCAGATTGAATGAAGTGGTGCATTTACAAATGACCTAAAGAATCTAATTTTTGTTATTTTCTACTTTCTCCATATCATGGAGATGCCTCATCTCATGCAGTCATAATATAATATATTTTACTAAAGAGGGAAGAAGGGGAAAATCCAGAGTTTGGGATAAGAATGGAACTGCATATTCAGTAGGTTCCATGTTAAAACCACTGAGGTCATATTATATTGAGGTCACTTTAAAATTTTATGCTAGTGGTATAGTGACTGTCAGAAAGTGATTGTTATTAGCACACCTTCTTTGATCCGGAGACTGAAGATACAAGTTTTTAGTCATAAAGGGAGGGAATTAAAAAAAAAATTAAGACCATATGATATTTAGACATTTTAATTTCTTTAAGTTTTGAACCAATTGTGTTATTTTTAATATGATAATTGGAATACATGTGGTTAGATATTTTAATACAATATGAAAAAATTACAATTGACATAATTAACCATCCCAGGGTTATGAGACAATAACCAATACACTATTGTCTAACAAATAGTATCTCAGCTCTAATTGCAGCTAGACTGCCCAGCATAAAGAAAGCAGTTTAGAAATTCTAGCCCTGCAAAGCTATATTACAGAGAGGAATCTTGGATCCTCATCTGAATTCCTACAGCTGTTACTGTCTGTTACGCTCATTTGACACAGAGGTACCATCATATGTTGAGGATTTTGTGTGTATGTATCTCATCTTGTCCACTAGACTATAAGTTCTTTAAAAGAAAGGCCTTAGACTTTATATCTCCAACAATTCTTTGTGTAGGTGGTACTAATTTAGAGTTTTATTATAAGGTGAATAACATGCAGAGGTTTTTTGTTTGTTTGTTTTCTGAGACGGAGTCTCACTGTGTTGCCAGGCTGGAGTGCAGTGGCACAATCTCGGCTCACTGCAACCTCCGCCTCCTGGGTTCAAGCGATTCTCCTGCCTCAGCCTCCCAAGTAGCTGGGACTACAGGTGTGTGCCACCACGGCCAGTTAATTTTTGTATTTTTAGTAGAGACAGGGTTTCACCATGTTGGCCAGGATGGTCTCCATCTCTTGATATCGTGATCCGCCCGCCTTGGCCTCCCAAAGTGCTAGAATTACAGGCGTGAGCCACCATGCCCGGTCAACATGCAGATTTTATATTAATTCTTTTTTTTTTGCTTGTAATGCCTAACAATACTGAAGAGTACCTGGGTAATAGTATTCTATGAACCTAAGAATAGTTTAAAATTAAAGCTACTAAAAATGAAACAGTAATGACTATTTTAGCTTTGGCATGAAACATTTTTGGTGTGTAATTTTGGTAACAATGTGTTGTTGATAATCTTACACTGGAAAGGCTAAATACAATGAATGTGCCGTGATATATAAGTATGCTTAAAGTTCTTCTATCTGTTACCAAGGTTTTTGTTTATAATCCTTGAAATACTGTCTTAGTCAAATTGCATTGGAAGAGAAAAGCCATGGAAACGTTTTCATTTTAATCTGTTTACTGAATTTTAGAGTTGCTTTTTGTTGACCCAGGTTTTCAAAGAAATGACATTTGGTACTGTAGTCAGTGCTTGCTATATGTTTTTTAACTACAGTAATACAAGGTCATCTTATTTTTCTATATAAAGGGAATTCTACTCTGTATAATTCCTGAAGAATTAATTCAGCCATTATTTGAGACAATGTGAAAGAAACAATCACTGTAAAGTGACAGAAAAATAATTTCAATTAGATTCACAGTGTTCAGTTTGCAGGCTCTATCATGACATTTAGACGCTAGAGTTAAACTGTGTGATCCATTAACAATTAGACATTAACACCCTTTCCTTCTGTCTCTCTTCATGCAAATGGAGTGTCATGAGTATAAATGCTGTCTGAACCTCAAGGAATTATAGAGGTAACTTCTGCCCTCATTGTATGTCAAATAACTAGACCATTAGATTAACAAAAGAAATACTTATGACCTGCTGACCAGATTTTTGGCATCCCCTCAGCCTTCCAAATCCTATAGTGGTATTTAGTGCCTCTTAATTTACATGACAAAGCGGATGTTGTATGAAAGCAAGGTGGTTATTGAGCCTTGGAGGTTGCTAATAGCTTTGTAATTATCCCTCGCACTTTCATGGTGGCGGAGTATAGATGGCATCTTTGGTTCCTCCCAATTCTAATATTTGAATAATTTTAACAGTTATGAGAAATAGTTGAGCTGCTCTCCGTGGCTACTGTGGTCAAATGCCAGGATTCCCGCTAAATATGTACACGTATAGCTATGCACAAAATGAAAAACACTTGGTCCACGAAAATTAATTTTCAAAAAAAAGCATAGTGAACACTGTGTCTTTGTGCATACCCTCTGCTTTAATCTGAAATGCCCTTTGAACCCTCTCTCAGGGCATGAGTCAAAGGTCACTTCCACTGAAGGTCATTTTCGGCTGCTCCAGAAGGATTAGGAACTTTGTCCATGATTCCTGTTTCTCCAGGCCTCACCAGTCTTTGAGTTTCACGTAAATAATAATACCTCAAATAAGTTGTTCATGCCCCCATCTGTTTGACACATGACTACAGGTTTCTTTCAAGATCCTTCCCCCAAGAATTTCTGGAACGTTTCAAGAGTTCCCCTATGTGTATTTGTTACAGGTAGTTGGACAGATATGAGCGGGGCAGGAGAGGGCTCTTCCCCCAACCACCAGTTAATGTCAGGTGATGGTTCAACAATTATCACATTGCGTCTCTAAAAATGATAATTCGGCAACCATGCCAGGGAGAGACAATCTCCTGATGGTCCACAGCTGTTACATTAGAGTGTTAATTGAATGCAGGCACCAGGGAGAAGCAAAAAGAGCTTCCAGTAAAATCTCAGGTACTGGGTGAGTGAGCCCGGGCATGCACATTAAGACACAAAATGGTGGAGTATGACCTTCTGGGGTCACTCCACTGGAAAAGGGAAGAAAGCCTCAGATGGGCATGCATACAACTTCTAAACACACTGCGCATGCTCACCTCCCACGCATAAGGAGGGCACTGCGCATGTGGGCAGCCCACACTAAGGGAAGAAGCATGGGAAAGGGGTGCAAGACACCAGAAGTGGGTCAGCCTATAAAGTCCTAACATCAAAGTTAAATGCCACACTTGACCTTCTTGGTGCCCACTTGGGTCTCTTCCAAGTGTACTTTCCTTTCTTTCCTGCTCTAAAGCTTTTAAATAAACTTCCACTCCTGCTCTGAAACTTACCTTTGTTTTTTTCTCTGACTTATTCCCCTCAGTTGAATTCTTTCTTTTGAGGAGGCAAGAATTGAGGTTGCTGCAGACCCATATGATTCTCTGTCAGTAACTCAGATACCTTCCACCAGTAACATATTTATGAACAAATCAGTCCACTGAGTGCAACAGCACCTTTACCAGGCTGCCTACTTCTTTTTCTTGCTCTTATTTGTCTCTAGTATTACCCTCTATTGATGAAGGATCCCATGGAATGATGCCTATACCCCCAAGTACTTTGTAACTGCCCAACGGGTTTACCTCGCCTGCTGCCTAGACAAAGCCAATTTATCAAGACAAGGGAATTGCAATGGAGAAACAGTAATTCATAGAGCTAGCTATGTGGGAGACTGGAGTTTTATTACTCAAATCGGTCTCCTGGAGAATTTGGGGATTGACGTTTTAAAAAGATATTTTGGCGGCTAGGGAAGTGGAAAGTGCTGATTGGTTAGGTTGGAGGTGGAATCATAGGGGGTCAAAGGGATGTTTTCTTGCTATCTTCTGTTCCTGGGTGGGAAGGCAGAACTGGTTGAGCCAGATTACCAGTCTGGGTGATGTCAGCTGATCCATCTAGTGTAGGATCTGCAAGTGTGTCAAGCACTGATCTCGGGTTTTACAATAGTGACATTATCCCCAATCAATTCGGGAAGTTCAGACTTTTGCAGACAGAGGCTGCATGACCCCTAAACCGTAATTTCTAATCTTTTAGCTAATTTGTTAGTCCTACAAAGGCAGACTGGTCCCCAGGCAAGAAGGGGTCTTTTCAGTAAAGGGCTATTGTCAATTTTGTTTCAGAGCGAAACCATAAACTGCACTTCTTCCCAAGGTTACTTCGGCCTAAGCCCAGGAATGAACAAGGACAGCTTAAAACTTAGAAGCAATATGGAGTCGATTAGGTCTAATCTGTTTCACTGTCATAATTTCCTCAGTTTAAAATTTTTGCAAAGGCGGTTTCAGCTTAAGAGTTTAGGACTTAATTGAGACTGAATCAAGAGACCAATATAAATGACAGACATCATGCTCTACCTAATATCACTGCACCCTTAGAGGACTCACTGTACTCCTGGACCCTTCTTTTCTCAGGAAGAGTGATTCCAAGATGCTCCTTAGCACATGGACTTTAACTGCATTTATTCAACCAGTTTGCGAGATATGTCTATTCTTGTCTGATCATGCACAGACTTAAATTGAGACTCCCATAATTTTATTTTCAAATGATAAGCTGCATCTTTAAGATGCTTTGATGTAAGACCTGGCAGGTGTAAGATCCACTGAAAGAGAGAAAATCATTTTCTGCAATTAGATGACCCAGTGATTCCCATCCTCAGTTATCTTGGTTGTTTCTCTTAGTTTGTGTACACTGATTCCCCCATCCTCACCTCATCCCACTACTTGTACTAACTTGGCTCATGGCAACTCCCAGAAATCTTTCCATACAAACCTTGATTATTGTCCTCTGTGACCCTGACTCATGGATGAGATAGGAACCCTGAATGCCTTTTTCTCAATCTTCCTATCCAGCTTCTATCTTATTGGATACAGTTAGTATAGCCTTTCTCCCACTCTATTGTAATAATTCAATATTGTCAACTCTGTCCCAAGTTCAAATAATTTTGGTAATGGGTATTGCCAGGTGCTCTTTTCATGAGCAGTTTTCCCAGGCCTATATCCAGCTTCTCTGCTTTCTGTATTAGGATGGTAGGCACAAACAGGCTGACAAGCATTGTCAGAGAAATGGCTGTCAAACATGCTGATGAAAAATCTGTTTTGCTTGAGAGATATTAAGGAAATAGAAAAATCTATATAAATCTCATTTTTATATATTTTTAAGAATTTAGATATTTTTAAATTAACAGCTTAATTAAGATATAATTCACATAGAACACATTTCACCCTTTTAAAGTGTACATGTTAATATTGTTTAGCATATTTACACATATGTGCAATCATTATCACAGTCAATTTTGGAACATTTTCATCACCTCACAAAACAAAAACAAAAACAAAAACAAAACTATGCACCCTTTAACTATCACCTTCATCCCATAAACCTTCCCAGACCTAAGTAAACACTATCTACTGTCTCCATGGATTTGCTTATTCCGGATATTTCATATAAATAAAATCATCTAGTATGTGATCTGTTGTGACTGTCTTCTTTCAATTAACATAATGTTTTCAAAGTTCATCTCTCTGGTACCATGCATCAGTATCTTGTTCTTTTCTATGACTAAATAATATTTCATTGTATAGTTATGCCACAATTTGTTTATCCAGTCATTCATTGATGGACATTGGACTGTTTCCATTCTTTGGCTATTGTGAATAGTGCTGCAATGAGTCACGTGTGTACGTGTACTTCTTTGAATACTTGTTTTTAATCTTTTGGGTATATACCTAAGAATGAAATTGCAGGGTAATAAGGTAATACTATGTTTATTTTTTTATCTTTTTTTTTTTTTTTAGCCAGGATCTCACTATATTGCCCAGGCTACAGTGAAATAGCATGATCATGGCTCACTGCAGCCTTGACCTCCCAGGCTCAAGTGATCTTTTCACCTCAGCCTCCAGAGTATCTGGGACTACAGGCATGTGCCACCATGCCCAGCTAATTTAAAATTTTTTTTTTTAGAGATGAGGGCTCATTACATTGCTCAAGCTTGTCTTGAACTTTTGGGCTCAAATGATTCTTCCACCTCAGCCTCCCAAAGTGCTAGCATTACATGTGTGAGGCACTGTGTCTGGTCTTATGTTTGACTTTTTGAGAAACCCCCAAACTGTTTTCCATAGTGGCTGAACCATTTTCCATTCCTGCCAGCAATGTCTAAGGATTCCAATTTCTGCGTGTCCTTATAAACACTTGTTCTTTTCTGTGTTTTCAATGATAGCCATCCTAGTGGTTGTGCATTGTTGCAGTTTTGATTTGCATTTCCCTAGTACCTAATGATGTTAAATATCTTTCCATGTGCTTATTGGCCATTTATATACCTTCTCTGGAGAAATATCTAAGTGATTTGCTTGTTTTAAATTGGGTTATATGTCTCTTTGTTGTTGAGTTGTAAGAGTTCTTTATATAGTCTGGATAGTAGGCCATTTTCAGATACATGATTTGTAAATATTTTCTTCCCTTCTGTAGGTTGTCATAACTTTCTTGATAATGTTCCCTCATGCAGAAAAGATTTAAAAATTTTTGATGATGTCTAACTTATCCATTTTTTATTTTATTGTTCATGCTTCGCGTGTCGTATCTAAGAATCCACTGCCAAATCCTAGGTCATCAAGATTTACCATTATGTTTTCTTCTAAGAATTCTATGGTTTTGGCTCTTATTTTTAGGTTGATGATCCATTTTGAATTAATTTTTGAATGTGGTATGAGGTAGGGGTCCAACTTTATTCTTTGCATGTGGATATCCAGTTGTGCTAGCACAATCTGTATAATAGACTATGCTCCCCCATTAAATGGTGTTGGCTCCCTTGTTGAAAATCAGTTGACTATAGACACATGGGTTTATTTCTGGACTCTCAATTCCATTCCAGTGATCTATTACGTCTCTCTTTATGCCAGTACGACGCTGTCTTGATTACTGTTGTTTTGTAGTAAGTTTTAAAATCAGGAATTGTGAGTCCACCAACTTTTGTTCTTTTTCAAGATAGTTTTGGCTATTCTGAGTTTCTTGCAATTCCATATGAATTTTAGAATCATCTTGTGAATTTCTACAAATAAGTCAGCTGGAGTTCTGATAGAGATTGTGTTGAATGTGTCAATTAATTTGGGGAGTATTACATCTTAACAATATTAGATCTTCTGATACATAAAAAAAGATATTTTTCCACTTGTGTAATCTTCTTTAGTTTCTTTCAACAGTTTTGTAGATTTCAGAGTATAAGTTTTGAACTGATTTTGTTAAATTAACAAAATTATCTTGTTTAATTGTCCTGGCTAGAACCTCCAGTACCCTGTTATGAACAAATGGCAAGAATGGAATCCTTGTCTTGCTCTTAATCTCAGGGAAAACCCATTCAGTATTTCACCATTAAGTATGACATTAGATGTGAGGTTTTCATAGATGTCCATTACCAGTTTAAGAAAGTTTCTTTCTATTCCTAGTAAGAAATTATATCTTTTAAATCAAAACATGCAATTAAATTTAGGCATTAAAAATTATTATTTTTCCATTACTAAAGGGTTTCATTCTTCTGATGAATATTTCAGAGTTTAGGAATCTCCTGGTCTTTAAAAAGCAATATTTCATTAAACATTAGCCTGTAGCTAAACTCTGGCCGAATTTATATTTTTGTCTCCAAATCTTTCAATCTCCCTCTCCCTATGTTACCTAATGATTTTATTACACACAAAATGTACTCAAATGTCAAGTGTTGTAATTAGGTATTGCAGAGAGTGGGGATTTAAAAAACTAAGTGATGTTCTTTATTACTCCCAAAATATTAGAATGAAACCAATACTCTTGCTACAATCTGTCCCTAAAATAGAAGCACACAGAAGCTAATTTTTATTCCTGGGTCTTTTCTCTTTCACCTTCACCTTCACTGTGTCATGCATCTTGTGTCCAATGTCTCTGGTGCCATGCCGTTGGCAATGCCTTGGAATTGTTTCTGAGTCAACCCTCTTGAGACAAGCAGCTTCTCTACTTAACCTGATGCAGCAGTAATACAAAGGAAGACTTTCTAAATACTACACCTATGGAAATGAGTAGAATTACTGCTCAATAGCTAGTAATTTAAGATTCCATGGGAAATATTTCAAAACTAGGTAGATTTTGTGCAGTCTGACGGTTGCTTAGCATTGCTTCAATACATGGAGAAGCATAACCCTCATGGATCAGCAAGGGAAAAGTCACAGGACTTTGAAGTATGAATTATCTCTGTCTCCACACAAGAGGAGACTCAACTCAAATAGGTAGATAGTTTTTTTTTTTTTTTTGCCACAATCATTAAGTGGAAGCATGGATGTTTTGAATACCAAGGACTATTCAAGAATATATTATGCTGCATCTATCAGGAATGCTTTTAGTTGCAAATAACAGAAAATCTGAGTAAGAGTGGATTAAACAAATAAGGATTTATTTTTCTCACTTAAGTCTAAATGTGGTTTTCAAAGGGTGATCCATGGACCCCTGTGGGTCCTCAAGATCTTTTTAACAATAATTATAAGATTTTATTTGCCTTTTTTTCCTGTTGACATTTGTATAGATGATGCTAAAGCAACAGAGGCTAAAACTGCTGGCATCTTAGCAAAGGGGTGACACCAAACTGTGCTGGCAGCAGTCATTGGTATTCTTTACTGCCACGAATTTGTGAAAAAAAAATAATAAAAGCCAGTTCCACTTTAGAACATTCTTGACGAAACAGTAAAATGTTAATTTTATTAAATCTTAACCCTCAAGTTCACATTTTCTTAATATTCTTAGGGATAAAATGGAGAGTTTTAATAAAGTACTTCTACTGCACACTGGAGTTGGATGGTTGTCTCAAGGAAAGAACTTGCAGAATTGAGTAACAAGCTGAATTGTCTGCTTTCCTCATGAAACATCATTTTTACTGTGGTGATACAGACTTGGGTATTTGGCAGATATTTTCTTGAAAATGAACAAAATAAGCCTGTCATTTTTAAGGAAAACAATTTAAAGTATTTGTTGCCGATAATAACATTCAAGCTTTCAAGTGAAAATTAGAGTTCTGGAAAAAAACTTACATCTGCCACCGTAAGCTTGTCAGCTTCCCAACTTAAAGACTTGGTGGAATCAATGGTGGTATTAACAAATGTGATTTTTTGATATTTCATTATAAAATGGGTCATTAATTAGAAGTCCTGCATCATGCAGTGGACCAGTATTTTCCAAATAATAAATGAATACCTCATGGTACGAACTAGTAAGTGGATAGAAGACCCATTCAAAATGGAAGACTGACAAACAGTTTTTAATATAATACAGTATGAAAAGCTCATTGATATGACTTCAGATTCCGTATTGCAACTGATCTTTTAAAAAAACTATCACTTGTTAAATTTCAGTGTGGTATCAAACAGAAATATCTACAGTTATCTGAAAAGGCCATTAACATACTCCTTTTTCAAACTAAATAACTGCGTAGGGCTAGAATTTCTTCATATAATTGAACCAGAACAACATACTACCACAGATTGAATGCAGAAGGAGATGAGTCCAGCTGTCTTCTATTATTCCAGACTTTGAAGAAATTTTGCAAAAATGTCAAATGGTGCTACTCTTTTCCCTAAATTTATTTTTTGAAAATATGATTTTCATGAAAATGTTTCTTATGTTAACATGTAATAGATATTCTTTTTATGTTTAAATAAATTAATAAATAAAATTTTCAAAAATCTCTCCATTTTTGTTTATAATATGGTAAATATCAATAGATACGTTCCATATGAGAGAAAGGTTTTGGGCAATCCTCAATAACTTAAAAAAACTCTTTACTTTGAAATAATTTTAGATTTACAGAAGAGTTACAGAGATAAAAGTTTCTACATACCCTTTACTCAGCTTCCTCTGTTAACATTTTATATAAACATTACACATTTGTCAAACCTGAGAAATTAATATTCCTCGATAATGAGTGTGATTATAAAGAGTTCTGAGACCAAAAAAATTTGAGATCTGCTGTTCTACAGGTAAGCAGTTGCTAATATTGGTTCAGCTGCTCAACAGCACCATTAAAGACCTGGAAATTATGTCTTTTCTTTCCTTTCTATTCTCTTTTTGTCTCATGATTATCATCTCATGGTTGTAGGATGGCTCAGAGGTCCAAATTTCTCTTCTTAGTCTAAGGCTGGAAGAAGAGGGAAGAGAGTGTCAGCAAGCTCTCCTTTTATGCCCTGTCCCTTTTACCAGGAAGGAAAATGTTTTCAACAAGGGCCCACCATGCTCCCTTTAAAATCTTATTGGTCAGAACTCATCAAGCTATAGCTTGGCCTAGAGGCCCAACCCTAGATAAATTGCTAGGGGAAGAAAATGGAACTAAAATGACTAGAACAATTAGCTTACCACCTGGAGCTGGGTTAGGGATCTGTCTACCCTGAGATTAAGGGATAACTACCCACTCCTTGAAAAAAGTCAGGTTCTAATATTAAGGAAGAAGAGTGTAGAGAATTGCTTTTAGGTGAATAATTGGTATTTTAACTGTCCGGCTGGAATTTCTGTAAGAGATTATAGGAATTGAAAAGTGAACGTGAGGCCGGGCGCGGTGGCTCAAGCCTGTAATCCCAGCACTTTGGGAGGCCGAGACGGGCGGATCACGAGGTCAGGAGATCGAAATCATCCTGGCTAACACGGTGAAACCCCGTCTCTACTAAAAAATACGAAAAACTAGCCAGGCGAGGTGGCGGGTGCCTGTAGTCCCAGCTACTCGGGAGGCTGAGGCAGGAGAATGGCGTGAACCCGGGAGGCGGAGCTTGCAGTGAGCCGAGATTGTGCCACTGCACTCCAGGCTGGGTGACACAGCGAGACCCCGTCTCAAAAAAAAAAAAAAAAAAAAAAAAAAGAAAAGTGAACGGGCTACTGAACACATCCTGATTTTACAAGTGTGGAGGGAGTGGTGGCATTATTTGGGACTATAGCCACTTTAAACACCTGGCACACAAATACTAGCACTAGACCTTGAACTGCTATTTATCACCACTCCCACTACATATTTCATAGTAATGTATAAGAAGATGCAAATAAGAGAGTAACTCTCAATTCCCATTTATTTCATTGACAATAATTCCAGGAAATCTCAAAATGTGAATCAAAATGACTTTCATTTGAAGGGTTTGCTAGGTTGTAGGGTAGAAGGTGAGGCTGAAGAGGAAAGCATAACATGTGGAGTGAGCACAAAAGGAGCAGCACATCATAAAATTGAATGACTCAAAGCCATTCTGGGAATAATGTAGGAGGAAACCTGTGCCAGAGAATCATAAAGAAAGAACTCTTAGAGAATAGGATCGTCATTAAACCCCACTGTCAATATGCTTGTAATCATAGTAGTAAGAAATCTGGAAAGATTCCAATACATATAGATTAATATGCTTTTAACCTGCCCACTAAGAGTATACAGAACCTTAAATATAAAGTGCTTTGCACTGTTTGGTAAGAAGCCGTATTTTATCATACTAAATTTATAAAAGAATATTAGTAAGTTGGTGCAAAAATAATTGCGGTTTTTGCCATTTGGCAAAACCAGACAGGAATAGTAGTAACTATTTGGCAAATGTCATGGGCCAGCAGACAGGAATAGTAGCGATCATTTGGCAAAAACTGCAATTACTTTTGCACAAATCTAATATCATATATCTGATTCATGAGCATAACAAAGTATGTATGTACACAAGGAAGTAACTCAAGGGAAATTCACTTTATCTTGGTCTATGTCATTTCCTACTGTAGTGACCTGGACATTGGATTTCTTTTACCTAAGTCTCAATGCAAGCAGCTGTTCTATACCTCTTATTCCTTGGAATCTTCTTACAAAGTATGAGAAGTAGTATAAGCCTCTTCTTCCAGCTTAATATATGTAAAAGTGTTAAATCCAGATATAAATTTTGTGATTGCTACATATTATAAGCAAGGACAATCCTTTCAACTTGGTCATTGTATAACAGAAAGCATTCATAGTAGCAATTCCCACCCCACCCAGAGACAGAATGTATAAATCTGCCTTTGGAATTCCAATGTTTTCATGGGAACTGATTATTTAACCTACTATCCCAGGTGTATTCTACAGTTGGAATTCATGTGTTTTCTTGAATCTTATTGGGAATCACTTCTCTGTATAGGTTAGTCTATTCCTTCTAATTAACAGGGTAGCCCACAGTAGTAACAGACCACTTTCAAAATAGTCAATTACCTTGTATGGTGATAATCCCCTGCTTTCTTTGTGTATCCCTCCCAAGATCCCAAGGTATTTTTACCCATAGGACACAAAAGCTACTGATTCCTGTTCTGGAATTCTATGCTAACAACTGATTTATTTACACTGACTGGTTACTATAAAAATGGGAAAAAACTTAAGCACATAGGCTTGGTTTGTCATATACAATAAATAAAACATCCCTCCCCTTTAAAAATGTTCCTCATTACCCAATATTCTGTCCAGTACTTCCTCTGGTGCTGTCCCACAGTGCTATTCATCCAAGATCATAGTAGACCTGCATTTCTGGGTGCTGGAGAGGACCCCCCCAAACCTGGGGTCAGCATGTTCCTAAGGCAACAGTTAAGAGTTAGGGAAGTACCTATACTTCTGCTATGTTTAGGAGAATGACTGCATTTAATGGTGGAATTTTACAGAATTTTAAATGGGATTTTTTTATCACAATTTCTGCTAAACTCCTAAAGCTGAAGAGAGTAAGTGTGAAGTACCCACCCCTTATTCTAAAATAAGCAACAAGTAGCTGTAAGACACCCACTCTAAGGCTTTCTACCAAATATTTAAACTGGTTCTGTTAACCACACTCCCATATGCTTCCCAGCCAAGCTATATGGGAAGAGAAGTATGTTGAATTAAATGAATTCATAATGATAAGTGAGTGTTGGAGAGAATGGGATATTTCCTACAGTCTTGATATTTCCTTTAGATTGGAGAAGGAAGAAATAAAAAGAAAGAAGTATGTAGATCATAAGAACAGAGAAGACAAGGATCCTTCACCCTGATGCTTTGCAGTGCAGATGGTGAGATCGCACGACACCAGAGAGGAAATGGCTGTGGTATGTGTTGTGTAAGATGGGACCAAAAGAAACCTAATAAATCATACCTATGTCCCAAATGTGGCACTGAACAATAAAAAGATTACCATGGTCTAAGTAGGCACTGAACAGTAGCTCTCTGCTGGACCCCATGGGACACCAGACAGGACTAGTAGCAACTACAATGGCACTCTACGTGAACTGATAGCCAGGAACTAGATAGCTCCACCTTTTTCCCCCATGCCTTAGCATTGTATAAAACTTACTCGAAGGTGTGTCACTTTCTCTGTCTTTCTAAGAAGGGCTCATTATTGGATAGCCTTAGACTCTTAAAAAACATAACAAAAGTCGTATTCAGGGGTAATGGAGGTGGAAGGAATATGGCAGGCATGTTAGGCACATTTTAAGCATTTTCAGAAGAATTGGTGGGATTAGAAAGCAAGGGATCCACGTGTATTGCGCTAGCGGCTAATGTTTCTTCTAGAAAAGAATTTAGGGGAAGAATCAAGGTGAACGAATTCCACTCTGGAAAAAGACCAGTGTTTAAGGACAGAAGGGAAGCAGACTCTAAAGTATAATATGGTGTATAACAGATTGTATTCTAGGCCAGGCTCAACAAACTCAAGTCTGAATCCTTCAGCAAGGAGGCTGCAGCAAAAAGGGTAAATCTAATTGAGACATTCAAAGCCAAATAGTCTGCAGCATTGGCACCAACAGTTTTGGCACTATGATACGGTATCTGTGGTGCCATATGTGTTTAATTTCTTAAGTAGGTACTAAATGATAGCTCTCTGCTAGACCCCATGGGTCATGACACAAGGATAGTAACAAATCCCTGTGATAATAACAAATTACCAAAATCTTGGTGGCTATTCCAGCTTCTGGTGGCTCTTGGCATTCCTTGGTTTATGGCAGCATAACTCCAATCTCTACTTCTGTCTTCATATGGCCTTCTCCTCTGTGTGACACTGTGTGTTCTTTTTTGTCTCTTATAAAGATATTTCCATCGGATTTAGACTATACCTTAATCATAGTATGATCTCATCTCAACTATTAATTACATCTTTAAAGGCCCTATTTCAAGTAAGGTCACATTTTGAGGTTCCAGGTGGATATGAATTTTGGGGGGATATAATTTGACCCATTAAAATCAGCAATCTCAGTGCAGGCATCTGCAGCATTATCACAGGAGGGAGTCAGCATCTGTAATATTGCCTTGGTCCAGCAAAGATATTAGGGATTGAGGCTCTTGCTAAAGGTATTCGCATCCTGAAGCCATCTGTGTAGAGCAGCAATGGAACATGTTTTAGCAGTAGATGGGGACAAGAAATGGCTGAGATCTTATAGAAGGAGATGGCTGTAAGGGCTGCAAGCTGGGTAAATTAGTCAAAAAGCTCATATTGGCCAAGTTCCATGGCTCATGCTTATAATCTCAGCACTTTGAAGCAGTGGATCTCTTGAGGCCAGGAGTTCGAGATCAGCCTGGCCAACATGGTGAAACACCATCTCTACTAAAAATACAAAAGTTAACCAGGTGTGGTGGCACACTCCTGCAGTCCAGTTACTCAGGAGACTGAGGCACAAGAATCGCTTGAACCCAGGAGGCAGAGGTTGCAGTGAGCCGAGATTGCACCACTGCACTCCAGCCTGGGTGATAGAGTGAGACTTTGTCTCGGAAAACAAGCAAACAAACAAAAAGCTCATATTAAGAACCTGTTTAGCTGAATCCCAGTGCATTACAACTAAATCTCATCATACTAGTCAGGGCAAGCAAAAGTGGAACAAAGATGATAAAATGGTTATTGACTGGACCATTGCAAAGAAGTTCCAAGTACCAAGAGAGAAGGATGGGCTTAGTAGTGACAGGAAAAGCAAAGAGGGCTTAGCTAGATGTAATAAACTTTATATGAGATTCTAAAGTTGACTGCAGAATTTCTTCAGGTTTATGGATGGGACTGGTTGTGTATCTAGTTTGCTGGGGTTCTGGCCACCAACATGTGGAGATAAACATTAACTCCATATGTTACCCCTGGTTAATAGGAAGGAAGACAGAGAAAAGTAATCAAGAAAGCCAACCAATCAATGAGCATAAATGATGTCAGCTATGACAGTGTCACAGTTAAAGAGCAGGAACACTGGAAAACTTAAAGGACAATAAGAAGGGAGTTGGCCAAGTGATATTTTCACTACTTCTATGAGGAAACAGAGACCAACAAAATGATGCGCTTCCTATCATTACAATGTTGTCTAGTATTACCTTAAGTTGGGTGTAACTGCAGAAAATATTCAGAAACATTGATCAATCTCCACTTCAGAAAGGGAGTCTATGGACAAATATCAACTGTGCTTATTTCCTAGGTTGATGGTACCTTCAGCTCCACAAGCCTAAAATTTATTAGAAATAATACCAGCAAGAATCAGAAACCTACATCGACACTGCTTTACATGAGTGATAAAAGAGTCTCTACCTTTTCCAGTCTCTAGTAACCACTTTGATCATAACACATAGTATGCATGTATTGAGATATCACACTGTGCTCCATAAATATGTATAATCATCATGTGCCAATTGAAAATAATAATTTAAAATTAGAAAGTCTCAAAGGGTCTTTTTTCTCAGGCACTGTTTTTATTGACATTATTGCAACACAACAAAACAAAAGTGTACTTTTTAAGGTCTGGCCAAAGACATAGAGATATTTCTATCCAAATCAAAAATTGGGATCGTCTGTCAACACTATTTTTTTTTTTTTTTATGATTTGCTTGTTTGCTGTGGGCATTCCTACAGAAGAATTAGAATTAAAATACCTTTAGTCACACATTTTAATTTTCTAGTAGAAAATAAAATAGTATATAATTGGACTGTCCCAGAAATTCTGGGGTGTAGTTTTGTCTTATTTCTACAGTTAACATTTCGATAACTATTTCAACTTCATGCCACCTAACGTCTAGAATCTCTCATCCTCTTGACCTTACACTCCACCTACTTTGCTGATATATAGCAATGGATAAACCCAAACATCTGTTTTGTTTGCTTGTGCTGAGTTCTGCTACAGAAAGTTGTAGAAAAGTGCCAATTGGCTCCACTACAAATTTATGCCATTTAATCTCAATTGGGCCTTCAATACTGCTTGGTAATTCTTCATTCATCCCTGTGATGTTGTCCCCAGCAGCTGTTCGAAATATTTTTTACTTTCTGCAGGCTCTCAACCTCCAAAGAAGAAAATCATAGGAAAGAAACAAAACCATTTCTAAAAAGTATAATACAATATAAACTTCCCTGAAACAGGATTTGAAACTGCATGTTAAAAGAGCACAACCAAATACCTGAGGAAATGGACTGAGGTCAATAGAGAGATATACTCTAGTAATACTGGACTTTAAAGGGGAGGAAAAATCACTCACAAAGGGGAGGAAAAATCACTCACAAAGGAGAGGAAATAAGACTATCATTAGACTGACAGCAAAGCTTTATGCTAGCAGAGAAAGAAGTAGCATATTAATACAGCCAAGGAATGAAAATGTGAGCCACAGATTTTATATCTAGCCTGACTTTCAAATAAAAAGCCACAGGACAATTTATCAACAATTTGTTGATTCAAGAACTCAGGGAATATTGTTCCCATGAGGCCTTCCTCTTTTTAGAGAATATGCTTCTGACAACTAAAATGTCTGGAGAGACACCCTCAACCTTAAGCCTCATGGCACTGATTACTAAAAGCAGTTATCATAGGAAACAGATGCAGCCAAATATTTTGGACATCCAGACAGAAGAACACACCACCACCTGGGAAGGCAAAAGAAGGCAAATCAACTAAAATCTGATCAAGCCTGTAGAACCAACTACCAATTTACAGGAAATGCAAGACAGAGGAAAATCAAGACTGGGGAAAATTAGAAGACAAAAGACACAGTTTCTTCAACAATAAATTGCAAGAAAAAAAAAGAATGGAGGGGAATCTCTAGATTAAAAGAGACTTAATAATAATCAGGGGCGACATAACTCGTGTTCATGAATGAACACTTGGGTGATAAATTTGTAAAGAAAAAGTAAAGAATTGATCACCATAAAGTTTAGGGTAGAGATTACATGTGAGGAGATGGAGAGAGCTGTGAGTAGGATGGCGCTCTAGGGTAGCTGGCAAAATTCTGATTTTTAACTTTGGTGGTTGTTTATAAGGATGTTTGCTTCAAAATAATCGCTTAAGCTGTCCATTTGTTTTATTTAGTTTTCTGTTATATTTTACAATAAAAATGTTTAAGCTGGGTGTGGTGGCATGCTCCTGCAGTCCCAACTACTCGGGAGGCTGTGGCAGGAAGATCACATGAGTCCAGGACTTCAAGGTTGCAATGTGCTATAATCACGCTTATGAATAGCCACTGGACCCCAGCCTGGGCAATACAGTGAGATTCCATTTCTGAAAAAAAAAAAAAAAAAAGTAACACCCCTCCCCTCCCCTCCCCTCCTCTTCTTTTCAGACAAGTTCTTGCTCTGTAGCCCGGGCTGGAGTATAGTGGTGCGATCACAGCTCACCGTAGCTTCAAACTCCTAGGCTCAAGTGATCCTCCTGCCTCAGCCCCCTTAGTAACTGGGACTATAGGCGTGAGCAACCATGCCTGACTAATTTTTTAAAAAATTATTTTCTAGAGGTGTGGTCTTGCTTTGGTACCCAGGCTGGTCTTGAATTTCTGGCCTCAAGTGCTTTAGCCTCCCAAAGTGTTGGGATTACAGGCATGAGACACCACATCTGGCCTAAAAAGCTTAAATAAAAAGAGAAAAACATTATATGTTGTTTTGCAGGAGTGAGGTATTAACACCTCTGCTTTGGTCCACCACAAGTCTCACCACTTCCATTATTTATTTTATCAATGTGGGTTCCTCCCCAGTAATTAAAGTTGTGAATAAAAAGGACAGTAAATTTTATACTCATAGATCAATGATTAGAAATGGAAACTGGAATTTTCACATAAAATCTGCAATTTCCTCTCACTTTAACTCAAATCAGAAAGGTACTTTTTGTATTTATCACTATTTCTTCAACTTCATACACAATTAAGTCACCAAAATAAGTCTAAGTATGTTCACATATACTAAAATAGGAGAAAGACAATGGAGAAGAAGGTAAAATCTACCAGATGCATCACTTGCCCTTAGCTTTGTTGCTTCATTATTATCTAGCATCTGTTATGTATCAGACTTATCTGTTATAACACACGTAATAATTTTGTGTTTATACTTTTGATAATGGACAGTTTTAGGGCATATACAAAAGTAGTTACAGTAGTATAATGAACCTCCATGTACTCATTATGCAGCCTCAACAATTATCAACAGAGACCAATCTTGTTTTATCCATACACATATCCAATATCCCTTGCCACTGGATTATTTGAAGCAAATCCTAGACATATTATTTTCATCCCAAAATATGCTTTCTCAGAAAGTAAGCAACAAGAGAACTCTTCAAGAAAACAGCATGCCCAAAGACTTAGCCAAATACTACAAGTTAACATCAGTGCCTCCGAGAGACTGAAGCTAACAAAATCCTGCAGCTCTACCCAGAACATTTCTAATGTTTCGCTAAAGTTTAAGTTTTCAACTTTGTAGTTGTAATTTTACTACCAGTTATCACCTATGCCTGTAGGATACTAAAGCCAACAAAAGCAACAATGCTATTCAGAAAATTCTTAGTATTTTGCTTAAGTGTAAGTTTGCAACGTTTTAGTCATAAAGTTCAATCAGCATGGAGAATGAAAAGATAATTAATCTGGAATAGAGATTTGAGTTATCTCAGCTCTGCTAATTTACTTTACCACATCCTTAAGCAAACCACTTAAAAACTTTTGGTCTGTTCCTTTAGAGGATGAGTGATAGCTCAATTTTCTTCAAGCTCTCTATATATCTCTAAATCTTTAACAAATTGATTTTGAGTAGCATGATCTCTTTTTGGAGTTAGATGATCAGGCTTAAATGCTCTTCACAAAGAGTTAACTGTAGTTGAAAAATTCTCTAAGAATGAGGTTAAAATCATGTAGCCCTCTAAGAAATACTTTAAAATATAAATTTTAAAGCCAGGCATGGTGGCTTACATCTGTAATCCTAGCACGTTGGGAGGCCAAGGCTAGAGGATTGCTTGAGGCCAGGAGTTTGAGACCAGCCTGGGAAACATAGTGAGACTCTGTCTCCACAAAAAACTTAAAAAATTAGCTGGGCATGGTGGTGCACACTTGTAGTCTCGGCTACTCGGGAGGATGAGGCAGGAGGATGGCTTGAGCCTAGGAGTTCGAGATTACAGTGAACCATGATTGCACCACTGCACTCCAGCCTGCGTGACAGAGTGAGACAGTGTCTCTTAAAAAAATTACATATATATATATATATATGCGCTAAACATACAATCACTGCTATTCCAAGAAATTGCTGTCCATGAGATATTTTTCTAGCATGGGTGTGTAGACAAAGCAGAGATTGCTCTCTAAAGAGCCGGGAAAGCATTAACTTCCTACATAATGAAATGCTCAACTAAGAAGTGGGTTAAACCAGAATTCCCTTTCAGATAGATTTCAGGACCAGATTTTCACCCTGGTTTTAACAAGGCACCTTAGGAAATAATAATGTTTACATTCAAATTACGCTTAGCAATGCAATGTCATTTCTAAAAAATCATAGAATGGAAAAACGCATCCTAGTAAGAAAAAAATTCTATGGATTGAAGATGCTTACTAACTGTAAGTTTGCATTAGTAATGTTCTAAACTCCAACTTCCTACCACCATGAGAAAAGCCTAGCGAATGGTATGATCGAGTTGCATACTGCAACCGCCGTCTTACGGGGAGCATGCTGCTCAGAACAATGAAATGCAATTCTTAATTCCCTCCAACTACTAAGATCACCGGAATAAATTCAACTTACATTTTGGTGTCTTGTTCATCTGCACAGTCTTCAGCTTTCACTTTGGCTTCCAAACTTGTTGCTGTTTTCACCTGGCTTTTGGAGGCTGCAAAAGTCGAAAGTCCAATAGTCTAAGTCTTTAAGATCTCTGTCTCTATATTGTTGACTGATATGGCTTGGCTGTGTCCCCATTCAAAATTTCATCTTGAATTGTAATCCCCATAATCCCCACGTATCAAAGGAGAGACGAAGTGGAGGAAATTGAATCATGGGGGCAGTTTTCCCCACGCTGTTCTCGTGATAGTGAGTCAGTCTCACGAGATCTGATGGTTTGATAAAAGGCTCTTCCCCGTTCGCGCTGCGACTCACACTTCTTCTTGCCGCTTTGTGAAGGAGGTGGCTTGCTTCCCCTTCACCGTCCGCCATGATTGCAAGTTTCCTGAGGCCTCCCCAGCCATGCTGAACTGTGAGTCAGTTATATGTCTTTCCTTTATAAATTACTCCATGTCGGGAAGTTCTTTGTTTGTTTGTTTGTTTTCTTTTTGAGACGGAGTCTCACTCTGTCACGCAGGCTGGAGTGCAATGGCGCGGGTCTCGGCTCACTACAACCTCTGCCTCCCAGGTTTAAGCGATTCTCTTGCCTCAGCTTTCTGAGTCGCTGGGACTACAGGAGCGTGCCACCACACCCCGCTAATTTTTGTATTTTTAGAAGAGACACCTCTGCCTACCAAAATGCTGGGATTACAGGCTTAAGCCACCGCACCTGGCTGGGAAGTTCTTTATAGCAGCATGAGAACCGACTAATACACTGACCTTGCAGATTCTGATTGGTTGGCCATTTACTGCACGCATTTCAATCTACTTCAATACCTGTTCAATGATTTCTGACTACCTGGAATTCCCTGCCCTTTGCTAGCTGCCCTCATTCCTTTCCACAGTGAAATTTCTGGGTGCTTTTCCATAATCTGGATTCCTTGGCTGTACAGTTGTCCACTTTCCTTTCCACTAAGACAGTGGATTTGCTTTCTGTTGTAGAACCTTGGTATCTACTGACCGATTTCTTGTTTGCTAACTACCGTATTTTCAGTTTCCTGCCCACCGTAGTTGCCTACTTTCTCTTCCACTCTGACCGAGAATAACTGTTTTGTCAGCTACCGTTCTGTAGTTTCCTTCCCGCTCTGTGACAAGAGCTGTACCACTTGTGTCTGTGATAGCTTGCTTCTATTCTACCCTGATATTTTTCTCATACCAGGAGGCTCTGTCACATTCTTACTCATTTTTCTTCACCAAAATTGCACTTTGGGACAAAACCCAGTGCCGGTGATGTCCACATAGTTTTTTCAGTAAACATGTGGTCTTTTCTCTGTACGCCTTCCAAGATGCACTTACTTACATGGATCAGACAAGACACATACCTAGTCTAGAAACAAACATCTTTGGATTTAATGTTAGGGGTGAGTTTCTTCCTCCTCCTTCGGAGACGTGATTACTTTTATGGACCAGATCACATGACTAACTCATTGGGAATTTAATATCTGTGGAATTAATTTGGTGGTAGCACTTTTTGCCTCCTCCCTCAGATAAGCATTTGGTTATGTTGATCAGACCTCATGACTAATTTGTCCAGCATCCAATATCGCTAGAATTAATTTTGCTTTTGCGTTTGCCCTCCTCCTGCTTCAGGTAAATCTTTACATAGACGGCCGGGCAGGGTGGCTCATGGCTGTAATTCCAGCATTTTGGGAGGCCGAGGTAGGTGGATCACCTGAGGTCTGGAGTTCGAGACCAGCCTGGCCAATGTGGCGAAACCCCATCTCTACTAAAAATACAAAAATTAGCTGGGAGTGATAGCGCATGCCTGTGATCCCAACTACTCGGGAGGCTGAGGCAGGGAGAATTGCTTGAACCTGGGAGGTGGAGGGTGCAGTGAGCCGAGATTGCACCACTACACTCCAGCCTGGGTGACAGACCGAGACTATATCTAAAAAAAAAGCAAAAAAAACAAAAAAAACAAGACAACACAAATAACTAGTTTGTGTTATTTGAATATAAATTTGGGGTGAATTTTTTCCTCTTCTCTTTCAGAGAAGTGTTCCTGTATTTGAATTGCATAATAAGACTAGCTTGTTCAGAATCCAATATCACTGTAATTAGTTTGGATTTTTTTCCCCCTCTCCTCCTTTGGATTAACCTGTGTGTATATGGCTCAGACCACTAATTATTTCAGGATGCAATATAGCAGGAATTAATTATAGTGGTAATACTTTTCCTTATTATCCTTCAGATATATGTTAACTTGTATGAATCAGACCCTCATGAGTGTCTTGCCCAGGATCAAATACCAGCAAATACCAGTGCAGTTAATTCTAGTGTTCATCTGGAGCCTAAGCTTTCCCTTAGATTTTGTTTTTTTGACAGTTTCTTTGTCCCAACCCAAACTCAAGCTTTCCCCTAATAATAATTCTATTCCCATTTCACTTTTTACCACCCCATTTCCCCATTTCCATCCCTCCAGAAATACCTTCTTGGATGTGGCCTCCATAAGTCCCTTGGCCCTCTAGTTTATAGTATCTGATCCCTACATACTTTATCCTGGAAGTTCAATGTACATAATCCATATGTAAGAGCTATGATGACAGAAAAGAGAAGCATAAGGAGAGCAAAAGGGTGCATTGAAACTCGTCCCATAGTGTGGCTTAAAATCAGAAGTAGGAGAAAAGTGCCAGCTTTGAAATAATAGGCAAAGAAAATCCAAAAAATAAAAGAAGTTAGGCACAGTGGCTCACTCCTGTAATCCCAGCACTTTGGGAGGCTGAGGCAGGTGGATCGCCTGAGGTCGGGAGTTCAAAACCAGCCTGGCTTAACATGGTGAAACCCCGTCTCCACTAAAAAAATACGAAAATTAGCCATGTGTGGTGGCGCACTCCTGTAGTCCCAGCTACTCAGGAGGCAGAAGCAGGAGAATCATTTGAACCTGGGAGACAAAGGTTGCAATGAGCCAAGATTGTGCCTCTGCACTCCAGCCTGGGCGACAGAGTGAGACTCCATCTCAATAAATAAATAAATGAAGTTGGTCTATTTGTGACTTGCTATTTATAAGCTCATTATCATATATAATAATAAGTCTGTCCCCATGAAGTAACAGCTTCTGATTAGTTCTGTCTTCCATTATATAGCTCTTTTGTAGAAAGAGTTCTTATCCCCTAACCCTCACATAAATCCCTGAAGCAGCTGACTTAGTTCTTCTCTGTCCAGTCATGTAGTGAGCCCCCTCTTGACTACTTCAAGAAAGTTCTGTCCTTACGCACTCTTCCCCACAGATGCATGAAAACACTAATAGAAACCCCCAGGAGAGAGACTTTAGTTCAGGTTCTTCTTCAACTCAACGTATTGAGATCCACTTCAAGACCTTTATTTTCCCCAGAATATTCCGTCCTTAAACCTACCCTCACAGAAACACCCAGGGCTAGTATGGGCTTATTCAGTTCTTCCTCATCAAAACACATTCTGATACAACCCCCTGATTTTCACTTCTTTCAGAAGGTTTTGTCCTCATATCCTTACTATATCACAAAACCCAGGGGATGTCAGCATCATATTTCTGGAATTTAAAAAACATTATGCAGAGTATAACTTGAGAGTCTTCGGTTTTCTTCATATAATACTCAAATCTCAAACACACAATGACAGATTAGAACCCGTACAGACGGATGGATTTATTAATTTTATGAGTGTTGTATGTTTGCACTTTATGTTTAGAAAGAGGATTCATTCAGAAAATCGCCATGGAAAGCCTTCCATTAATTGTTTTTAAGGACAATATAAATTGAAATTTAAAGGATATTGAAGAAAAAGAGTTGTTGAATACAAGCAACTTATATTTTCCATTAATTCCAGGGTCCTTGTCATTTTATCACATAACCCTTTATTATCACCAAGAGTAACAGAAATAAGTTTCACTTTTATGACTGAAAAAGCTTAATAAAATGTCACAGAATATGAATAGTTTATTATATGGTAAAAAGAGAACAAGCGGTTTAAAAAATCAGTTTCAGATGAGTAATGACCATGTTCATAAAAACTTAGCAAAGCAAGTTGTCCTATGGTACTGTGTATTTGTTTTTTAACAATTACAATGATCTAAGCCTTTTTCTTATAATTAAACAAGTTTCATTTTAATATTAGAACATCTTGTACTTTTAAGCATCTATTCTACAATTTTAGTTAATAAATCACCGATTAATTTAGACTGAACAGAACTTAAATCACATTTAGATAGATGCAGCATTAAAAATAAATATTTTCAGATAAGAGAGTGTTTTGGGTTGGAATTTTCCCAAAAATAAAATAATGTGATTAAAGAAGTTCGGACTGCTTATTACTTTAAAAGTTATTTTCACTGCATTATCCTTGATTGAATACTGTTTATGGCAAACTAGCTGTAAATTACATTTTTCATTTAACTGGGGGGAAATTTTAATGTGGTTTGGGTATCAAATGAGCTGAAATCTTACTGAAAGGCAAAGGTGCAGATCATTGACTTAAGAAAACAAGTGCTAAACAATATAGTCTTATTTTGGTCAAAAATATATAAAACCACATATTATATATAATACATGCGTAACAAAGTTAAGAAACATATTTACTATAAAGTTATCTTAGGGGATCTCTGATGGTGACAATGAAGGCTTCATTTTTACATTTTTGCTTACTTGTATTTTCTAATTTTCTATGATGCACATATACTATTCTACTGTAATAAATGGTATTTTAATTGATTGCAAATGGAAATGTTTTCTGGAACATAATATGCCATTTAGCTGTGATTTAGCTTTTTACCAACAAAAAAGAAATGCAAAAATCTCAAATTAAAAAAAGTGTTTTTATGAGTTTAGCAAATGCGTTGGTTTTCATGAATTTATCACTTTTATGGCTAACATTTGAACAGCCCATTTTCATGTGCTCATTTGCGGGGTAGACTTTTAGAAGTTCTATTTTATTATGACATTTTTGTGTGCTGGTTTACATTTTATTCTGTCCTTAAACCTGGTGATGGATTTGCCTTGTGCATACCATGAAGCTTGTTGAATGTAATAGAATATACGGGTACAGTTTGAATATACCTATAGTAGCTTTGAACAAATTCTGAGGGTGGTGGCGTGGTGGGCAGGTAGTGGTGGTGGTGTTTACTTACCTGAGCCAGCAGCTTATCATGGACCTGAATTATCTTGAAATATTACTTTAAGTACCACGGCATAGATTGTATTTAACCTGAGGCCAGTTTATCACTGTTCTACATGAGAATCTCCTATCTAGTCTGACAGTCATATATTGAGTGCTAACTCTGTGCTAGGTATTCTTCTAGCTTCTTTGAACACACCAGCATACAAAACAGACAGACAAAAAGTCCTGCCTTTGTGGAGTTAACATTTTAGTTAAGGGAGACAGACAATAAACATAAAACACATCAGAAAATTGTATGTTCCAAAGCTAAGGGCTTGAGATAAATAAGTGAAACAGGGCAATGGGATCTGGAGTGTTGGGGGAGGATGTGATTTAAAAAAGGATGATTGGGATGTGCCTCACCGAGGTGAAATATAAACACAGACTTGAAGGAGGTGACGAGTGAGCCGTACAGTTGTGGGGGAGGAAAATTGCAGGCAGAACACAGTCCTTAAGTGAGGAGCATTCCTCATGAGTTATAGGTGCAATGCAGAGGCCAGGGTGGCTGGAGTGCAGTAAGAGTGAAAGGGACAGAGACTCAGGGGATGTGGTCAGGGAGATAACAGGATTGGCAGGAGGTAGATCCTGAAAACCATTGTAAGGTCTTTGTCTTTTACTCCCGAGTGAGATGGGAGCCATTGAAGTGAGAGAATGACATGATTGGACTTAGATTATTAAGGGGATGGCTTGATGGCTCGATGGCTCTGGCTGATGAAAAAAGGCCAAGGCAGAAACAGGAAAACGTGTTCTGGCAGTAATCCACAAGGTCGTTGGCAGTGGCTTGGACTAAGGTGGTGGTAGTGGGAGTAGTGAGAAGTGGTCAGATTCTGCAAAGATTGTCAAGCTAAAGTCATCAGAATTAATTGAGGCCAGAAAGGCCGAAATTGGGGTGTGTTTGGGGAATAAAATAAAGAGTGCTTGTTATGAGTGAACTATTAGGCATTGAATCTAATTCTTATTTCCACCCTCACTACCAATTATCTGTAAGCACTGAGTATGGGGGAGATAAATAGTAGATAAAGAACTGTAGAAAACACTTCTTGATAGCCAGTATACTTGTAATCTAGGAGAATCAGGGTATACACGTACAATTACAACCTTTTCCAACATTTAATATTTATTTATTCATTCACTGGGAAAATATTTATTGATGCACTAATAGATTCTCAATATTAATGCTAGAGAAATTGGAGACCAACTGCTTAGTTTTGAATCCTGGCTTCACCACATACTGGTTACTTAGCCTTGAGATGCCTCAGATTACCATCTGGAAAATAAAGATAATAATAATATCTACCTCACAGGGATGCTGTGAAGATTAAATAGGATAATCACATGCAAATAATTTAGAACAGCACATGATAAACACTGTTATGTGTCACTTGTTATCCTTATCAAGGCCTCTCTTTTCCTTTCTAGCATATCCTCTCCCTTAGCTAACCTTAATATCAACAGAGAAGAATATCTGTAAAAAGAAAGGCCACTACACGAGATGTTGGGTATGTTCATTTGTTTAACTGTAGTAATCTCTATGTATACGTATTTCAAGATAAGTATATCAAAATGTCATGTTGGACACTTTAAATATATGTTATACAATGAAAATATAATAAAATCAAGAGCAAGATCAAAATGCAGAGAGTCTAGAACCTCAAGCCAGTTCCTACTGCTTTTCTTGATGAACACACTGGCTAGATATCTATGGCTAGATATCTATAAGTTAATTTTTCAGACTCATATACACATAAAAATGGGTAAAGATTTTTTTTAGGACTCTTAGGACTCTCTGGGGATCAAGAATCTCTTTTGTAGTCACCAGGACCTGGAAAACATGGCTTCGTTCAACAATATTGCATATGCCTATTAGTCCTTAATCACTCATACTCACAAAGGTGTTTTAGTACAGAACAGAGAACAGCCTGTCAGGTACCTTTTGTGTCCTACCCCAGCTATACTTCTGTTCTCCTTTTCCTCTCTCCAGGCCTAAATTCTGCTCTTTCCTTGTTTATACCCAGGTTGAACCTCTAAGTTCAAGTGCTGCCCTGTGACCATCTGATCAGATTTACCCCCATTTATGCCTGACCACCTGCTCCCACTAATGTAGACTCCAAAGCTGGGTTGTGTTATTCAATTTGACCTGACTCTATAAAGTGAGACTTTGACTTCTCTTTCAAGAAAATGAAAACCACATGTGTTTTTTCCCTTTTGAACCAGCTTCCTTATCATGATCACTTTCTCAATTTTGCATTTCTTTTCTTTTTTTCCTTTTTTTTTTTTTTTTTTTTGAGACAGAGTCTCTCTCTGTCACCTAAACTGGACTGCAGTGGTGCAGTCATAGCTCACTGCAGCCTCAAATTCTTGGGCTTAAGCAATCCTTCTGCCTCAACCTGCAGAGTAGCTGGAACTACAGGTGCAAGCCACCCACACCTAGCAATTTGTGTGTATGTGTGTGTGGAGACAGGGTCTTGCTGTGTTTCCCAGGCTAGTCTCAAACTCCTAGCCTCAAGTTATCCTCTTGCCTTGGCCTCCCAAAGTGCTGGCGTTACAGGCATGAGGCACTTGCTGGGCCTCCATTTTCGTACTTTCTTTAGTTATTCTGCAAGACTTACCTGAGAGGGTTTAGGGTGTTAAGATATAGTGCAATTGTGGTTTGAAAAGTGTAAGAGCGCTCACAGTCTCTTGAATAATGTCTAGGTTCTTAGGAATAAGGATAATATTATCAATGATAAAGATAATCAACTTTTATTTAGTGCTTACCATATGTCATATATTGTGCTGATGTGTGAACTCCTTTACATTCATTATTATCTCAATTAATATGGTAAATAACCTATAAGGAAATTTTATTATTTTCTCCATTTTATAGGTAGGAAAAAGAACTCTCAAAGAGTTGCATTAGCCAAAGAGTAAGTGGCAGAACTTAGAGCAGGCTTTTCTGTGCCAACGCAAGTACTTTTAACTACTGAAGTATATCACAAGACTACGGTGCTTCCTAGGTCTGTTCTCTCATGCAGTTTTTGTTGTGTGTACAATTTATTACCTCATAGTTATTCTTCAAAATTTGATAAACATGGGAAGACAAAAAAGCCCCTTTAGAGATGTTCAGCAGTCCCTGCCCTTTACTTTTAAGAAGTCCTTATATTTGTACAGAGTTCTACAACCTGAATATACTTTTACACCTTATCACTTTTGATCATCATAACATTTTTTCTGGTGATCAAGACTGGGCTTGTTATCCCCTTTTATGTAAATAAACCAAGGTTCACACAGGTTAAGTGAGCTGCACAAGGTTATACCAGGTTTCCTGTAAGTTGACTCTCTAAAACTTTCAGCTGTAACTGTTTGAAAATCATAGTTCAAATATATGATTCTTAACACAAATTGTAGAGGCTCATGGAGGAGAGCATCAAATACTAAGAACAAGATATTAGCAAAGTATCCAAGATCATCCTCTTTTCTCTTTGTTCTTCATGGGAGAGGTTGTAACCTTAAAGGGGCTATATTAGTTTGCTAGGGCTATCATAAAAATGTATCACAAACTGAGTGGCTTAAAACCACAGAATCTTATTCTGTCATAGTCTGGAGGCTGGAAGTCCAAGATCAAGGTGTTGGTAGGGTTGGTTTCTCCTGAGGCCTTTCTTCTTGGCTTACCAATGGCTGCCTTTTTGCCTTTTCTGTGTGTGTATGTGTCTCTTCCTCTTTGTATAAGGGCACCAGTTATATTGTATTAAGGCTCATCCATATGACGTCATTTAATCCTTTTTTTTTTTTTTTTTTTTGAGACGGTCTCACTCTGTTGCCCAGGCTGGAGTGCAGTGGCACAGTCTTGGCTCACTGCAACCTCTGTCCCCTGGGCTCAAACGATCCTCCCGCCTCAGCCCCCCAAGTAGCTGGGACCACAGGTGTGTGCCACCATACCTGGCTATTTTTTTGTATTTTTGGTAGAAACAGGGTTTCACCATGGTGCCCAGGCTGGTCTCAAACTCTTGGGCTCAAGTAATCCACCTGCCTTGGCCTCCCAAAGTACTGGGATTACAGGCGTGAGCCACCGTGTCCAGCCAAATCTTAATTACTTCTTTAAAGATTATATTTCTGAATATAGTCACATGTGAGACCCTAGGGGTTAAGACTTCAACATATGAAATTTGAGGGACATGATTTAGTCCATAACAGGGGATTTCCTGTTAAGCAAATGTTCCTCATGTGATGGATATGAGAACTATAATTAAATTTTTAAAAGCTTCCAACATCAGTGTGAAATGCTGTATAAAATCAGAGCCATCTCATGAAGATTTAAGCTTGACACAGTTTTTAAGATGAAGAATCCTAATAAATAGACAAACACAAGCTTTATCTCATAACCATTGCTAGAAGGAGGAAAAAGAAAGAAGGAAATTAATAAGCATCCGGACCAGCTGGGGAGAAATAGTAATTCCAGACCTCCAAAATATACAATATAAATAACAGTAGACAATTTCATAAGTATCCCTGTTAATATCTGAATCAAATTAGTATATGACTACACTTAATATTTCTATGGGGTGCTTATATTTTGACTAACTACTTATTTGAGGTTACCATGTTTAAGAAATTATTATCCCAAATCATAACTGGAGTTTAGAATGGATCAGAAGGTGGACTGGAGCCCATATGTTACTGATTACCAGAAGGAATGTGGGATGTGATATGAGATTTTAGAAGTCTGCCACTAAGACCTGTTAGGCTACTCAGACATGAACAGTAGCCACAGGCACCAGGTAGACCTTCAGTGGGCATCAGGAAGCCAGCAGTAGGAACTAGGATTTAGGATGGATCTGAGGTTCTGTCAAGACTCAGTGATTAGTCATAATGCTAGACTTGGAGGAACAGTGTCAAAACCATGGCAGAGATGTAGGTACTATGGCAGAAGGCCAATATGTAGTTGTAGGAATTAGGCCACATATTAGAATATAATACACAAAAAGCAGTATAGGTCAGCATGGAAACACCAGCAAAGTAGCTTGATTTTGAGCAGGTCACCTACTTACTGGCTTAGGGCTTCCAAGCTTCCTTCTGCCCAGAGGCATAACTGAGCTCAGAGTTTGGGGTAGCATTGAATGAAAATTTGAGAGTTAAAAGGCCCAGAAAGACTTAGGTGCAAAGGACCCCATGCACTATTCCTCCCCATGGGGTAGTAGATGTCATAGACATATGCTCATTTTGTTTTGAGTTTTAAGTTATCAGGTCTAGCAGCAAAATATACCCAAAGTGTTTCCAGAAAAGTTTTGTTCTGGTGGTGTTGAATTGACTCATTTTCTTTTAAAAGACTGTATCACTGGCCTGTAATAGAGCTTGTCCTAGCATTGTACTTTTCTTAAGATATCCCTACACAATCCTGCCGCTGTGACTGGTTGTCATTCCACAGTTGGTGCAGTGATATCACTGATCCAACATCAGCATCCACACAAATATTAGAATCTCATCAAATAGAAATTATGTACTCACTTTTCCCCAGGACAAATTTAAGGAGAAGAAGGAAAGCAATTAACAAGCACCTAGATCTCCTGGGGGAAAATTTTTAAAAAGTCTATTTCTGTGATATATGTTACCCTGTGGCTAGATTGAAGCAATGCAGTCTCCTCCCTGAGGCTTCTCTTGTACACCACCTGGAAATGTCAGTTGGTACAGATTGTAGCAGACTGTCTGCTTAAAGGCATTGACCACATGGAGCCTGTGACATCTGTGGTTTTGGTGACTGTGTGGTTTTAAATGACTGTGTACTTGATTCTAGTTCTGAGATATGTATTTATCCAGTGTGGGATCTGGAAGATACTTAAAAAGTGATATACAACATTAGCAAAGTAAACTGAATCTCTTTGCTTGCATTTATTGAATATTACATTTAGTGTTTTACAAATAATATATCAAAATTAATAATATAGAACATAATTGGATTTCTTATTCAAAATTTGAATAGGAGAGCTAAGAAAAGACAGAGCCTAAAGGGCCATTCAGGCATTATTATGCCCAGTGATATGGGTTGAATTGTGTCACCCAAAAAGATATATTATGTTCCAGTCCCCAGTACCTGTGATTGTGACCTTATTTAGAAATAGGTATTTGCAGATGCAATCAGATTAAGATGAGGTCATATTTGTTCAGGGTGGATCCTAATGTAATATTACTAGTGTCCTCATAAGAAGGGAACAGTTTAAACACAGGCAGACACAGAGGGAAGATGGAGGAGATTCTCTGCCTTGGAGTTATGCTGTCACAAGTCAAGGAAAGCCTGGGGCTACCAGAAGTTGGAAGAAGGTTCCACCCCCATAGGCTTTGGAGGGAGCAAAGACCTTCCAATGCCTTGACTTCAGGCTTCTACTCTCTCTAGAGTATAAGATTCTGTGGTTTTAAGTCACCCAGTTTCTAATATATAGCAGACCTAGGGAACGAACACACCTAGTTTTGTATCTCTTGTCAGGGTTGTACTTAAATAGGGTCAATTAGATTTTAGAGCATGCCAGGTGATAGGATTTGGCTGTGTCCCCACACAAATCTCATCCTGAATTGTAGCTCCCATAATTTCCATGTGTTGTGGGAAAAACCCTCTGGGAGGTAATTGAATCAGGGGGTGGTTTCCCCCATACTGTTCTCATGGTAGTGAATAAATCTCATGAGCCTTGATGGTTTTATAAAGGGTTTCCCCTTTCACTTGGCTCTCATTCTCTTTTGCCTGCCACCATGATTATGAGGCCTCCCCAGTCACGTGAAACTATGAGTCCATTAAACCTCTTTTTTTTTTGGGTAATAAATATGAGTCTATTAAACCTCTTTTTTGGTAATAAATTACCCTCTCCTGGGTATGTCTTTGTAAGCAGAAAACGTCTTTTTCTTTATAAATTACCCAGTCTTGGGTATGTCTTTTTCTTTATAAATTACCCAGTCATGGTGTATGAAAATGGACTAATACACCAGGGAACTTTTATGATCTCTGGCTACTGGTGGGTTCTGGGGTTTGATTTCTGGGATGGTGGGGGATGCCACAGAGACCTAAGCTACCACATAAAATTAATCGCTTTTCAGGAAAACTGTACTTGAATAACTCAGGGCAATTACTAATGTTTTCTGGGTGAATGACTGGGTTTTCAGAGCTGCTGGATTGTGTGTGTGTGTGTGTGTGTGTGTGTGTGTGTTTATGTTAATGTTTATCTCAGAAACATTTAAAGTGTTGAAAGTGGGAAGTCAGACTCTTCAATCATTCTGGTTATGTTCATTATTAACTGCAATGAACTGAATATTTGTGACCCAACCCCCAAATTCATATATTAAAACCCTAATACCAATATGATAGTTTTGGGAATTGGGTCCTTTTGGGGGGAAATTACATCATGAAGATGGAGACCTCATGAATGGAATTAGCACCCTTTTAAAAAGAGGAGGAGACACAGGGCCTGTCTCCCTCTCTGCCCTCTCCCATGTGAGAATATAGCAAGAAAATAGCTATTTGTAAACAAGGAAGTGGGCCCTCACCAGAACTGATAGTGCTGGCACCCTGATCTTGTACTTCCCAGCCTCCAGAACTGTGAGAAATAAATGTTTGTTGCTTAACTCATCCAGTCTCTGGTACTAGACTGGGTGAGTTAATTTTTAGCTCAGTGAGTTAATTTTTAGTCCAAATTAAACATTAACAGGACTAAAACATTAGCAGATTCAAAATCTGTGAATAATGGTATGTGTGGAATTAGTCAGATGGTTTGCTTTTTAGACAGGTTTCAAATTATTTTGTGGCAATCTAGGTCATATCTTTCCCCCAGCAAGGTTTTTAACTATAAGCTGTTACATATACTAGTGTAAATTCTGTTTAAATCTTAGTAGTAGCAAACAAACATTATTATTTTCATCCATGATATATTTATTAGGATACTGATATCAGTGAGGAATTCTTCACCATTCTTTTAGAGAGGTCAGCTATGGTAGTATTTATAATAGCACTAGAGATAAACAGTTGAGGAGCTTGCATTACAAATGCTAAGACCACTTAGGATAGTAGTAGGGAACAAGGTAGTTAATGTCATAATTCCATTTTTTGGCAGACACAGACAGAAACACAATGCCTTATCCTATAGAAATATTGTCTTCTTGCCATATCCTGACTTTCAGCCTTATGCTCTGAAATAGCAACAGTGTTTTGGCGTAGGACGTATAGAAGGCTTCAAAAAATTTTCTTTTTGGCCTGGTGTGGTGGCTCACACCTGTAATCCCAGCACTTTAGGAGGCCGAGGTGGGTGGATCACGAGGTCAGGAGTTCGAGGCCAACCTGACTAACATGGTGAAACCTCGTCTCTACTAAAAATACAAAAATTAGCTGGGCATGGGGATGTGTGCCTGTCATACTCAGGAGGCTGAGGCAGGAGAATTGCTTGAACCTGGGAGGAGGAGGTTTGCAGTGAGCCAAAATCGTGCCACTGCACTCCAGCCTGGGCAACAGAGCAATACTCGGTCTCAAAAAATAAAAATTCTTTTTGGCCATTTCCATTGCTCTGCTTCTATGGCCATCACTGTTCATGACACCAGATGCTCCCACAGATCCACACAGGTGAGCAGTTCACTCGGTCAGAAATGATAATGGGTCGGAACTTTCAGAAAGTCAAAGACTGAGAATTTGTTGGAAATTTACAGAAAGGTATCATAATTAGTCATGGAAATTATGCAAGTTGCAAGTAGTACATTTACATTCATTTGTGTAGGGAATCAATTTATCCAATAAATACACTTAGGAATATAAATAGATCATTTATCAGGATTTTGCAGAAATAAGTGAAAACTTTATATGTTTTGGACGCCTGCAAATCTGATGCCCAGTGTTCCCAGATATAGATATTTCCTGTTCAGCATTATTGGTAATTGGATAAGAAAACCTATATTTTCAAGCTGCAATGGTAGAGTCATGTCAGTAGATGTTACTACAATATGAATATTTCCTCATTTTTTTTTTACTTAGAATATTACTGAAATAACCAAGTCTTGTTAGAGAAGGCATGAGCTTTTGCAATTTATATTTAAGGAAAAGTGAAAACCAGGTGAGTGAGGACAGTCAGAAGCCCAGAAGTGGGCATGAGATTATTTAAACTCTCTGAAAGCAAGAGACAAGTAGTGGAAGTGGGGCAAGAAATTCAGTGCACAAGGGTTGACAGTATCTGTAAATAATAGAATACATTCTCTTTCTCTTGCTATTATTTAAAGCCAACTGGTAGACAGGAGCTATAAAAACAGCTGACCAGGACAACTTTTTTTCCCACTTCCAAAAATTTATCAAACATTTTTAATGCCAACATCTAGAATCTCAGTGAGTATATACAAATATTACTTATCGAAGGAGCACACACACCCACACACCCTTTAGTCTCCAGTCTTTTTCATTTTATTTAATTAAAAATAGTGTGCTAAGAGTTGGCATATATTTTCTCACTGAGGAAATGGAAAAATAGGCCAGAGACATCAGCCAATAGGCAAGATTGGTCTTAAGTCCAATTTCGCCTATGTTGAAATTAACCAATTTAGGCTTGGTCTACAATTATAGAGTATTAGACTTGGAAAGGGCCAAGGAAATCATCAGTCTTAGCCCCTTCTTTTTACATTTTCATTAACTGTTTCAACAAAGTATTGAATATTTACTATGTGCTGGGTTCAATAATAGGTGTTAGGATATAAAATGGTGAATAAAATGTAGTCTCTGTCCTCAAAGGTCTCATAGTCCAGGGAATTGCTAATCAAATTTGAATATGTATACAAGTCAGCTGAGAGATTCTGTTACAATGTAGGATCTAATTCAGTAGGTCTAGGGTGGAACCTGAGATTCTGCATTTCTAAAAAGCTCCTAGCTGATGCCCATACTGCTTGTCCATGGACCAAACTTTAAGAAACAAGGATTGAGATGGTGAACATATGAGAAAACAAGTTTAAAGTGGCCAAGTGACCTGTCCAATATCACATGACAAACTCATGAAGAAGCCCAGATTCCTGGCTTAGTTCAGTGACCCTTTGATTCACATTGCTCTGATGATCAGAGTTTAATTATCATTTGGCTCAGGTGTTACCCACACATTTGAAGTGCTAATAATTATTGGACCTAAATGCTGCTAATTCAACGGTAGAAGCTGCAAATCTCTGTTTACACTAGAAGATGTATGATTGGAAAGGAGGCCCTTCCACAGAAATTCTAGAGATCAGGGGAAAGATACCCAAATCCAAGAAGGATCCACAGTGTGGCTAAACACAATCCATTACTTCATTTATTCGTTTGTACAAGAAACATTTATTCACAATCTACTGTATGCATAGACAAGAATCCTTACCCAGTTCTTCTATACCCATAATGCCCTGTACAGTCCTGAGAGCACAAGGAGATGCTCCATTTGTCCTTTTGGCTGAATGATAGCACTGCTATAATAGATATGGGAGATCAGATGCATTATTGAAGTTCTCTCCTGAAGGAATTTGAGATCTAGTTGTGAAAAGAGGACTTATTTTATTTTTTTTCTTTTTGAGACAGAGTCTCTCTTTGTTGCCCCGGTTGGAGTGCCGTGGTGCCATCTTGGCTCACCACAACCTCTGCCTCCTGGCTTCAAGTGATTCTTGCAACTCAGCCTCCTGAGTAGCTGGGATTACAGGTGCCCACCACCACACCTGGCTATTTTTTATTATTATTAGTTTTTAGTAGAGATGGGGTTTCACCATGTTGGCCAGGCTGGTCTTGAACTTCTGACCTCAAGAGATCCGCCTGCCTTGGCCTGGGATTACAGGCGTGAGCCACAGAGCCTGGCCTGAGTTATTATTATTATTATTTTTTACATAATTACTGAGAATAATTCTAATTATGAACAAGAATATAATCTTGTGATATAAACTATTGATAAGTGTTACAGGAATTCAAAGTTGTGGAAAGTTAAGTATAGGCTAAGACTAGTCAGAAGTCTTTATTTTTTGAGACAGAGTCTCACTTTCGCCTAGGCTATAGTGCAGTGGTGCGATCTCGGCTCGCTGCAGCCTCCTTCTCCTGGGTTCAAGCGATTCTCCTGCCTCACCCTCCTGAGTAGCTGGGATTACAGGCGCCTGCCACTACGCCCAGCTAATTTTTATATATACATATTTTTAGTAGAAATGGGGTTTCACCATGTTGGCCAGGCTGGTCTCGAACTCCTGACCTCAAGTGATCTACCCACATTGACCTCCCAAAGTACTGGGATTACATGTGTGAGCCACCGTGCCCAGCCAGAAGTCTTGATAAAGTACATGACAAGTGAGCTGAGGTATAAAGGAATTGGGGGATTTGAGGATTTGTGGAGGAGGCACTGTGAGAATATTTAAAGTAGGGAGACCTCATGTGTGAAGGTACAGAGTTGAGTATGAGAAGCTTAGGTGATAGTAGTTGATTAAACTGGCTGTGGAGGATGGTAGAGTGTGGAGGACCTAATGTTATAGAAACTGTTACATAGATATAGGATGAACATCTCTAAGACACGTTCCCTATATACCTGCAATATAAATGTATAACACAAATATTTTTATCTTCTTCTGACTTCTTATTGGATGAATATCTTACTGTTAACATATAACTACCATCCAATTAAGATTATTGCTCAACTAATTTAGTTAGTTAGTAGTCCAGACTTACCCAACATTAAGATGTAGCAAGTAATATGAACTACATTGGAATTTAAAAAATATTTCTATGTTTTGTTGACTTCAAGGAATGTGGCCTTAAGTAAACTCTAATGTCCAGTTATCTGGAATTTTTGACAACAAAACAGTCTTTAACATGCACAGCCGTTATCAACACTGTCTTGTAATATATTAGAAGACAGTGACAGCTATCCAGTGCATCTTAGATTTATAACTCCTCAGAGAATAAATGCATTGAACATTCTATACATTATTTCTACAGTATGTATAAAGTTACTACTAAATACTTAATGATGGAAAGATAATCAACCTGGATTTATATTTTATTGTGACAGTTTTCCACATCAATCTTGGGAAATTTCCACTTACCTTATATTTGGCCTACGAATGGCTTAGAAGATTACAAGAAAGAGGAGTGAGAGAGGATAAATCACTTGGCTAATAAAAATTGAGGCAAAAATAGCCCATTGATAATAGTTGATGTCTTCTTAAATTCCTGAATGCACTTTTCTGAATTCATTGTGAACTTGACTCAAATGTATGTCAATTTTTAACAGCATTAATTACTTGGAATTCTCCACATTGTCTGTTTTGTTTGTTTTGAGATGGAGTCTTGCTTTGTTGCCCAGGCTGGAGTGCAATGGTGCAATCTTGGCTCACTGCAACCTCTGCCTCCCAGGTTCAAGTGATTCTCCTGCCTCAGCCTCCCGAGTAGCTGAGATTACAGGCATGCACCACCACGCCTGATTAATTTTTGTATTTTCAGTAGAGATGGGGTTTCACCATGTTGGCCAGTCTGGTCTTGAACTCCTGACCTCTGGTGTTCTGCCTGCCTCTGCCTCCCAAAGCACTGGGATTACAGGCGTGAGCCACCGGGCCTAGGGCACATTGTCTTTTTTGATTTTCCACTCAGAGTTTCTATTTTCTTTTGAACATGCTTTGTTTCTTTTTTTTTTTTTTTTTTTTTTTTTTGAGACAGATTCTCACTCTGTTGCTCAGGCTGGAGTGCAGTAGCAAGATCATAACTCACTGTGACCTTGAACTGGGCTCAAGTGATCCTCCCGCTTCAGCTTCCAGAGTAGCTGGGACCACAGACTTGTGCCACCATGCCCAGCTGATTTTTGTATTGTTATTCTTTGTAGAGATGAAGTCTCCATTTGTTGTGCAGGCTGGTCTTGAACTCCTGGTCTCAAGCAATCCTCCCGCTTTGGTTTCCCAAAGTGCTGAGATTACAGGTGTGAGACACAATGCCCAGCCTGAATATGCACTTTTTAACATTTCTGTTCAGCTTCTGATTTATTAGCATGTGTTGAAATTCAGTTTTATGTCATCTAAAGTTGCTACTTAGAAGCTCCTCTTTGGGAATCACTGTAATGAGCCCTTTGCACAATATGGAATATGTCTTGTTTGTGTACAGACTGTGCTATCATATATGGCACTACCCATCCCATTTCTTCATATATTCCTCTGCTTAGGAGGTTACTGCCTAGCTACACCCCAGTGCATTTCCTTACTCTCAGCCTATGAGATTGAAATAGAAATCCCTTGGGTCCTTCCACCGTTTATTTGATTCCTTTAACTCTTGGCAGCTCCAATTCTGTCTCTGGCAGCTGTTGGGGAAACCTCTTGTTTAACCTTCCCTGACAGGCCCTGGGATAATTCTGGGAAGCTTTACTAACTTGCCCTTCTACCCCCCTAGTGCTTTCTTTCCTTTGCAGATGTTTTTCTGTGCTTTTCATAACCATAAATGTATTTCAGATGAACCACTGTAGTTTACAGTTGTTGGAGCTTTTCTCATGCTAAAGTTCCAAACAAATTTTAACAGCTGCTGAGGAGGCTGGCAAAAAGCCTTGATTGCTAATTCTGTGTTAAACTACTTTTCACAATGGGACATTCTATAATATTTGATACAGTCTCTAAAGAAAATGATTTCTATCTTATATTATTACTGTTTGTATCATACTCATTCCTAGCTTTAAAAAGATTCCAAGTCCGTGCTTTCCAAAATGGTCTTGATTTTATTTAAAACTTTATAGAAAAGTTAGGGGTTCCCAATGTAATAGGGATGTTATGATGGAGAAACAGGTAAGATTGGTATCAGTAGAGTCAAGTGAGTTAACACACAAATATAGTAAACTGTACCTTCTGGAAACATTACTCTATAAAGATGAACAATTGTTCTCTTGGCTATAATTTGTAAATAGGTGGAAGGGAAGCTGCTTGTTAAAATTGGAGCCAAGAGATTCACATGTCCTTAGTGTGTTTCCAAGTATGCTGGGGTCAGAGGAGCTGCTTGGCAGTCTGGTGTAAAGTGAAGATGTGCTCAGAATCTCACAAATAAATCCATACTGCAGTGATCCCCTGCCAGATAATAAAGTGCACATCGTATGTGTAACAGGGAGATGGCGTGTTAATGAGGAAGTAATTGAAAACAGAATTTGATCTGTAACTGCTAAAAGTTGCTTCAAAAGCCACATCTGATCTGCTAGTGCCTCCAAATTATTTCACAATTACTTATGAAACAATTTTTTAAAACAATCTAACAGAAAAACTGTGCTGTATTTTCATCTGTGTTTTTTTGTTTTTAAGACAGGGTCTCGCTCTGTCATCCAGGCTGGAGTGCACGATCTCAGCTCACTGCAACCTCCGCCTCCTGGGTTCAAGTGATTCTCCTGCCTCAGCCTCCTGAGCAGCTGGGATTACAGGTGCCGGCCACAACACCCAGCTAATTTTTGTATTTTTGGTAAAGACGGGATTTCACCATGTTGGCCAGGCTGGTCTCGAACTCCTGACCTCAAGCGATCCGCCTGCCTCGGCCTCCCAAAGTGCTGGGATTACAGATGTGAGCCACTGCACCCGGCCTTTTCCTCTGGTTTATGACTTAATTTCTCAACTAAGTTTTGATGGTGGATTTCTTATTATAAAGATATTTGATAATAAATAATAACATTTCAATATGGGCAACATGGCGAAACCCTGTCTCTACAAAAAATACAAAACTTAGTCCAGCGTCGTGGTGTGCACCTGTAGTCCCAGCTACCCAAGAGGCTGAGGTGGGAGGATCGCCTGAGCCCGGGAAGGTCGAGGCTGCAGTGAACTGTAATCATATCACTGCACTCCAACCTGGGCGACAAGAATGAGACCTTGTCTAAAAAAAAATTAAATAAATAAATGATAACATTAATAAACTGAACAATTTCTTGAAAAACACCCACGTGGAATTTACGTGTATTTTTGTTGGTTCTCATTGTTTTTTTTTTTTTACCCTTTATCACAATCAGTTGTTCTGTTGCATATATTTCTGATTTGTAAAAAAAAAAAAAAAAAAAATAGAAATGGAAAAATAATTCAATAATCTGATAAATAAATGCCAACTCCATATTTAATAGTGAAATATTAGAGCCGAATTTCCATTACTGCTCCTAATGTACTCATTCCATATGAATACATGAATAAGGTCATTAAAATAAAGGGTTTCATAGTCAAGTAAGTTTGAGAAATACTGAGTTAAACAAGATTTTTTATTTTTATATTTTTGAGACAACTTTTTCATTGCAGTAGTACAATCAAAGCTCACTGCAGTCTCAACCTCCTGGACTCAAGTGATTCTCTTGCCCCAGCTTCATGAGTAGCTGGGAGCACAGGTATGCACCACCATGCTTAGATAATTTTTTTTTAATTTTCAATTTTTTTTTTTTTTGGTAGAGCTGGGGTTTTGCTATATTGCCTAGGCTGGTCTTGAGCTCCTGGCCTCAAGCAATCCTCCTGCACCAGCCTCCCAAAGTAGAGATTACAGGCATGAGCCACTGCACTTGGCGAAGTTTTCCATTTAGTGCAGGACTTTGCAGAACCTTTAATATGTTAATACTCACTGGGACTCTCTTAAGAGGAATATATAACTTGGTGGTATCACAGAAGTATTTAACCACAGAAATATTTTTTTTAGAGCATCCCCAGCAAGCAGGGCTCTGAGGAATATGCCTTGGCAAACACTGACACAGCATTCAGCCAGGTGTGAGACAGTATGCACTAAACTTCTGCCAGCAGTTGCTCTTGTGTAACTCACTACAGACAGGTGTCATGTTAGTGAAATGGCTGGACTTCATTGTGGATGTGAGTCAGCTGGAGGTGTCTGTCAAAATGCAGATTCTTAGGCTCTACTCTAATTCAGCAGATATGACTTGAATTCCAAGACTCTACGTTTAAATGCATCAAGTGAGGTTTCTGATATAAGAGTCTGTAGTTTATGCTTTGAAAAACACCATGTTAGAAAGTTTGGGTCATTAATAAATCATAAAAGATGAATGTAATTAATTCATATAAATTTACAAATGTATTAATTCATATAAACGTACAAGTTTAATAACACTGATGTTACATGTTGAAACTGGGACATTCTGAAAGTTTATAGGCTGGGCACAGTGACTCATGAATGTAATCCCAGCACTTTGGGAGGCTGAGGTGGGAGAATCACTTGAGCCCAGGAGTTCAAAGCTGCAGTGAGCTTTCATGGTGCCATTGCACTCCAGCCTGGGTGACAGAGTGAGACCCTGTCTCTAAAAATAAAATAAAAATTTAAAAAAGGAAAGTTTATTGATTGAAGGGCAATTAGGTATGGATGGATAAAACTTTGCATTCATTTAACTTATATATCAGTCATCTTTAATACTCATGCCAAGCTTGGACTCATTGACTCACTGTCACCATAAAATATTCATGTAATCTGCATGTTTGCTCATGTGGCATGTAACTGAAAGCAACGAAGATGCCCCTTCCCTTGACAAACCTCAATTTGCACTTCTGGCAATCATGGTACTTAGCTTGATATTTTCTGCACATAGCTTGATATTTTCTGCTTCATACCTTTGCTCTTGCTAGTCCCCTTGTCTGCAATGTCCCTTTTCTTGTTTCCTTCTCTGGCTAGTTTGCTCTCTGCTGAGTGTGAATATGTATAGGTGGTTTCAAATGGGCATAACATATTCATTTAGTTAAACAAGTTATGATTGAAGCTGGCGAAATATGTGTGGGTGTGTAGTTGTTGGAGCAGGCATTATATCTGTTAGCTTGAAACAGTACCAGGTAGCCTAAAATTCCAAGACAGGCTCACAAGGACTCAGGTGATCCGAAAAGCTATAGAAATATAGAAATTCAGCAAGGCGTTATTACGAGGAAGAGAAGCAGTTTAAATTGTACTTAGTTTGCAAAAGATAATTTTCACCTTATTGAATTTTGCTGATAATTGAGCCAGGTTCAGTTGTTTGTTAATAATAATTCATTCCTTTTTGACTAATTTTCTCACCTACATGGATCTGTTCTCAGCAATAGCACTTTACTATGCATTAATAATGATTACTGGTTACTGATTGAGTAGAATGGTTCTTCTTACCAGGTAGATGTACATCTTCAGATAGCATTCAAAGCACTTATTTTTAATTATTCTGAAAATAAAAACAAATACTAATATACTCGTATCTATTTATTTAAAATCTTCAGCTAAAAGAAGTAGTATATCTTGCCATGTTCCTCATTCACATTTGGTGCCTCACTTTTGTCAAGATGCCAAGTGTCTGCCACGGTAGACATATACTGGTAGATGTATTGTGATTTTAATGTTTGATAAGGGAGAAGAATTATATTCAAGTTTTTTAGAGTGTTAGACTTCTCTACCTTCTAGTATGAGACGTGCTTCCAGTGACAAGAAAAGAAAGGTTATTACATTTAGTCATGATTCATGAATGTCAGGATTTAAGTGTTGCAGGACTTTGTGGAAGCGGAAGAAGTAGTGGGAAACAGGAAGCCGGGCTGCCATAAGCACATACATAACAAGTAATTAATTGACTACAGACGTGAGGGAACCTACAGAGAACATTAGAAAACACTATTGTACATGAAATGCATTAATGCTAATTTTGTGAACAGCTGGATGGCTGAATGTTTGATAATGAAGCAAGTCATTTTAATTTGATCTAAGCTTCAGCTTTTAATTGAATTTATAAGAACACGGGAAAAATTAACAGGCAGCTTCTGGCAATTCAAAAACATTATTTTGGCTCAGAGTCTAAGCTTCTCTCTAAATTTGGGAAATCTGGCCCTGGATAAAGATGGAGCAAAGACAAATTGTGTTGTAATACCAAGAACAGCAGATTTATGTCTCCGATTTCAAATAAATGCAGATTGTCATTGTTTGTCAGAAAGGCAACTATTCCTTTGGACATAATCATATCTTAAAGTGACTAACAGGTCAGCTCTAATTATTAGATGGTTGGTTGAATCAGAGAGGTGACTTTTTCCTCTATGAAAAGGCAAGAATATAATATAGAATAATTTTTCAAATGCTTTCAAAATAGAGCAGTGTGTGAGGCCAGAGATGAATCTTCTTTGTTAATAGACCCCTGAAGATCTGGGCAAGAAACAAGAAAATTTTTTTTTAGTAATAGGACCTCGTGTCTTTTGACTAGGGCTGGCTAAGACTTATGTGTTCAAAACTGCTGCTTCCTACAAGAAATATAAAGGATCATCAGTTTTCTATTCCTAAAAAGGGTGCCCTGAGCCATCACATTTGTTTCCCAGTAACCTTAATGTATAATCTAACCTGTCACTGTTTTGCATCCTCAGATGAAATGCTTTATTATCTTACTCTATCGTTTGGTAGAACAATGCAAGGCAAAACAGACTATTCCATGGTAAAAGATATGAATCATATTCTGGAGTGGGGGGTATCTAAAGATGAGGTATAGTTTTTCTTCCTCCTGCAGAGGTGATGGATATCTTTTGTCCCTCTTTTTCTTATAAGTGAAAAGATTCAATTGTTTTCATCTAGTTCTCAAATCCCATCAAGCTGAAAGTTTACTTTTTCAAAAACTGTTGCAGCAGATTTTCTCAAATAAGTAAAACTCTAGTTTAAAAGTCATCTTCTTCAAGGAATTTTCCCTAATTATGTTTATCTCCATTGATTTCTCCCTTTGTACTCTGGCATTTTCTATACATTTTGGAATTTATTATCAGACAGTTTCATTCTTCTCTTTTACATGTGTCTCTCTTCGATCTTATTCTAAATAATAAGCTTATGTAGAGCAGGAATTCTCTGTCTTATTTTTATGTTTTGCATCTTCCATAGTGTCTGAAAAACTGCTATGTGCATAATAAGTGCTTAGTAGAAGTGATTAGTACAACATGTTAATAAATGTTCTTGGGTAGCCCCTGTATTGGCAAAGTGGATTTGAACAACTGTTTATTTTATGTTTAATAAAAAGCATGAAAGTCTTTTTTGCTGCTTTTCCTTGGTAGAGACATTGTTTAGGGACTCTGGGACTTGTACAACTTGGTATTTTTATTATGTAAATCATAGTTTGGAATTGGTGGATTGACACATGGAGATAATAATTCATTTTTAAGCAGCTTTGAAAATGCAGCAGTGAAGGCTTCAAGCCTTCGAAGTATTATGTTTTTAAAAGATCAAGTCCAAAATGTGGTAAATAATCTGTAACTAAGAGGTTATGACCAAGCTTGGTGCAGATATTTCAGATAATTGGTGATGGTATCTCCTGATGCAAGTGAAGGGCTATGATAATTGCTTTGGTTGACTGGGGTTGGCGGTACAGAGCAGGGAAGGATATAGAAATACACAGCTGCTATATAAGCCCAGGAATGAAAGGAATTTTGGAAGATACAGTCAGCTTCTGATTATCTATGTATAGATAATTTATACCCCATGATGTATTTTAAATTTCATCACTGGCTAGCTTTCCCTTGTTACCTAGTCTCACCTTTCCCTCTATCTATTTTGTGGTCTTTGGAAACTTCCACTTAGTTGGCTATCTAGATTAGACAAAATATAACCAGAAAGGTAGATTTTTGGAGGAAATAACTGCATAGAATCAAAAACAAAACACAGAGCTATACTATAGTAGATGCTAGGATGTGGGTGAATGTGGTCATGAAGGATTGTTAAAGCATTGTGAAAATTCTCTCCCAACAAAGATTTTTAAAACAATCCTATTTGCATCAGTCTGCAGTTCTCAATTGGGTGAACCAATTGGTAATTCTTTGTCAAGAATATTGAATGTTGTTCACTGTTACTACAGATATTCTTAAGACAGAATTTGGACCTGGGCATTATATGTTTTCAATGTATTTAATCTGTTGCTGAGCGATGTGTAGAAAAAAGGTCTTCAAAATTAATGCAGCAATACTGAGAGATTAAAAATTCCTGAAAGTGTGTGTTCAGTAACTTCTCTGCCGTGGGCCCTGTGCAGAATTCACACAAAGTAGAGGGAAAGATAACCTCATAGGAATTTGGCATGCAATAGCTGAGGAGATCGATGCTGACTATAACCCCTCCACAAATACATGTATGCATCTTTTTCTAAAGTACAGTTTTAATGGAGTATCTTTAAAACATGAGTTATCTGACTAAACATTTGTTTAGAGCTAGACAACTTAGAATTGTGCCTTATTAGAACTGTTTTTTTCTTACATTTGTCAATCCTTGTTGTGTATTCGTCTTGTCTCTATAATTAGAGTATAGGCACATTAAGGACTGAGACCATAGATCACTTATCTTTTGCATTCCCCTTAGGCTGTGCAGAGTGGTTGGCACACAGTAGGTACTTGATACATGTTGTTTGCCTGAATAAATAACCTGATGTATTCGTTTTCTTCATGTGCATTCACGTGTATTTCATTCAAGACAGATAGATGTCTAAAGGAAATCGGGAGACAGAGGCTTCCGTGGTCCACGCTAAGATTTGTCACTCTCAATATGAAGGAATTCCTCCAATATATGACTTCAATACCATTTCTCTTTTTCTCTCATTCTGCATTTTATATGTATATGGATGCATATATATATATATATATATATATATATATATATATATATATGTTATTTTACTCTTCTTTCTCTAGGACTTATTTTCTATCTTTTATTATGTTTGTACTTCATCATAAAATAAAAAAATTTAGGTCTCTAAGGGACATCCTCCAATTTCTCCTTATATTTCCAAACTGGGTTACCAATACTGCATACTTTGCTATCCTAAAGTAGTAATTTAATTAAAAAAAAAAAATATATATATATATATCAGGGTCTTGCTATGTTGCCCAGGCTGCAGTACCATGGCATGATAATAGCTCACTGCAGCTTTGATCTCCTGGACTCAAGCAATCCTTCCACCTCAGCTGGGACTACAGGTGTGTGCCACCATGCATGGCTAATTTTTAAAATATATATAGAGACATGATCTTGCTATGTTGCCAAGGCTGTATTTTTTTTTTTGGTAAGTATCTTTAAACATTTTAGTAGCCTGTGACTGTTGAACGTGTAATTTAATGAATGAGTGGAACTTGAATTTCACTTGTAAACATTGGAACAAGGTTCATGGAAGTATCTGGCTTTCCTACCTTCTAGAAATCCAAATGCTAAGTATACTTTTTCCTCTTTTCTAATTTAAATAGAAGAAAGGATATCTTTACTGTTTCTGCTAGCTCCATGAAGGCAGAGACTATGGTTGTCATCTCAGTTCTCCAGAACAGTGCCTGAAACATAACAGGTGATAAATGAATATTTTTAGAAGGAATGAACGTAGATAAAGTCAATATGATCAAATAGCCACACTGACCTTCTAGCTGTTCCTCCAACCTGCCAAGTAACTTCCCACCTCAAGGCCTTTACACTTGCTGTTTCCTCTGTTCTGAATGTTCTAGATACCCATGTGATTAATTCCATCATTTTATTCAGATCTATGTTAAAATGTTACTTCTTTAGATACATTTCCCTTCTGCTATCTGTTAAAATAGTCTACCTCCACCTCTCCCACCCCAATTACTCTTATCCAGCTTCACTGTTTCTTCTTAGCACATATTGCTATAATATTTCATTATACATTGTATACTTGACGTTGTCTCTTTCTTCCCCCTGGAAGGAGGGGAGAATAAAATTTGAGATATGTAAATTCAGAGAATGCATAATGTCAGGGTTTTAAGAGGAAACAGAAATCATTTTAGATAGTTCAAATAAAGAGACTTTAAAGGATTACTTACAGTGGTAAGTTTGGGCAGGGTTAAGGAAATAAGGTGTATTGAAACTAGACTTGATAGGGAGAGAGGAAGAAAGAATGTTACTGAAGTCCAGTGAGAGCTGGAGCTGGGAAGGAGGGATTGCCTGAAAGAAGGGACTCTACTGCTAACAGAGAAAGACATGGCGCTGGCAGTAAGGAGAAGCGGGAGAAGAAATGGCCAACTTTTCTCATTTATGCCATTCTCCTACCGATGCCTCCTGTTGTGAAAACCCAGGCAGAAACCAGCTAGCAAGGAGCCCAGGTGAACCAGTTCTTAGGGGTCAGCCTCTAAGGCAACAGTGGACAGAGGAGTGAGAATTAATCTTGCGAAGAAAACAGAATAAAAAGCACAGTGTATTGTTTGGCTCATGGCTGAATCTTTCATACTCAGAACAGTACCTAGCACAGTGCAAATGCTCAATAAATACTTGTTAAATAAAATAACCAATGATGATAATTTGCTAGAGCAAAGGAACATTGATCCAGGATATTATCATACAGGAACTCTGATCTTATGTTGGAGGGGGTGGTAGTTGTCCAAGAGAACTATTTGGAGAAATTCACAGATTACAACTACCCTAAAGAGGAGAATCAGTGCCTTTTATTATTTCAATCCACTAATCACTTATTTGTAATTTATGAGTTATATCTTAGTATTCAAAGATCTTGGGAGAAATTTTCCAGTAAGAAATGTTGGTAACACCCTGTCTCTACTAAAAAATACAAAAAACTAGCCGGGCGAGGTGGCGGGCACCTGTAGTCCCAGCTACTGGGGAGCCTGAGGCAGGAGAATGGTGTAAACCCGGGAGGCGGAGCTTGCAGTGAGCTGAAATCCGGCCACTGCACTCCAGTCTGGGAGAAAAAACGATACCCCGCCTCAAAAAAAAAAAAAAAAAAAAAAAAAAAAAAGAAATGTTGGTAACTACATGGTTTTTCAGGGAAAAAGGTACTAGAACATAGCTACTGGATTGTTTTATTATTACACAAGGTAAGTAAAAGGTATGTAATGACATCACTGATTAATTAGCTTTAACTCCCACCTTGATTATGGGGATTCATGAAGATGAACAGCAAAGATAAGGGATACAATATGTCTATGATCTCAACTCTAAGTCAGCTGTGTACCTGTAATTCCTTCACTCTGCTTTATTCCAATGGCATCTATGTGGATAATGGGCTAGAAAATGGTGTTATTCACTGATACAGGAAAATCAGGAGATTTATTCGGAGATTGCATTAAAGAAGATGATGGTGGGTATAGCAATGAACAGGTTTTTTGGTATTGAGATGGGAAACTGAGGGAACTGACATTTCAAGTGTCTCTAAAGAGAAAAGCAAGACTGAGATCAAAGAGTTTCGGTGGTGGTGGTAGGATATAGATTGCTTTGAAAAAGGTAGTAAAGGTTTAGAATAGTAACAGGCTTTAGAGCTAGAAGGACCCTTACAGATCTCTTAATTCCATGGTTTACAAACTGATTTTTCAATCAGTGGATTTCTCCAAATGAATTATTTTGCAGTAGTATAGCATATATAAATCAGATAAAAGTTCAATGGCTCAGATAGAAGGGGAGAGAAGCCCTGAGCCTCAAATGTTATGTGTCCTTTATGCCTCCCACCACCTCATCCTCCGATTGCCAAACGTGGTTCCAGATGTATCTCTGAAGAATGCCTAGTCTCCTTTGAAGACAGTTTCGAAGCTATCAATCTCCTCATTTTGTAGATGAAGAAACAGACCCAGAGAAATGAATTGACTTGTCCACAGTAAGATCAGGACTAGAATCCACCTCTCCTAATTCCTAGCCAGAACTTTTTTTATTGTTTTTTTTACTATATTATGCTATCCCACTTCTTGTAGACATAAAATTAATTGGCATCAGCAAAAGTCTCCAAGAATCTGGGATTTTAGGCTTTATTTTTCCAACGACATTTACCCTCAGATAATTTCTTTCTGTACTTCACAGTTCTGTTTTATTACAAAAATTAGGAAATGTCTTTTCTTACCAGCCTCACAACTTTAGATTAAATAAGAATGTGTGATGTGCTTAGAGATCCTTGGAAGGAAGTTGTGAAGCACATTCAGTTTCCTACTTGTGAAAAACATAAAGGCTTTCTGGGGAAGTCATCAAGCAGAACTGGGAATGAAAAGCATTGAAACATTAAAAAATGCTCATGTACTACATGTAGTCTTCAGTAACTTTTTTTTTGTTTTTTTTTTTCACCTGAAATTATGTTTCTGAGATTCACCACGTTATTGTGGGTAGCTGTAGTTCATTCCTTTTCGCTGCTGTCTGAATATACCTCCATTTATTTATTACAGTTTAGGGAGACATACACATGACAAAATTAGGGTTTTTGAAAAAGCAAGGAAATGATCTTTAAAATAAGCATAGTAATGGCCTCTTAAGGGAAGAAAGGAGCATGGGATTGGGAAGAAACCCCTAGTAGTTTTAACATTATTAGTAATACTTTAGTACAGTGATATTCTAAATGTGGTCGCAAGGCCACCAGCATCAGCATCACCTGAGATCTTGTTAGAAATGCACATTTTGGGGTTCCCCTGAGACCTACTGAATCAGAAACTTTGGGGATGGGCTCAGTAGTCTTTGTTGTAACACGTTTTCCAGATGATTCTGATGTATGCTGGAGTGTGAGAACCACTGTGTTACTGTTATGCTTTATAATTTATAATTTACTTCCCTCTCTGTCTCTTGCTCTCTCTGTGTGTGTGTCATTCTCTCTCTCTCTCTCTCTCTCTCTCTCTCTCTGTGACATTCTTCCTCTCTCTCTCATGTTACACAACAAAAAATAAAAGCATCTGATCAGTGACTAACCAGAAATAAAGAGCTGTAGGGATATTAGAGCCATTTGATAGCTGTTCCTTTTGCAGGCTATTTGGTCAGAAGGATAAGTGGTGGGAAGAAAGGAAAGAAGAAGAATGGAACCATGGATTAATTCAGGAGGAAGGTGAAGGTTAAATAAGAGAGGGTTCTTTGGCAGCATATGATGACTAAAGTGTAGCTGAAAATACAGAGTATACTTTGAAACACATGTATATATGTTTGAATCTGTGTGTGTGTGTGTGTGTGTGTGTGTGTGTGTGTATACTTTGAATGATACCTTGCTTGGAAAGCTTAACATGCCCCCATCAGTAGAGATAATTACTCCCCCTCTCTACTTACCCCTGCTTCTGAATAATTTAGACTCAACAGGGAGTAACGTACTTTCCCCACAGGATACAACTGCTGTTATTAAAGTAGATCTTGCTGCCTTGGCCAGGCGTTCTAAAATGAAATGAATGTGTATCATTACTACTTTGACTTCCTTTTTTGTGATTTTGGAGCTGCAGTTGCCTTTGCAAGCTATCTTTTTTCCCTGCTGCTAGCATCACATATCATCATGCTGAAAGTGAACACTACAAAAGGGGATAAAAAGCTTAGTCTTTATTTATTTTGAAAGAAACTGATTATTAACTGAACATTTATTCTTAAATGGCTTACCAGTGTTCAGACTGCAAAAGGGTAGCCCACTCTGAAAGGTACCACAGAGTCTAACTGTTAAAGATGTCATTGTTGCACACAGAGGACACAAAAGGCTTTAACCTGCCGACTGCCTGGGGACAGTCAGGGAAGAATCTCTTAAAAGATATTAATTGTGCAACATACACACCCTAGGGAAAACATGTCTAGCAGACAGAAAATAGCACGAAATGAGTTTTATACATCTTTCAGGTTTGTCATTTGCAACATGCTTTGGACCAATAAGATATGAGTTTATCCTCTTTGCCAGACTTCTATTAAGAGAAACTCAATGCTCTAAGAAAGTCTCCCGTCATCACCCTTGTTAAGGTTCTTGCTATTGTAATAACTTTCTGAACAGTCTACCCTTCTCTTACCTTGTCCACACTCCAGTTCCTCCTTCCTGCCACTGCCAGATTGACTTTCATAAAGTACAGTTTTGATTGTGTCATTAGTCCACATATTACATCTTGGTCTCTGCTTTGGTGAATTAGAAACTCAGAGCTGACTGTATGCTTTACTGTTAATAATTGTGCAGGATCTTCTTTACACATTTTTGTGCACAACCTACTCCTGATGACATTTGATTTTTTTTATTGTTTTAAGCATTCATCTTGGACTCTACATATTTTTATCCTATTGCATTGTATTTTTGTTAGTTGCCTTGAATTCCTTTTGAAATGTGGAGGGGTGAAAATAAACAGATGCAGAAATAAATGCAGTCAGTAAGTCATTCTCCTTCTTGGAGGCTTTTATTACCTCCCCATTGTGCACTAAATAAACCCTAAACTTCTCAATCTAGATGAGGTCTTCCATGATATGGCCTCAACCCACTCTTACTGTTTTATATTGTCCACCGCCAAAGCATGTACATTCTGTGGTCCATGAGACTGAATCCCTTGCCTTTCTCCAATCTCGCCATGTGTTTTCTTGCCTCCATGCCTGTGTATATGCTGTTTCCTCTACCTATATCATTTTGTCTCTTATCTCTGCATGTTGAGATGTTCTCCATCAAACTCCATAGTTCCACTGCTACTTCTTCCTAAATCCTTTTCTGATCTAGCCACCCTTTATGATCTGCCCTCTTCTAGAACATTTTCTTAATTGTCCTCATCATATTCTACCTTGTGTTACAGTTATTTGTACACTCACCTTATACCATCACCCACTTCATGCTCTAAAAATTGAAGCTTCTTGAGAGCAGGGGCCGTGCCCCATGCATCATTGTATCCTCTCTACAGTCTGTTGTATTCAGTAGGTGCTCAGCAAATGTTTGTTGAATAAATTTATATGACTAAAAATAATAAATGCAATTGTATTTCTGTTTGGATAAGAGATTGCATGTTTTAGCATTTGGACATATGTGCAAAATTTCTTGAGGCATACAGGACCACTAAGTACAACCCATTCCCACTACTGGAAAACCCAACAAAAAGAGTAGGCCCTGTTGTCACAGAGGCAGTAGCCCTTGATCCATTATGAAGGATATCTGACTTCTTTGTATATAAAAAGAGCATTGTAAAAACAGCATTAACCCTGGGAATTTAATAATTTGGGGGAACAGCTCTAATGAACATTGAAAATACAGTTAAACATCCACAGAAGAAAATATGGACATAGTAATATGGCAGTGCTAACTTCCAGGCAGAAAATAAGGATATGACTTGTTTTTTCTTCTATAGCACAGTTAATGGAATGACTGTGTCCTATTGAGTCGCTCAAACTGTCTGAGAAGTTACCAGACACCCTGAGTCAGTTTGAAGAATTTGATAATATGCCCTTAGAGATGGAGAACAGGATACAGATGCCAAAAATAGATCTGATGAGTGAGTGCGGCAGAATTCCTAGTATGACAAAATCAGGAAGCTGGAATTTGTTGAGCTGAAAACCATAACAGGAAAGCAAAAGACAATGATAATGTTTGATTCTTAAAGTGGATGCCATTAAATAAACATACTAAGATGCCAGAAGTTTAAAGCGATGCTATTTTCCTCTCCTTACTCTTTATTTTTATATACCATGTTGCCTGTTAAATGATCGCTTCTAAGAACTACATTCTGAAACTATATTCTGTTGACTAGACTTATCATATACTTCATATTTACCTAATTGGTAAGGACAAAAAACAATGAAAAAAAAAAAAAAGACATCAACTGAGGAGCAAAAGCGAAAAGGGAAAAAGACAACTTCAAAGTAATTATTCGTGATGTTTTTGTTTAGGCCTGAAAAAAATGGCATCCAGCATGCTGCTACTGACATATGGTTCCCTCTGTGACCCTCAGAACCAAACAGTATGAATAATCCAAAGCTTGCCAGAATCCAAGACTTTTATATTAAAGTCATTCTTTTTTTTCCTTCAGCATTGTGTAGCTGCTTTGCTGAACAACAATAAAAATACATTTCCTGCCTCCCTTTTTTCTTTTCCATTTCATTTTTTTTTTTAATTCAAGAGCAAGCTTTAGAGTTTAGCTAAAATGCCTCCGTCAAATAAAGTGGGACAGCAGTAGTTAGGACTATTTTTCTGTTTTTTATTCATGACCTGAGTCATAGAAGAATGCTAGCTTTGAAGTCTGAAAATTATTTTTTTATGTTTGGAAGATAACCACATGTGTCTTTTACATAGTCTAGTGAAGATGCTTGATTTTGGTTTTTTATATGTCCTCTGTTATTGATGATCCAAGCAGTAAGACATATAAAATAAAATTGTGCTTTTTATGAATGTGATTGATCTCTCTTGTATTCTAAAGAATAACCTGGCAAAGCATTATGTTTTTGCTTTAAGTCTTCATAAGTCATCTACATAGAGGGTACTAAATAGAAGAGGTGATAGTGACATTTTGCATGTTAGGTGTTCAGGTTCTATTTTAATTGCTGTGGGATTACATTTCAATTTTTTTTTCATAATGTTTTCTCTGCAACAACAACCAGGTAGTCTTCCTGCCTTAGTCTTCATTAAACTCCCATCGCCCTTCACATCAGTACCAGATACATCTTCTAATTCATTAAACGAATATCACTCTCCTCCTCAAAAGCCTTTGGTGTCTCCTCATTGTCTGCCAACTCTCTTTAATCTAGTATTCAGAGCCCTCCATGATTTGCCTCCAATTCATCATTTGAGTTTTACCTGTCCCTAACAACTCCCTTGCTAGTACTTATGTTTCAGCTAAACACACACACATTTAATATACCCCTCATCCCATCCACTCCTCACTCCCACACATGTGTTCCTATCTGTCCTTTTCCACTGCTGTTGCTTTTATAATATTCTCTACCAGGACCATCCAACCTCTCACTTTTACCTAGTTTTGAGGCAGAACTCCTACCCATATTTTGAGGCCCAATTTAAATGCACTATGTTTCAAGTCTTACTCGTCCCATTTATAATAGTTTTTGTATCTTATTTCCCCTCATCATTATCTTTCCTCTGGTTATTTTCCCTCACAACTCCTTGCGGGAACTTACCATAGCACAGCAGCAGCCTTCCTTGTGCATGACAATTGCCAGTAATCCTTTGTTAAACAATGGGAATGAGACCTAATGTCCACGCCTGGATCTCTGAACTTTTCTATCTTAATTATGTTTAAATACACACGCTATTCGGGTTATTGGAACTAGCATCCTAGTAACCTTTCTTTCCATAAACGAGGAGAACTTGGTGATTTATAGAGATGCTGTTGTTCATAATCAGAGATGTAATGTTTATTATATATGGAAATAACATTAAATTCATTAATGGAAAACAATAGTTTGAAAGAGTTAAGTGTCTGAATCAATATTTAAAGTTGCCATAGCACAGCAGGACTTAGTGCCCTCAGACATTTGAATGAGCCATCAATTTAGCCTGTTGAGTGTGTGACTAAACAGACAAAGCCTTAGATGCATCAGTATAACCACACTGGCCGACCTGAAGTAAGAGTCTCTTTAGCTTCAAGCAGAATTTGCAAAACTCCCAGAATTCAAGCCTCAGGTGCCAACAGCACTCAAAATAACCTTTACAATTTTTTGAGAGTTTAGCTAGGTTCCCCTAATAAAAGGTACTATTTAGTATTTCTTGACTCATCATTTAAAAGCCAATGTCCTGGCTACATGTATAAAGACTTGAGAGATCCCTTTCCTGTTTATCTGGTGAGTTAAGTTGCAGGCAACCACTAGAGAGACACTGATGTCTGTTAGTGCCACAGGTGTGAGTTTTGTAATCTCTCTTTCTGGAAAATGTCCAGGATGTCACTGTTTTGAAGGCTGGCTTCCCCTTGGAAAAAAAAAAAAAAAAGTAAATGTATCCTGTGCACTATTGTCACTTAGACCAGCAATGACTAAAAGCCTCTTGAGAAATAAACACAAGTGACAAAAGATTAATTCTTTTGGCATTCTTTATAGAAAAACCATGATCCTTTCCAAAGAGAAAACTCTCTGAAGTCCGTGTGGGTTCATTAGAAGTCCCTCTCTGGGAAAACTAAAGAGCAGGCAAATGATCGGTTTGTGTGTCTGACAGTGACATCTGTCACCCATTGACCTCAAATGTGACACAGCTGATTTGGCTGCCTTCCTTCTTCATGGCTCCATGCATGTCCCTCTAAAGCTGTGCTAAATTATCAGAAATTTTAGAAACCACTCCTTGTCTCCAATGACTTTGATTGAAGAGCTGCAAACTAGGTATGAAGAAATTCAAACACATTAGGTTCCTAGGCAATTCGGCAGCGGGAGGGGGAGGGGCGGCTAAAGAGCTGGAATATTGTTCTAGAAACCTGGATAATGGTAAGTACCTTGTAAAATGAATGACCTATTGTTCCTTCACTGAAGGTTCACATTCTTGTACAGTCTCACTGAACTTGTGTACTAGTTAGCTGTCCCACTAAGAGTTTGTCACTAAACAAAACAAACATACAAGTCAATGCTGTGGACCATGAACTTGCTTTTCCTACAGTGTTTTGCTCACATGGATGGGTCAAAATTTGGGAAACATGGCTTAACCAAATTCAAAGGCTTTTTGATATAGGACTTCTCAAAACCTTCATTCTGTTCCCATGTGCTTTGTGCATCTCTAAGAGGAAACTGAAATGTAAGGTTGACCATGAGACCTGTTCTTCCCTCTCACCCAGAGGAATTAACTCTTCCCTTCCATGAATGGGTGTAGACTGAATACCTGTTAACAACAAAATCTGTCAGCAGCATCACTATTGAAGAAGACATAGTGAACCAGCTTTGTTTTCTTTAGTGGATGGAACTCATTCCACTCTGTAACATTTTGTTCTTGGCTTAACAAGCAACAGTGCAAGTGGCATAACCCTGCATATTTTTTGTTTTAGGTCACTCTGAGAAGCTGGTTTACTTATATTTAGACAATTAGTACAAAACAACACTGCCTTTATGGTTTCCTTTTAGAGTCTTCACACAACTAGGATTAAGGAAGACTAAAATTATATTACTTCTGGAAGGAAAAGCTGGATCTCTACTAATTTGTTAAGCATGAAAACTAGAGAGACTTTTGCTCTCCGTGGAGCAGTAATATTAAGTCTGACGCAAATGGCTCCTTTCTGACTTACTCATTCATTTGGTAAATATTTATTGAATGCTTACTATATTCCTAGTGGTCTTTTAGGTGTTTAGAATAGAGTTACTTAAAAAAGAACTTCCAACCTTGTGGAGTTTACATTCTATGGGGGAAGAAAACAAGCAAGCAAATACATTTATGAAAAAAAAAATGATATATTTACAGATTGGATAATTGATATGAGGGAGCTAAAATAAGGTGATAAGCTGGAATTGGGGAGTTATTTTTATAAAAAGTATGATTTATAATTAAAGTTTCTAATCTCAAATATGTTTTCTCCATAATGAATTTCTGTAGTAATAAAATGTAATACCTCTTCTTGTTTTCCTTCATAAATATATATACTTATAAAGAAGAGGTGATCGTTGAAAGAGGAGGTGAGCCAGCCATGTGAAGATCTAGGAGAGCAGATTTCGAAGTGTAAAGTTTAGAAATTATAGGAACTGTGAGGTAGAGTCTTTAGCTGGTTTTAAGAACAGAAAAAAGTCATTGTGGCTGGAACATAGTGAGGAAGGGAACAAATAGTGTGATTTACTAGATCTGTGGTTCTCCAAGTGTGGTCAGGTACGTTGGTAGTCACACACAGGCTAGCAAGCTGTACTGTTGAGTCAAGGAATAAGAGATGGTGTCCTCGGGCACCCAATTTATGCAGGTCCTGATAGTTCTCTGACTATGAGAAATCAGGGAGATATTATTTAGCGCGGTGGTTCTCAAAGTATGATTCCTGGGCCACCAATGTCGACAACACTTGGAAACTGGTTGGAAATGCAAATTTTCTACCCCATCCCAGACCTACTGACAGAAACTATACGACTGAGACCAGCAACCTTTGTTGTAACAAGCCATCCAGGAGATTCTGATGTTAGATAGAGTTAGTGATTCACCTTGCTGGAAAATAACTGGGGGTGTGAGTGTGGAGTAAAATAGTGTCACTGTAGGAGGAAGTGTCTTCTTTGTTTAAAAGCCTTATTCTTCCATTTGTGCTCTGGAACCCACCTGCTACTGGAAAATACCTAGCTTCATTAATTCATTACCTCTCCCTGCATGTATTAGGAATAAACAGACGGTGCTCTTAGGGTTGTTCATAGATAATTTCAGTTAATCCTTATAATAACCCTGTGGGATAGGTACTGTTATTATTCCCATTTTATAGAAAAGGAAATGAGGGCACAGAAAAGAAATTTGACCCCGGTCACAAAGGTAATAAGAGGAAGTCTGGTTCCAGAAGCACATTAATAAGTACTTTTCTACACTGCCTCTCACATATCTGGGATCAGTTGGGGTGATTTGATCTAAGATAACATTGTTCAAACAATTGCCTTTGCTTTTGACTTTGACTTCAAGTCTCTGAATGGTGCTCATAGAGGTCACCTAGTGACTATTCTAGTCCAAAACCCTGAGAGGTAAAACAGCTTGCCTAAGATTATAGAGCCAGTTAGTGTCAGAGCCATGACTTAAAACCCAGGTCCCTAACTTTCAACTCAGTGTTAGCACATTTCCATTGAAAACAAAACTGTGGATGTGACATACTGAAAATAACAAAGCCAGGCCACATATCCAGCAGTTCATGTATTTACCAGTCTTCCTTTATCTTGCTATTGTTAGCACAATGAGTTCTTTTCCCGATTCTGGTGCCCATGAAGGGCCAGAGGACAGGGCCCCCTAGAGAGAATACGGCCATAGCTGGCAATAAGAGGAGCAAACACTAGTCTTGCACATGGAATTTGAGTCTAGGATGCCAGAAGGGAGCATTAGGTTCTATTAGTAGTATATTTCATTGTCAAATGCATGAAGACGACAATGCATCAAAAACAAAGTAACTTTTCACCGGCTTCTTTTTTATATTTCCTAGATTTTCTCTTTGTTTGCTTGCTTGGTTTTGTTTTTAACCGTTTTTCTCATTTTATCTGTAGTGAAATTTTACCAAGGGAATGTACAGAAGTTAACATTCTGATCACTTCTTGGCCTTTTGGCTAACATGAAGTGCCAAAGTTAACATTCTGTAGAGCCTTAAAATAGTCACACCTGTACCTTTAAGGCTTCATCACAAAACCTCAGCAACATTAAACACAAAATCTCCATTTTGACATGTGAATCTGAAACGAACTAGCTTTTCTGTCTCTATCTTCTGTTTTACATTTACAAAAGTGTGATGTATAATTTAAATTTTTAATCTCAAATGTGTTTGCTCTAGAATAAAATTCTGTAATAATAAAATGTTCTATCTCAGCTTGATTTCCTCTAGAAATATACTAACTATTCTTGTCATTTTCCCATTAATACAGTCAGCAAATAAAAGTATTAATTCTGATTTAAAATCTAGTTCTGACTAGCATAATATTGTTTCATTCAAGATGCTTTTTGGGGACCTTCTTAGGGGATTAATAAGAAGTTGTAATGAAAAATCACATATTGTATATTAGATGTAATTATACATCTCTCGTTATTATCAGTCTCCCAGACAACTTCTATTTAAAGAAAAGGGAAGTGTTGATTATTCCCAGGCAAGATGGCCGAATAGGAACAGCTCCAGTGGTGCAGCTCCCGGGGGTAAGCGGAAGCAGGGTGGAGTGTTGCCTCACCCAGGTAGCGCAAGGGATCGGGGAACTCCCCTTTCTAGCCAAGAAAAGCCATGAGGGACCATGCTGTGAGGGATGGTGCTATCCGGCTCAGATAACTATGCTTTTCCCATGATCTTCACAACCCGCAGACCAGGAGATTCCCTAGGGTGCCTACACCACCTAGGCACTGGGTTTCAAGCACAAAACTGGGCGGTCATTTAGGCAGACATCGAGCTAACTGCAGGAGCTTTTTTCATATTCCAGTGGCACTTGGAACACTAGCGAGACAAAACCATTCACTGCCCTGGAAAGGGGGCTGAAGCCAGGGAGCCAAGTGGTCTTGCTCAGTGGATCCCACCCCCAAAGAGCCCAGCAAGCTAAGATCCACTGGCTTGAAATTCTTGCTGCCAGCACAGTCAGACTTCACAGTCTGAAGTCAACCTGAGACGCTGGAGCTTGGTGGGGGGAGGGGTGCCTGAGCTTGGTGTGGGGAGGGGCGTCTGCCATTACTGAGGTTTGAGTAAGTGGTTTTCCTCACACAATGTAAACAAAGCCCCTGGAAGTTCAGACTGGGTGGAGCCCACTGCAGCTCAGCAAAGTCACTATAGCCAGACTGCCTCTCTAGATTCCTCCTCTCTGGGAAGGGCAACTCTGAAAGAAAGGCAGCAGAACCAGTCAGGGGCTTATAGCTAAAACTCCCATCTCTCTGGGACAGAGCATCTGGGGGAATGGGGGGCTGTGGGCACCCTTAAACGTTCGTGCCTGCTGGCTAAGAAGAGAGCAGTGGATCTCCCAGCACAGTGCTGGAGCTCTATTAAGGGACAGACTGCCTCCTCAAGTGGGTCCCTGAACCCTGTGCCTCCTGACAAGGAGATACCTCCCAGCAGGGGTGGACAGACACATCATACAGGAAAGCGCCGGCTGGTATCTGGCAGGTGCCTCTCTGGGACGAAACTTCCAGAGGAAGGAGCAGGTGGCAGTCTTTGCTGTTCTGCAGCCTCCGCTGGTGATACCCAGGCAAACAGGGTCTGGAGTGGAACCCCAGCAAACTCTAGTAGACCTACAGAAGAGGGGCCTGATTGTTAGAAGAAAAAGTAACAAAAAGAAAGAAATAGCATCAACATCAACAAAAAGGATGACCATGTAAAAACTCCATCCGAAGGTCACCAACAGCAAAGACCAAAGGTAGATAAATCCATGGAGGTGAGGAAAAACCAGCACAAAAAGGCTGAAAATTACAAAAACCAGAATGCCTCTTCTCCTTCAGAGGATCACAACACCTGGCCAGCAAGCGAACAAAACTGGATGGAGAATAAGTTTGATGAATTGGCAGAAGTAGGCTTCAGAAGGTGGGTAATAACAAACTCCTCCAAGCTAAAGGAGCATGTTATAACCCAATGCATGAAACTAAGAACCTTGATAAAAGGTTAGAGGAATTGCTAACTATAATAACTAGTTTAGAAAAGAACATAAATGACCTGATGGAGCTGAAAAACACAGCACGAGAACTTTGTGAAGCATACACAAGTATCAATAGCCGAATCAATCAAGCAGAACAAAGGATATCAGAGATTGAAGATCAACTTAATGAAATAAAGAGAGAAGACAAGATTAGAGAAAGAAGAATAAAAAGGAACAAACAAAGCCTCCAAGAAATATGGGACTATGTGAAAAGACCAAACCTACGTTTGATTGGTGTACCTGAAAGTGATGGGGAGAAAGGAACCAAGTTGGAAAATACATTTCAGGATATAATCCAGGAGAACTTCCCCAACCTAGCAAGACAGGGCAACATTAAAATTCAGGAAACACAGAGAACACCACAAAGATGCTCCTTGAGAAGAGTACCCCAAGACACATAATTGTCAGATTCACCAAGGTTGAAATGAAGGAAAAACTGTTAAGGGCAGCCAGAGAGAAAGGTGGGCTTACCCACAAAGGGAAGCCCATCAGACTAACAGTGGATCTCACTGCAGAAACCCTACAAGCCAGAAGAGAGTGAGAGTCAATATTCAACATTCTTAAAGAAAAGAATTTTCAACCCAAATTTCATATCCAACCAAACTAAGCTTCATAAATGGAGGAGAAATAAAATCCTTTACAGACAAGCAAATGCTGAGGATTTTTGTCACCACCAGGCCTGCCTTACAAGAATTCCTGAAGGAAGCACTAAATATGGAAAGGAACAACCAGTACCAGCCACTGCAAAAACGACCCAAAATATAAAGACCGTCGACTATGGTCAGTGAAGAAACTGCATCAACTAATGGGAAAAACAACCAGCCAGCATCATAATGACAGGATCAAATTCACACATAACCATATTAACCTTAAATATAAGTGGGCTAAGTCCCCAATAAAAAGGCATAGACGGGCAAATTGGATAAAGAGTCAAGACCCATTGGTGTGCTATATTCAGGATGAGAGGTGACAACGTGCTAGCAGCCCGCGCTCTTGGTGCCTCCTCGGCCTCGGCGTCCACTCTGGTGGCGCTTGAGGAGCCCTTCAGCCCGCCACTGCACTGGGAGCACCTCTCTGGACTGGCCGAGGCTGGAGCCAGCTCCCTCCTCTTGTGGGGAGGTGTGGAGGGAGAGGCGCAGGCGGGAACCAGGGCTGCACCCTGCACTTGTGGGCCAGCGTGAGTTCCCCCGGGCGCGGGCGTGGGTGTGGGTGCAGCTCCGCGGGCCCCCACACTCGGAGCGGCCAGCCGCAGCCGCAGGCCCAGGGCAGTGAGGGGCTTAGCACCCGGACCAGCAGCTGCAGAGTTTGTGCCAGGTCTCCCAGCGGTGCCAGCCCACCGGTGCTGTACTGGTGCTCCAGTTCTTGTCGGGCCTCAGCTGCCTTCCTGCGGGGCAAGGCTCAGGACCTGCAGCCCGCCATGCCCAAGCCCCCACTTCCCCCGTGGGCTCCAGCGGGGCCCAAGCCTCCCTGATGGGGGCCGCCCCCTGCTCTGTGATGCGTGGTCCTATCAACCGCCCAAGGGTTGAGGAGTATGGATGCATGGTGCAGGACTGGCAGGCAGCTCTGCCTGCAGCCCTGGTGAGGAATCCACTGGGTGAGGCCAGCTGGCCTTCGGAGTCTGGTGGGGACTTGGTGAACTTTTCTGTCTAGCTCAAGGATTGTAAACGGACCAATTAGCACTCTGTGTCTAGCTCAGGGTTTGCAAAAACACCAATCAGTACTCTGTGTCTAGCTCAAGGTTTGTAAATACACCAATTGGTACTCTGTATCTAACTAACCTAGTGGGGACTTGGACAACTTTTCTGTGTAGCACTCTGGGTCTAGCTCAAGGATTGTAAATGTACCAATCAGCACTCTGTGTCTAGCTCAAGGTTTGTAAATACACCAATCAGTACTCTGTGTCTAGCTCAAGGTTTGTAAATACACCAATTGGTACTCTATATCTAGCTAACTCTGTGTCTAGCTAACCTAGTGGGGACTTGGAGAACTTTTCAGTCTAACACTCTTGTGTCTAGCTCAAGGATTGTAAACGCACCAATCAGCACTCTGTCAAAATGGACCAATCAGTTCTCTGTAAAATAGACCAATCAGCTGTCTGTAAAATGGACCAATCAGTAGGATGTGGGTGGGGTCAGATACAGGAATAAAAGAAGGCTGCCCAAGCCAGCAGTGGCAACCCGCTCGGGTCCCCTTCCACACTGTGGAAGCTTTGTTCTTTCGCTCTTTGCAATAAATCTTGCTGCTGCTCACTCTTTGGGTCCATGCTGCCTTTATGAGCTGTAACACTCACCGTGAAGGTTTGCAGCTTCACTCCTGTCAGCGAGACCATGAACCTACCAGAAGGAAGAAGCTCCAGACACATCTAAACGTCTGAAGGAACAAACCCTGGACACACCATCTTTAAGAACTGTAACACTCACCGCGAGGGTCCGTGGCTTCATTCTTGAAGTCAGCAAGACCAAGAACCCACCAATTCCAGACACAAGGAGACCCATCTCATGTGCAAAAACACACATAGGCTCAAAATACAGGGAAGGAAGGATGAAGATTTACTAAGCAAATGGAAAGCAAAAAAATACAATTATGAGCTATAAAACACAAGAAAAAAGGCAGGGGTTGCAATCCTGTTGTCTGATAAAACAGACTTTAAACCAACAAAGATCAAAAAAGACAAAGAAGGGCATTACATAATGGTAAAGGGATCAGTGAAACGAGAAGAGCTAACTATCCTAAATATATATGCACCCAATACAGGAGCACCCAGATTCACAAAGCAAGTTCTTAGAGACCTACGAAGAGACTCCTACACAATAATAGTGGGAGACTTTCACACCCCACTGTCAATATTAGATTAATGAGACAGAAAATTAACAAGTATATTCAGGACTTGAACTCAGATGTGGACCAAGTGGACTTAATAGACATCTACACAACTCTCAACTTCAAATCAACAGAATATACATTCTTCTTAGCACCACATAGCACATATTCTAAAATCGACCACATAATTGGAAATAAAACACTTCTCAGCAAATGCAAAAGAACGGAAATCATAACAAACAGTCTCTCAGACCACAGTGCAATCAAATTAGAACTCAAGATTAAGAAACTCATTCAAAACCACACAACTGCATGGGAACTGAACAACCTGCTCCTGAATGACTACTAGGAGAATAACGAAATTAAGACAGAAATAAATGAGTTCTTTGACACCAATGAAAACAAAGACAAAAAGTACCAGAATCTCTGGGACACAGCTAAGGCACTGTTTAGAGGGAAATTTATAGCACTAAATGCCCACAGAAGAAAGCAGGAAAGATCTAAAATTGACACTCTAACATCATGATTAAAAGCACTAGAGAAACAAGAGCAAACAAATTCAAAAGCTAGCAGAAGACAAGAAATAACTAACATTAGAGCAGAACTGAGAAGATAGAGACATGAAAAACCCTGCAAAAAATGAGTGAATCCAGGAGCTGGGTTTTTGAAAAGATTCACAAAATAGACCACTAGCAAGACTAATAAAGAAGAAAAGACAGAAGAATCAAATAGACACAATAAAAAATGATAAAGGGAATATCACTACAGATGTCCCAGAAATATAAACTACCTCCAGATAATACTATAAACATCTCTATGTAAATAAACTAGAGCATGTAGAAGAAATGGATACATTCCTAGACACATACACCCTCCGAAGACCAAACCAGGAAGAAGTTGAATCCCTGAATAGACCAATAACAGGTTCTGAAATTGAGGCAGTAATTAATAGCCTACCAAAGAAAAAAAAAAAAAAAGCCCAGGACCAGACGGATTCACAGTGGGATTCTAGCAGAGGTACAAAGAGGAGCTGGTACCATTCCTTCTGAAATTATTCCAAACAATAGAAAAAGAGGGACTCCTCCCTAACTCATTTTATGAGGCCAGCATCATACTGATACCAAAACCTGGCAGAGACACAACAAAAAAAGAAAAATTCAGGCCAACATCGATGTATCGATGTTCATCACGGATATTGGCAAATCGAGTCCAGCAGCACTTCAAAACACTTATCCACCACGATCAAGTCAGCTTCATCCCTGAAAGGCAAGGCTGGTTCAACATATGCAAATCAATAAACACAATCCATCACATAAAGAAAACCAATGACAAAAACCACATGATTATCTCCATAAATGCAGAAAAGGCCTTCAATAAAATTCAGCACCCCTTCATGCTATAAACACTAAATAAACTACATATCGATGGAAGATATCTCAAAATAATAAGAACTATTTATGACAAACCCACAGCCAATATCATACTACATGGGCAAAAGCTGGAAGCATTCCCTTTGAAACCTGGAACAAGACAAGTATGCCCTCTCTCACTACTCCTATTTAACATAGTATTGGAAGTTCTGGCCAGGGCAATCAGGCAAGAGAAATAAAAGGTATTCAAATAGGAAGACAGAAAGTCAAATTATCACTGTTTGCAGATGACATGATTGTATATTTAGAAAACCCCATCGTCTCAGCCCCCAAACTCCGTAAGCTGATAAGCAACTTCAACAAAGTCTCTGGATACAAAATCAATGGGCAGAAATCACAAGCATTCCTATACACAAATAATAGACAAACAGAGAGCCAAATCATGAGTGAACTCCGATTCACAATTGCTACAAAGAGAATAAAATACCTAGGAATAAAACTTACAAGGGATGTGAAGGACCTCTTCAGAAAGAAGTACAAAGCACTGCTCAAGGAAATAAGAGAGGACACAAACAAATGGAAAAACATTCCATGCTCATGAATAGGAAGAATCAATATTGTGAAAATGGCCATACTGCCCAAAGTAATTTATAGATTCAATGCCATCCCCATCAAGGTACCATTGACTTTCTTCACAGAATTGGAAAAAACTACTTTAAATTTTATATGGAACCAAAAAAGAGCTGGTATAGCTAAGACAATCCTAAGCAAAAAGAACAAAGCTGGAGGCATCACACTACCTGACTTCAAAATATACTACAAGGCTACAGTAACCTAAATAGCATGGTACTGGTACCAAAACAGATATATAGACCAATGGAACAGAACAGAGTTCTCAGAAATAACACCACACATCTACAACCGTCTGCTCTTTGACAAACCTGGCAAAAACAAGCAATGGGGAAAAGATTCCCTATTTAATAAATGGTATTGGGAAAACTGGCTAGCCATATGCAGAAAACTGAAACTGGACCCCTTCCTTATACCTTATACAAAAATTAACTCAAGATGGATTAAAGACTTAAATGTAAGACCTAAAGCCATAAAAACTGTAGAAGAAAACCTAGGCAATACCATTCAGGACATAGGCACAGGCAAATAATTCATGACTAAAACACCAAAACCTATGACAACAAAAGCCAAAATTGACAAATCAGATCTAATTAAACTAAAGAGCTTCTGCACAGCGAAAGAAACTATCATCAGAGTGAACAGGCAACCTACAGAATGGGAGAAAACTTTTGCAATCTATCCATCTGACAAAGGGCTAATGTCCAGAATCTACAAGGAACTTAAATTTACAGGAAAGAAACAAATAACCGCATCAAAAAGTGGGTGAAAGATAGGAACAGACACTTTTCAAAAGAAGACATGTATGTGGCCAACAAACGTATGAAAAAAGTTCAGCACCACTGCTCATTAGAGAAATGCAAATTGAAACCATAATGAGATACCATCTTGTTCCAGTTAGAATGGCGATCATTAAAAAGTCAGGAAACAACAGATGTTGAAGAGGATGTGGAGAAATAGGTATGCTTTTACACTGTTGGTGGGAGTGTAAATTAGTTCAACCACTGTAGAAGACAGTGTGGTGATTCCTCAAGGATCTAGAACCAGAAATACCATTTGATCCAGCAATACCATTACTCGGTATATGCCCAAAGGATTAGAAATCATTCTGCTATACAGACACATGCACACATATGTTTATTGCAGCACTGTTCACAATAGCAAAGACTTGGAACCAACCCAAATGCCCATCAATGTTAGATTGAATAAAGAAAATGCGGCACATATATACCATGGTATACTATGCAGCCATAAAAAAATAATAAATTCATGTCCTTTGCAGGGACATGGATGAAACTAGACACTGTCATTCTCAGCAAACTAACAGGAACAGAAAACCAAACACCACATGTTCTCACTCATAAGTGGGAATTGAACAATGAGAACATATGGCTGAGGGCGGAGCAAGATGGCCGAATAGGAGCAGCTTCAGTCTCCAACTCCCAGCGCGAGCGACACAGAAGACCGGCGATTTCTGCATTTTCAACTGAGGTACTGGGGTCATCTCACTCGGGAGTGCCGGACAATCGGTGCTGGTCAGCTGCTGCAGCCCGACCAGCGAGAGCTGAAGCAGGGCGAGGCATCGCCTCACCTGGGAAGCGCGAGGGGGAAGGGAGTCCCTTTTCCTAGCCAGGGGAACTGAGACACACAACACCTGGAAAATCGGGTAACTCCCACCCCAATACTGCGCTGTAACACCGGCACACCGGAGATTGTATCCCACACCTGGCCAGGAGGGTCCCACGCCCACGGAGCCTCTCTCCTTGCTAACACAGCAGTCTGCGGCAATCTAACCGCAAGGCAGCAGCGAGGCTGGGGGAGGGGCGCCCGCCATCGCTGAGGCTTAAGTAGGTAACTAAAGCCGCTGGGAAGCTGGAACTGGGTGGAGCTCACAGCAGCTCAAGGAAACCTGCCTGTCTCTGTAGACTGCGCCTCTGGGGACAGGGCTCAGCTAAAGGAGTAGAAGCCTGTGAAACGCGAACGACTCTGTCTGACAGCTTTGAAGAGAGCAGGGGATCTCCCAACACGGAGGTTGAGATCTGAGAAGGGGCAGTCTGCCTGCTCAAGTGAGTCACTGACCCCTGAGTAGCCTAACTGGGAGACATCCCCCACTAGGGGCAGTCTGACACCCCACACCTCACAGGGTGGAGTACACCCCTGAGAGGAAGCTTCCAAAGCAAGAATCAGACAGGTGCACTCGCTGTTCAGCAATATTCTATCTTCTGCAACCTCTGCTGCTGATACCCAGGCAAACAGGGTCTGGAGTGGACCACAAGCAATCTCCAACAGACCTATAGCTGAGGGTCCTGACAGTCAGAAGGAAACCTATCAAACAGGAAGGACACCTAAATCAAAACCCCATCAGTACGTCACCATCATCAAAGACCAGTGACAGATAAAACCACAAAGATGGGGAAAAAGCAGGGCAGAAAAGCTGGAAATTCAAAAAATAAGAGCGCATCTCCTCCTGCAAAGGAGCACAGCCCATCGCCAGCAACGGATCAAAGCTGGTCAGAGAATGATTTTGATGAGATGAGAGAAGAAGGCTTCAGTCCATCAAACCTCTCAGAGCTAAAGGAGGAATTACGTACCCAGCGCAAAGAAACTAAAAATCTTGAAAAAAAAGTGGAAGAATTGACAGCTAGACTAATTAATGCAGAGAAGGTCATAAACGAAATGACAGAGATGAAAACCATGTCACGAGAAATACGTGACAAATGCACAAGCTTCAGTAACCGACTCGATCAACTGGAAGAAAGAGTATCAGCGATTGAGGATCAAATGAATGAAATGAAGCGAGAAGAGAAACCAAAAGAAAAAAGAAGAAAAAGAAATGAACAAAGCCTGCAAGAAGTATGGGATTATGTCAAAAGACCAAATCTACGTCTGATTGGGGTGCCTGAAAGTGAGGGGGAAAATGGAACCAAATTGGAAAACACTCTACAGGATATCATCCAGGAGAACTTCCCCAACCTAGCAGGGCAGGCCAACATTCAAATTCAGGAAATACAGAGAACGCCACAAAGATACTCCTCCAGAAGAGCAACTCCAAGACACATAATTGCCAGATTCACCAAAGTTGAAATGAAGGAAAAAATCTTAAGGGCAGCCAGAGAGAAAGGTCGGGTTACCCACAAAGGGAAGCCCATCAGACTGACAGCAGATCTCTC